>NC_060214.1:101239375-101555000 GCF_021130785.1 Homalodisca vitripennis
GTTACAGGAGAAAACACGCCATCAATGGTATGCACTATTATCATGTAACAGTATAAAATTCCAGAGGATGTGATCACGAACTAATGAGAAAAACATTGATGGTATGCACTACAATCGTCTAACAGCATACAACTCTAGAAAGTGTGATCACTAACGAAGGAGAAAACACGCCATCAATGGTATGCACTATTGTCATGTAACAGTATAAAATTCCAGAGGATGTGATCACGAACTAATGAGAAAAACATTGATGGTATGCACTACAATCGTGTAACAGCATACAACTCTAGAAAGTGTGATCACTAACGAAGGAGAAAACACCCCATCGATTGCATGCACTATTATCCTGTAACAGTATTACAATGTATAGAGGGTGTGATTACGAATGCCTGAGGCTCTGAGAGAGCTAATAAAGACACACAGCCATCCAAAAACATCTCATGTACTCTTATAGCAGGCTATCTTTTCATCTTATGTGATTTACAATCTTGTATTCGAACCTGATGTCTGGATAAATTTATTTTACGGCCTTGAGCAGTTGGGTTGAACAACAATATTTATGGCACTCGTACAACAATGCTCTCAGTTTCCCAGAATAAGTACAAATTTATTTCTTCTTTAACCACGAGAAGTGCACCACAACTTCACTTTTGTTCAGTTCTTGGCAGCCCGTGTGCTGGTTTTCAGCTGCCATAAATTGGTGACGCAATGTCACCCGACTTACACTCTGTGAGGCAAGGCGAGACGCGTGTAAGCTGTTACTGTAACGGCAAGCAGCGCTATCACTCACATAACCTGTTGTTCCGATAAGATGGGGTCACAGATAACAATAACTACCGCTATACAGACCGCAGGCTGTCGCGTTGTCTGGCGCGCCCACGTGCACGGAGACTAATGTATAGATTATCTTGCTTCATGGGGTTTTGTAATTTTTTATCTGGATCACAGCACCATAATGAACTTACCTTTTAACGGCCACAACCAACGAAAGTGCATGCCCCTTGAAATCTGAAGATTTATCAAACAGAGGTGTCCGGAAAAAAATGAAGAATTGATTCTTAGCCTGGAGCCCATTCATGTTCTTGAAGCAGCAACACTTGGACCTTACGACATTCTTAAGGACTCAATAGTCTTCAAGGGATTTTCTTGCAATTCAATAAAACGTTCCTGTATCTCCTATTGCAGTCATGCGCCAGCTCATTGGTCGATATTTGGCAAAATGATTTCTGAGTTTAAAATAAAGTAAACTTATCTTTCCTTAGCCAATCTTAATTTTTCTGCCCTTTACAGTTCTTGCCCTAGGGTTTTTGAAGAATATTTTATACCTACTTGTGCAACGGACTCAACCAGAGGTTTCAATTACGGATACAAGTTAGTACGAGTATATCCTCGTATATTCTTCAACACATAGTTGTTCCTCCAAGTGTTTTAATTTCCATGACAAATTTCAAATGATGTAGATGGGATCTTCATTTGTGTCATTTTCAGAGCATTATCGTGAGGCAAAATTATTAGGGTTGATGTATCATTCTCATAATAATTCCTTATTATTATATGACTAATACTTTTCCCAGCATTTTTGTTGATTATTTTCAAGTAAGAGTCTGATTATATCGGAATAAGTTTTTAACACACCTTGGATTGTAACGAACGCTATTTAATATTAATTTTACCATGAATAACCAAACGGTTTCATGTTTATAAGATTTTTACTAATATTCACAGTTTAACTGTCACTGATTCAAATCTATTTATATTACACCGATTCTAATTATGTACATGTTTGGATTTTGTGCATGTGTGATATAACATTGTGGTGTCAACGTTGTTAATTGAAAAGCACACATAGAACGCTGAAGTTAGGATCACAGGATGGTTAAATCATGTTTTCATATCAATTGAGTCTTCTGATGAAGTTCAATAGTTATTTCATTGTTGTTTTTAAACAAATAATGGTCATCTTTATAACTCCTCCTTAATATATGTTATAATTGTATTTGAAACAAAACTAATCCTCCAATTTGATTTCTTACAGCTTTAGTTCTTAATTAAAATACTGAAAAAGGTGAGTTTGTGTAGAAGAACACTATACTAACGTCATTATTTCTATTTCATTATACAAGGTTGAAGTAAGCCAAACAGGCTTCGCTAGAGTTCTATATTTAATTTGAAATCTGTAGCTCATTTAATTCATGAGATGCCACTCTGAGTTATAGGCTTTGCTAACGTTCAGCCCCTACGGAGAGACATGCATCATCATCGAACTCGATATTCCCTGAATAGAAATTAAAGTTTTTAAACTCCTTGAGTGATAGACTGAACGTTGTGTTTTGTCTTTTAATTTGTGCATGAAAAGAATCTAAAATTGAAACTACCACAGAGACAACCTCAGTGATCTGGTCAGGAAATTCCAAGTATTTATCTTATCTCTGTGGCGCGCGTCAAGTTATATATGTTTAAAGTGGTTTTATTTGTTTCTTACTTAGAAAAAGACGTGAGTAACCATAATCAGAATTAGTTATTTTTAAACGTTCCTGTAAACATTGTACTATATGGAAATTGGAAAACCACGTAGACGCTTCAAAATCAGGAATAGCGAAAGCTTGAAGAACTTTGCAGGCTTGGAAATTAAGCGCAAGCGCAAGCGCAAATTAAGGCGTCTACGAGGTATTCCAAATCTGTGAAACAAATTAATGTATTTATATGATTATTATGTAATTATATTTACACTTCAGTTGCAATATAATCTTTGCAGAGTGTAACAGATTTTACCTCTATGAACAATATCATTACATTTTTCAACATCATGTGTTTGTATTCAGTTTGTTTACAAATTGATTTATTCTACAATTTTCTCGTTGCCATCATGGTTACCCATGAGACCAATGTCAAAATATTCGCAAACGTAAATAATATCACTTACATCCCATGGAGTGACATCCACCATCATCCAACTCAGTGTTGCTCATATAAAAAATGACGCATCATGCAAACATTCAAGTCTGTAGGTCAGTTCGTTTCCACGATATCGTGTGGATTGACATACAGACATAAATGCAAATTTTTCTAGGT
Source organism: Homalodisca vitripennis (assembly GCF_021130785.1). Lineage (NCBI taxonomy): Eukaryota > Metazoa > Arthropoda > Insecta > Hemiptera > Cicadellidae > Homalodisca > Homalodisca vitripennis. The sequence goes on from NC_060214.1 coordinate 101,242,448, forward strand.
TTCGAGTAATAAGTTATAAATAAAACTTTATTATCTTTCATTTAATAATAACACTTTAAATTAAACCTACTTTGTTACATGCAATTTTAATCGGTTTCATACACATATTAACGGATTAATATTTGGAAATTACGTAAGCGAGATGGATTACGAGGTGCGAATATATTTACAATGGAGAGCGAGTAGTACGGTTAATATTTGAAAATTATGTATGCGAGATGGATTGCTATGTATGTTTATAGTTAAGAGCGAATAATATTATTAATGTTTGAAAATTACGTATGCAAGATGGATTACGAAGTATATTTACAGTTGAGAGCGAGTAGTAGGGATGATATTTGGAAATTATGTATGCGACATAGATTACGAAGTATATTTACAGTTTAGAGCAAGTAGTAGAGTTAATGTTAGGTTATTACGTATGCGAGATATGTTACGAAGTCTATTTACAGTTGAGATCGAATAGTAGAGTTAATATTTGGAAATTACTTATGCGACATCGATTACAAAGTATATTTATAGTTGAGAGCAAGTAGTAGGGCTAATATTTGAAAACTACGTACGAGAGATGGATTACGAAATATATTTACAGTTGAGAACGAGTAGTAGGGCTAATGTCTGAAAATTACGGATGCGAGATAGATTACGAAATATGTTTACAGTTGAGAACGAGTAGTAGGGCTAATGTCTGAAAATTACGTATGCGATAGATAGATTACGAAATATGTTTACAGTTGAGAACGAGTAGTAGGGCTAATGTCTGAAAATTACGTATGCTAAATAGATTACGATATATGTTTACAGTTGAGAACGAGTAGTAGGGCTAATATTTGAAAATTACGTATGCGAGATAGATTACGAAATATATTTACAGTTGAGAACGAGTAGTAGGGCTAATGTCTAAAAATTACGTATGATAGATAGATTACGAAATGTATTTACAGTTGAGAACGAGTAGTAGGGCTAATGTCTGAAAATTACGTATGCTAAATAGATTACGAAATATGTTTAAGGTTGAGAACGAGTAGTAGGGCTAATATTTGAAAATTACGTATGATAGATAGATTACGAAATATGTTTACAGTTGAGAACGAGTAGTAGGGCTAATGTCTGAAAATTACGTATGCTAGATAGATTACGAAATATGTTTAAGGTTGAGAACTAGTAGTAGGGTTAATGTCTGAAAATTACGTATGCTAGATAGATTACGAAATATGTTTACAGTTGAGAGCGAGTAGTAGGGCTAATGTCTCAAAATTACGTATGATAGATAGATTACGAAATATGTTTACAGTTGAGAACGAGTAGTAGGGCTAATGTCTGAAAATTACGTATGCTAAATAGATTACGAAATATGTTTAAGGTTGAGAACGAGTAGTAGGGCTAATATTTGAAAACTACGTATGCGAGATAGATTACGACAGTTGAGAACGAGTAGTAGGGCTAATGTCTGAAAATTACGTATGATAGATAGATTACGAAATATGTTTACAGTTGAGAACGAATAGTAGGGCTAATGTCTGAAAATTACGTATGCTAGATAGATTACGAAATATGTTTAAGGTTGAGAACTAGTAGTAGGGTTAATGTCTGAAAATTACGTATGCTAGATAGATTACGAAATATGTTTACAGTTGAGAACGAGTAGTAGGGCTAATGTCTGAAAATTACGTATGCTAGATAGATTACGAAATATATTTACAGTTGAGAACGAGTAGTAGGGCTAATGTCTGAAAATTACGTATGATAGATAGATTACGAAATATGTTTACAGTTGAGAACGAGTAGTAGGGCTAATGTCTGAAAATTACGTATGCTAGATAGATTACGAAATATATTTACAGTTGAGAACGAGTAGTAGGGCTAATGTCTGAAAATTACGTATGATAGATAGATTACGAAATATGTTTACAGTTGAGAACGAGTAGTAGGGCTAATGTCTGAAAATTACGTATGCTAGATAGATTACTATGTTTAAGGTTGAGAACGAGTAGTAGGGCTAATGTCTGAAAATTACGTATGCTAGATAGATTACGAAATATGTTTACAGTTGAGAACGAGTAGTAGGGCTAATGTCTGAAAATTACGTATGCAGATTACGAAATATGTTTACAGTTCTAGTAGGGCTAATGTCTGAAAATTACGTATGCTAGTTAGATTACGAAATATGTTTACAGTTGAGAACGAGTAGTAGGGCTAATGTCTGAAAATTACGTATGCGAGATAGATTACGAAATATGTTTACAGTTGAGAGCGAGTAGTAGAGCTAATGTCTGAAAATTACGTATGCGAGATAGATTACGAAGTATATTTACAGTTGAGAACGAGTAGTAGAGCTGATGTCTGAAAATTACGTATGCGAGATAGATTACGAATATGTTTACAGTTGAGAACGAGTAGTAGGGCTAATGTCTGAAAATTACGTATGCGAGATAGATTACGAAATACGTTTACAGTTGAGAACGAGTAGTAGGACTAATATTTGAAAATTACGTATGCGAGATAGATTACGAAGTATATTTACAGTTGGGAGTGAGTAGTGGTGCAGTATGGAGTCCAAGGCGGCAGCCATGACCCGCTAGACTAGAGCCAAAGCCGCAGCTGCAGCCTCTAGGTCGCGCGAGCTCAATAAGGCGATATAAGTGTCCGGAGACTACAACGGTAGGTTTTACCGGTGGCGCTTGGCGTAGCTTGTGGACTCATTGTGACTGCCAGCTGGCAATCATGTTTATTACATATTATTAATTCAATTGTATATCACATAGAATGTGATAAATAAAGAGTCACTACATATTTCCATGTAAAAGTATGTTAACCTTAATACAGTAATATGTTATCTTCTGTTTGCTTTTTAAAGCATAGTATATCAATTTCATCACGAACTTACAAAATATTCCTGATCAATTTAGTTATGAATCGTAAATAATTATCAATTGTATACATCAATAACTTTGTTTTTACGGAAGATCGGTCAATTAACTGATGGTCTGGAAGAGAAAGAGTTTATAAAACTCAGTCTTCGTTTATTTATTTACTTCAGTGGTACCAAAATGTTCATAATTTCAATTTGTAGATTAATCTTTACAATTTTAAACACTTGATTTTGATACGTGTATTTAGTTTTTGGTTCTGCAAAATTCATTTCAACAACACTTTAATTTGTAAAATTATACTTCTCATTTATAATCTGATGTTAGGCCAAAGCATTGTTTTATTCGTACCATTAATTTGCTTACGTTGCACAAGCGTCTCACTGAAATTTTCTACTTTTTAGTCCTTAGGTCACAAGGTTAGCAACATTCGCGGTGTAAACCGAAAAAAGATTACTTTTTTATTTCAGATTTCTTTGTTTTTTTTAATACTTTTATTCAGTTTTGGAAAACAACATTTATTAGGATAATTTTATGTATTGTAACAACTATAATAAATATTATCTACAGTTCAGTATACAATAAAATACATTCCATTCACTTAGATAACAACCTTCACGTCTGGATGATGTACATCTAGATTATGTAATTGCTAGGTATCATAAAGGTGTAAACCACACATGTTACAAATAAGTCCTCGGCGGTGTAAAAAGACAACGTCACTATAGTATTGCGATCCAGGTAAAAAATGTAAAAAGTGTTCATGTTGAGCCACCAAACAAAGATCAGTTTATAGATTACCTAGAACATTAGATGAATTCATGTAATTTCAATAGGATCGTGTAAAGAACTACAGTAGCATTCACTGCTTGAACAGACTACAAGAGACCTACAGTTTAACGTGGAATCCATGACAGTTGGATATCGGCCTGACCGATTTCATGGGCATTCCGAACATCATAAAACTCAAGGGTTCCTCCACCGTAGATAACATCATTTCCCACTTGATTAATGGTGAAAAACGTCCTAGGATTGTGAAGAATGTAAAGAACGTCTCATCTTTGTGTTTCTCCAGTCCGAATACAGGTCAGCACAATTGGCATCGTAAATAATAACACTCTCCCTCCGTTCACCCGGATCCAGAGGACGAGCGAAGTGAACGTGTCCTCACGTCCTCTCCTCCCTGAGCATTTCCTCACGACCGTCGTCGAGCCGAGCCGAGCACTCGCCATGCTTTCACCGCGGACTCGCTTTAACACTTCGACTCCACTTATAGCCTCCCAAGGCCTTCGGTCAGCTCTCGCCACAACAGCCGAGCCTATAAACCGACCCCGAGCCACTTCACGTGGCCGTATAAACGACCGGATTCGTTACGGCCTCTTTTAAGACGGAGTGGTTTTCAAGAAGGACGTGACTGATCCGTGGTTGCAATAAAAGTTTATTAGCTCCGACGCCATATTGGCATTAAAAAGTATAACCTACGTTGACGCTTCAAAATAGCTTCTTTTGAACACGTGTTGTGTGGGTGGTTACGTTTATTTAAGAACCGGCTCTACTTTGCCGCCATCTTGGTTTTAACCCCATAAGAATAATGTAAAACTTCTAAAACTGTTACTCTCTTATTTGCAACGTGGAATTATGGGGAATTTTTTATTTTAAAAATAAAATAATTACGCATCCAACCACATTTAAGTTTTTATTGTTATTTATTATTTAAGGAAAATCTAAAACTGTTTTACACTTTCGCTTGTACACATAACAATTTAAAATTTTACAAGAACCCCTAAAGGAAGTCTGGAGCGTATTAATAACATATTAAAATGAAACATTTCCATAATTGTATAACAAAAATTAAGGGTGTAAAATAGTTTGAGGTTTAACATAGTACGTAAAAGATCAAATTCGAGGTTGTTTCACTACAGCCAGTGCTTAAGATAATCGTTTCCAGTTGGGTTATTTGTATTTGTATCATAGCCACAATATTTAAAGAAGCCTTCCCTCAAGACAGAAAGGTAGAACATTTGTGATGACTTCACGAGGATTTACTGTCATTTGAAGTAATCTTTTTGGGCTAAAATTGTAATTCTCCTAAATCATATTTATCTGAAATATTATTTTATTTTAATACGAAATTATATATTCCTCGTTAACAGAATTCGTTACAAAAAAAAACACGATATTTCTTCAAACTATGCTGATAATCTGCAATAAATATGAGTAAAATTCATCATTATTCAAAATGAGACGAAACACGTTGATTTTTATAATTCAACCGATTAGGATTTTGTTACAGAAATCCAAAACGAATACTGACACTACATTTTTACTGTAGCCTACATCTTGCTTTCTGAAAATTAAAGGTTTCCGAGGTACGGTCTTCCTAACATTGCAAATCTTTTTGATAATGTTAGATAAATGTGCAGCACGGAATATTTGTAAAAAATTATATAGTATTATAGAAAATACTCCAAAATTCTGTATAAAAAATATCGAATAGTACGGACTTGCACTGCTGGCATATAGTACCGACTGCTTTGTTTTCTAGTGGGGAATTTTAATCAGCCAATCTTATACCAAATTATTTTGCGGGCTAGCATATACAAAACGAAATTAACATACTCCAATTTTAACATTAACGTAGTTTTAGTGCTCAAAGGAAGAGAGTTTTTATCAGCAGCTCAAAGTATTTTTATTGGACGTTATTTTCGAAAACATAAAATGCAAGTTAACGTTTTGAAGTACTTATAAAATTTTAATTGAAAGTAGGACACTAAACTTGTGTTCACTTACAGTTAAATCCGTTTTTATTGCACATCACGGCTGAAAAAAGCTTCAACCATAACCTGTTCTGAAAGTTGCTAAAAGGATTATTGACGCCTAATCAAACAGACATAAAACCTGTGGAATTTAGCACATCCTCGTCAACGTAATTATCATTGTTCGCTTTTGAGGGCGTACCGCTGAGTCACTGCAGTACACATCCTGTGCGAACTAGCGGAAGCGGTGTTGAATCATGCCAAGTGGCATCTAGTAGCAGATTCCACCTCTAGGTCAACGGTTTTATGGAGTAGCGGAGACTTTTTATCAGCGTGTTGATCGGTTTTGTGGAGAAATAGGGCATTACTGCAAAATGAATCAGCTTCCCACTAACTACACAGCCACTTAGATATCCGGTCATTTTAGGCAATGAGGTTTGACGACGGTAAACCTTAATCGATTGATCGTCGATCCTGTCAGTATTGAAATAAGTTAAGGACCATAATTGTATTTTACGAATTACTTATAACGATGCAACTGTGCAACTCTCTCCTTACGTTTTTTAACTCTCCGTTGTATTGGTTTATTATTTTTTTCTCTTGAGCAAAAAAAATAAAATTATAAAATATGATAACCTAGGCACGGAATAATTACTAAGAAAGAGAGCTGTGGTAAGAAAAACCACAAAACTACTTCTATATTAATAATTAATCGATTTTCTACCTTAAAATTAGTATTCGAACTATTGGTTTCATACAAACCCACGGAAGTTCACTTCTATCTCGTTTATACCCGCCAGTAGAACCTACACTGATTACAGGAAACCCCGACGTATCACTTATATTTGGGGCAACCGTATAGATGTCCCCAGCAGGGATCACTTTTGGCTGGTTTATACCTTCCAGTTGAACCCACCACTGGACACAGCAAAAAACCGATGTGTCACTTAAATCCGGGCAACCTTACAGATATCCAGGAGCAACACATCACTAACCGAAAATGTCGAGATTCTGGGGTTCACGGGCAATTCGATAGGTCTAGTCTACTGTGGGAGATGACTATTAGAGTGGTGGGGTTTGTTCCCTAACCTCAGAGGTTCTTGCTAGCCTCAACAAGGGTGTGCCACTCCCTGCCTACTTTGACTGGAGAGGCTGGTTCAGAGCTGGCCTCCTCTTCTTTCGGGGAAACATGACTTTGAGATGTAGTACCCTAATTCTTCCTCATGGATCTCGATAGGAGGCGGCCCCTAATCCCTAATCTTATCCATCCTGAATATGTTGTCACTGCGGAAGCAGCGCTGAGGTTCTTACAGGACTAAGTGAAATTTATAAGCTTCTTGTCCTAAGAGAACAAAAAACCGTATAGATGTCCAGGAGAAGTACATCACTACCAAAAAATGTTGAATAATAGCCTAAACATGAGCGGGTTGTCTTTGATTGGAAGAGTATGGAACAGAGCTAACCTTCCCCTATTTTCAAAGTGACTTGACTAAGACAAAGTGCACTGTGTTTTCTGTTAATAGATGTTAACATTGGACCTCGACAGTAGGTGACCTTTTAACAACACTTACCCATCCTGACATTCCAGAAGCCGAGCTAATATTCTTTTACGGCTTAATTCAAAGAACATTTACCACAGCCTCTTTCCTAAGTGGAACGAAAAAATGATCTCCTGCTGAGTTTGAAAAGTGGCCATTGTGCTCTACCAAATACATTTTGCATGGCTGTTCTAAACAATGCTGGTCAAAACTTCCTGACGCAGCCAAACTGTCACGGCCACAACCAACGGAAGTGCGTGCCCTTTGAAATTTTGAAGATTTATCAAACAGAGGTGTCCGAAAAAATGAAGAATTGATTCTTAGCCTGGAGCCCATTCATGTTCTTGAAGCAGCAACACTTGGACCTTACGACATTCTGCTTTTAATGGTAAATACCAATTGTGAAATTTACATGAAAAGTGTAGAATATCTGAAACATTAATTGGTAGTAAATACTTGCCATTAGGTTTATCTTATTTATCTCTTTATGAAGAATTTCACGAGATTTATAAAGGATCCTACATGCCCTTCTTACAATTGTGTCGTTATCTGTCTGTATATCTGGGAGATGACTCTCTATAGAAAGGTCCTAAAGATTTAAAACTTGGCACATATATGTCTCTTGCTCCAAGAAAAAACTGTATTGATTTTAGTGTCTAAAGGTACAGTTCGGGAAAGTCACTAATCCAGGAGAAGGTTACAGTCAGTTTGATAAAGACTTTCGTTACGTTCACTCGTGACTTTCAAAATTCCGTTTATCGATTTATTAGACACGAATGTAAAATTTTTAAAACATTATTACCAACATGTGATTTATGTGAGCTAGTGCTGTTATAGAGGAAATAAGAATTCATTGAAGGGGTTCAAAGAGTAATTTCTCTAAAGGAGTATGTCCACATAAGGGCAACATAAAATAAGTAATCAATGTTTTAATCTCTGTTTGGTGTTACTTATATGGGATGGAAAGAGAAACGGTCGATAGTCACCCAGAGTGGGTCAATGACTCGTTTATTGACTTTGCCCGTACAACAAGGTCGATATGGCTTATTCATCAATAATACGTCTTGGGAGTCACGATTCTCACTGACCTCATGTGCCATTATAGTATCGTGACTCTCGAGTAATTATTATGGATGAATTGGCCTTATCGACTGTGTAATACGAACAGGGTTAATAAAGTAAGTCAATTTGTACATGATCCACCGAGCAGATGGATTGTGCGTCCGCTCACCGAAGATCTGCCTTGTTTATACAATCCATCGACCAATAGATTCAGGATACAGTAACACCTTAAGGTCAATTCTTAGTTTTGCATGATCTTCTATTTTGTACTCTCCACTTCATATTCCCCCAAATATCCTACTTTCTTTTCTTAATTTTTTTAAGGAGAGGCCGATCTCTTAATTTGTCCGTTTTAATGGGCCGCCGGCTTGTGCAAAGGTAATGTCGATTACACAGAATGAATAAGAATAAGAAGAAGAGACGATACAGTATAAAGTGAAGGATACTAATAAAAAGTGCAAAGGCCACAGATAGGATTTGATGATGGCCTTCAAATCCTCCTGAAGGCCTGAAGGCCTCCTGATCCTGGTTTTTTGGTCATCTCTAACTCAGATCCAAAATTTCACCACTAAAACCGCTCGGCTATCGGGTGTCCCGAGTACTTCTGATATAGTTCATTACAGAAAATTCTGAAAACAGAATAAGGGACAAGTAGAGTTGACTTTTCTTAAAGAGAATCTCTTCAACCAACTTCTAAACTCCAATTAAAGTATCTTGATTACCTTTTCCAATATCTCACACCCTGTGGAACAACAAAATAGGATTGCTGGGTATTGATCAAATTCCTCCCACAAGAGATAAGTCCCAACGTTGACAGCCGCATAGGTTTTTCTTGGGAAACCATAAAAAATGACGTCAAATTTCGCAGAAGTCCTACCTCACCAACCTTTATCGTGTTCTATCAGGAGTTGTAAAGTAACAGAGGCATTTTTCCAACAACTCCGTAGAAGAACCAGATAGAGCGGCTGAGTATTTACTTAAGGATAAAGCTGAACAGACAGTGTGGACTATTCATTATCAGGTAGGACGGCCAGCAAGACAGACCGACAGTCACGCCTGGTGTCAGTGACCTGGCGTGATACCGTCTGCTCACCTACCAAGGTCACGGCATCAAGGCTTCCATTACCTGACTATCTAGGTCCAGTGTCCGCGGGAGCATGGGGAGAGTGCCCATTACAGGAATTGTCTTAGAGAGTGTTTTGATAAGACCTGGCCCTCCGTAACGGTACCAACATTACTTAAAGGGATATTTTTGGTTTCGAGTAGAACTATTTAAACTCATTTGGTTTTACTCTTCAAGAAAATTATGAAGATATAATTTGAAATGTCAGTAACAAGTCATTTTAGTCCTTGTCAGTTTTTTCTAAATGCTTACGACTGACTTGGAATTACACCATGAAGTCAATATTCTCTGAATAGCACTTTTGCACTGATTTCATCTGCGATTGCCTTCGATCATTCTTCGTCGATTAGGATATATGTTTCTTTTTATGGTTGTCAGAAATCGACTTATTTCCTTATATAATGTTCCGTTAAAACTGGATAAAATTTTTTGAGTTTTCCTAAGGTATCGCCATCCGGTATTCTTCTAATTTTTTGGAAACATGAGTCCTTGCATAGTAAAATTGTGGACATTTCATTAGTAGATGATCCGCAGTCTCATTCACTCCTGCAGTGCAATTTAAGCACAGAGGAGTGAAATAAAGTTTCATTAGATGAAGAGTCTTGTTCACTTTGACATGTCCTATTCTTAGTCTGATTATATTTACTATTTCCCTTCTGCTAAGTCTCATATCTTGGTACCATGGCAGTAAAGGACTGATAGTAGGATGATAGGTTGTATACTCCTATACCACCTGGCCTTAGTTGTATTTAGTAACTTGTTAGTTATTTCCTATATTTCACTAAACAGCTGATTCCAACACTGTGTACAGTGAAATATCAGTCAGGCTTATAAACTATAAGAATAGTAGAATAAAAATTTCTTTCACGCAACCATAAAAAACTGGTCATATTCTGTAGTTCAGTTTTAATAATTAGAGTTGGGTTTAGTTTTGTATTAAGTGCAAGTTTTAGAATTAATGAAGTTGACACACAACATGGTGGTTGTGATTCCTGACATATGCATGTCACAATGCTGTGGTATGATTTGTTTATTTGAACCTAGTTTGTAATTATGTGTTAGGTTAGTTATGTACCTCAATAAGAGATCAGACTGCAGATCTCGAAACGTAGTACGTTGCTTTTTGTATTTCTGAAATGTGACAAATGTCCGGAGAAATCCTGTTTCCTTCACAATCCTTCCATCGTCAAAAACAAACTTTATAAAAAGACAAACGGGACTTTATGAGTTATTTGATGAAAACCACGAGGAAAGTGTAACATTTATGGCAATTTTAATCAGTATAAAATCGAATATGAATTGAAATTAGAAAATAATTCGCTGCATTTTTTTAATTGACTCGAACCCTATACCTCCTGTTTAGTGGTCTTGAAAATTGTTTAGTTATAATATTAATAACTAGAAGAAATGTCATGCAGATTTCACGTAAACAAATTTTAATAAATGTACTGGACTTAGAAATAGTTTTTGAGGTCGTCAGTGACTCTTCGCATCCAATTGAGGATGGTCTACACGGGGTTCGGCAAACAATTTAATAGTTCAGGATGTACTGTTTTAATGTGTAATGTAATGTACATCAAGTAAAGTCCAAAGTTCAACCTAGAAAAAAATACTTTCTAATGACTAACTGATACTAGATTTTCCCTTTATCATTCATCTTTGCTAAACAACCCCTTTATGTATATCCAGAGCTATGTTTACGTTAAAGTTTTTTGCCGAACTCCCTTGTAGACCATCCTCTATTGGATATGAAGAGTCCATTAACTACCATAAAACTATTTCTTAAGTCCAGTATTTAATTATTAACAAATAATCCAAGATCAACAAAAAACCACAATTTCAAAATTTACAGAAAACCGACATACACAGATTTAGTTATTCCTTCCTCATCGAATCACCCATATCACCAAAAAATGGCTGCATTCAAATCAATGATCGACAGATTACACAAAATTCCAATGACAACTGAAGATTTTTTATAAAGAATTAAACATTATTAAATACATAGCCAGAATAATGGATATAAACCAAGCATGATTGATATATTATTGAAGAACTACAAAAAGAAAGAAAATAAGAAGAAAGAAGAAAGAGATATCAAATACATTCAATCAGACTACCTTGGTAAACATTGTCACAAAAATTAACAAATCATTTTATAAAACAAGGATATCAATTGGCATTTAAAACATCGAACAACCTTGGACTTTTAATCAAAAACAAAAGCAATTCAACAAACCAAAACCAAAATTTAAAATTCAACAATAGTGGAGTATACAAATTAAATTGCAACGATTGTCAATCCCACTATATTGGACAAACCGGCCGATCATTCAAAATTAGATTTAATGAACACATAAAAGCATTGAAAAACATCATCAAATTCAAAATATGCAGACCATTTAAATAACACCGGCCATACATACACTAAACATCGAAAACAATCTTGAAATTTTACACACAAGCAAAAAAAGTTGCTCTTATTATCCACTTTAGAACATTTTGAAATTTACAAAAGTGCCAAAATTAATCATAATATATTATTAAATGACAAAGACTTTCTAACAAAAAATTTATTATTCGATAGACTCTTAAACAATATACAATGATCTCACATAAAATTAAATACAACAAATTTAGCCACCAAGGTAGTAAAAAACACATGACAAATTGATTTTAATTATTTATTTTATAATTAACTTAACCTCATTCGTACCTGAAGATGGAATCAATGATTCCGAAATGTACATAGTGTAATAAAAATACAAAAGTTAAAAAGTGTTAAAAGTTTATTTATATTATGTTAATTATTAATTATTAAGTTTAACTTTCACAACTTGATCCAGGACAAGAATATTACACCATCTAGGACAGAAACTACATCGTAAATTCTTCAAACTTTAAACGAGCGTAATGTTTTAATGAGTGAACCTTTTGAGGTCATATTTGCGGCATTATACTCTACTAATAAAGAACTTTTGGTGTACTATTCGACTTACGCTCTCATTTAAGATTTCCTTCTGACTCCTTGAGGCTATCCCCTCACATGACACAAAAATGGTAGTTACTTAAAAAAGTATATTTATAGCTGCAGTAAATGATGTAACAAGTTCTATTGCTTTACTTGTAATCGTTAGGGAATTATCACGCCCATGATACTATAGTTAATACAATATAATATAGTTAATTATATAGTTCATAATCATGATCCCTCATAACGCTGCAGGAGTTAGATGAGTGAAAGTTTTTTGAGTTTAAAATAATATTAAATAAATCTTTGAAAGTATGTTTCATGAATAATCTCTGGTGCTTTGTTTGATGACGGCCGTTGCATCACTAAACGAACCTACAGAAATTTAATTACCTACTTTATATTCATAATCCCTAATAAAGCTGCAGGAATCGAATGAATGACAATGTTTGAATATAGAACAGCAGTTGTGAAGGGTTTGAATAAACATTACGAAATGGAACTTTTATTATGCAAATGAAATTGCTACCGGCCCCTGTAACTGCCAGCCTTATTCTACCAGAGCTGTATATCAGAATTAGTGTGTCACGACAAATTAAAAACAAGTTATCTGAACTTCATCACATATTGGATCTCTTTTTTTTTTGTTTTTGATAGTCACTTTTGTGGGAAGTTGTGGGAGTGATGCGTTTATTTTTATAGAGGACAGTTAATTTGTTTCACGCTATTTTCGATGCTTATCAACAACAGCTTACTAGACTTGACAGTTACAAAATACGACGTTAAAGCAACGCAAGATTATTTCGAGGAAAGCTTTAAGAGACTATATTCCCCATAACAAATTAGGTAAAAAAAGAAATTATTTTGGTGATTTATTTATATATATTATATAAAATAAGCAAGTAATTGCACTTGTCCTTTTGTAACTATATTTATGGAAATGAATAAATAAATTTTAAATTAATTTGACAGGTATTTAGTCTTCCGATCATGTGTTAGTTTGGTTATTTAAACACGCGTGTAACAGAAACGGCCAAATACTAAATAATTGAATCCATTTTAACGGGCAAATATAGACAACATAATTTTCACAATTTCATTTTCCAAATTTTACTATGATTAAAACAAAATTTCTACTGCTGTATTTGTACTCGTTTTTAATCAGATAATTAAAGTCTCTCCTCGTCCTACTCCTCCAATACATTTCCTCCAATAACAATGAAAATCATGAAAGCTACTAAAGGGATGGATAGAATTTATATAAAATATTCAAATAAATTCATTTCACATTAGTCGAATATTCACGAGAGAGAAATGCTCGTTAGAGTTACGGAGAGGTCAAGAGAATAAACTTAGAACTTTCGGTGGATAAAAACTAGTTTGGGACCCCACTCTTGGACATTGGATAGAGGATAACGTATACCTTCCAACAATCACTGACTACAATTAACTATACATATGTGACTTTTTTATATGAAAATATTTGCTGCAATATCTGCAAGGGTTGCGCGGGTAAGTTACAACATCGTCCTCATGGTAGAAAGGTGAATTAAGATGGGTAGGAGTCTCAGGCATCTAACGGAGAGGTCACGGGTTCAAATCCCGGGGAGGTCCCAACACGAATAGCAATGATATCTAGCTTAGCTGAAAGCGAGGTTTAAAGATAAGACACTACACACTCACCACAAATCCTTTATTCTCCTACTTCTTCCTTCCTACGGTGCTGCCAATGTAAATATTCCTCCAAATCGTCGACAGTAACAGATGACAAGTGCTATGTAGTACAAGGTTTGAGCAGAAGACAAGCTGAGCAGCGATGGCTGACCTAGATAAGACAGAGGTCGTCTGTATGGGTCGGATAACTGTCACTGTACTTGTGATGCAACAAGCGTTCTGTCCCTGAACAGGATTCACTGTTGTAGTAATTTACACTTGAGTTGTCAAGAGTGAAAAAGTGTACCCAACTTGTTTTACAAATCATGTCCTAAATCCACTAAATTAACAAGAGATTTTAAGGCAGCCCACGTTTTTTGTAGGGCATGCTCTTGATTGTATCAGTTATACAGGAGACAGTCGTTCATATGAACGACTGCTGAACTAAGTATTTTGAGGTTCAAGGGATGATTTCAGTCAGTTCTGATGTGTCACGTTCTTGATTGTTATCGTTCAAATCTCTGTTACCTCTCCTTTCACTCCACAGACGCCAGTCCAATCGCTCACTCGAATTTATATCATTGGATGAGTTATCTCTTGTGTAACTAACACATTCAAAGGCCATACACCCGATACAGATTTTTATTAACCTCTAGAAATCAATAAAGGACTCGTTATGGGGGGAAATAGAACACGTATATTTCAATAGATAGTTATAAACATGCAATGATATTTTTATTTACTACTTATTCATGGTATTTAAACACATTCTTATTAGATTGTTACGATATATCTTTAGCAAAACATCAATAGCAATGGATCTTTGAAAAGTCTGTTTTATAGTTTACTCGACTAAAACAAATTATTCGCCAAAGCTCAGGTAGGTTTCAATACAGACTTCCTTATTGTTTTATGGAACAATTAACCAATTTGATATTGGATTAATTGCACACTGCATGTGCACACTACGCATTCTGTACTTATAGAATGTTTCCAAACTCACACTAAAAACTTTGGTAAGAATGTTCGTATTTTTGACACATTTTTTATGAACACACGAGTAAGTTCTCGGACGCATGACTTGGAAGGTCTACGCTGTACAAGTGTGTCCATAAATTTTAAGTGATGAAGAATTTTACACATTTTTATTGTTTGTAGTTATTCTATATGACATTTTGAATCTAACATTTTAGTTGTTGATTAAACGTTATGTTAACACACTTGTTTTGCTCACGCTTGCGTATTTGCTAAATACAATTTGTGCATTTCCAGTTCCAAATATACACCGACTCCACCATTAAATTTGGCATTAAATTTCAGTAGGCTAGTTTTAGTTTATGAAATGCCAGTTCGCCATTTTGCCATAAACTGTTTTTAGAACCCATAAAACAGAAACCGAACTCCGACACACGTTCTGTCCAGTTATTTCCACCAACGCAACCATAAAATTAGCAGATCAATTTCACAGTATTTGAGTAGTTCAGTTATGGAAGGGTGGGTTTGGATAATCTCCCAAGTTATGAGATTTATGGAGAGTTTCAATGGTCGGCTGGATCTCCACAATTATAGGTTGCCGTATTGGAGAGAGCGGAACGGGGATGCTATAACACAGCAGAAAGTAAAATCTATTATATTAGACCTACAATGTGGAACGCGTGGAGAGATCTTCTTTAATAGATTCTGTCGAATGGTTACTGCAAGCACTTATAGGCTATGAACAGTAATAAAACTCCTAGTAAGTGTACGTTTACTGCTTCCATCCTGACAACTCCACTTTACTAGCTTCAATTACTGTGCAGCCTATCTCTCTCTTGACATCTGACGCAGAGAGGTTCCCAAGACAGAGTCTTTTGGAAGAGGCTCTTTAGATCATACCAGTCTCCGATCAACCCCTTTTGCAGAATCTTCCATCAGAAGAACATTTTTTCAGTTCCAGAAACTACTTTACCAGTTCGCATACTCTTAACTTGGAAGAATCTTTTGGACAGAATACCTTGAATACAAAATTCTAAAGAGACTTGGAAGAGCAAAATGAGAACTTAATTACTTTTCCAATGACACCGACAGGATCTTGTTCATATATTTTGGATCTTCCCGAAAAGACTTAAACTGTACTAAATTAAATAATTACCAAATGTGAATGAATCATTTTACAAGGTGAAGTTAGAATCGCTTATTCCCTTCTTAAACTCCACCTGAAAAGACGCGTCTTGCGTCATAATCCTTGGACATTAGTAGATGCAGCGGTCGGAAAGTAAAAAATTAATCATCTAGCTGTTGGAAACTTTGAGGTTGTTTGTTTAGTACTGATGATTACTTTCTTTTTTTCCTTTAGGCAGAATTTGAACGCTGTTTTGGTGAGATGACAGAATTTGTAAGAAAACCAGAGAGGAAAGCATTAAAAAGTTCTACAGGATCACAAAGTGTTAGGAGCACAATATTTAATTTTCCTATATAGTATGTGTCACCGTTAAGACCTTTAAAGCAATAAACACAAACGTTTACTTAACCTACAATTTAAGATTTTGTGGCACTCTTTGTGACATATTCTAGAAGTGAGTTCGCGGTGGAAATACATTCTAACCTGTCATTATTAGATATAAAAACCGGAAAATTGTGATTGTGTGTGTGATTAAAACTCATGGACCGCTCCAAGTTGTGGGGGAAAATGAAGAAATCGTCAATGTTTTCTATCTCTGTGTTAAATATTTGTGCAATGTAATTGTATACTCCCACAAATTCCTTAGCGCAATAATAATCTACAATAATTAATTTCACAACGCGCTTTACGAAAACGTGCCTAATTTACATTTCAAAATTTATATCGAGGTTGCATTATTACGAAAGCACACTTGTAGTGATTAAACATTGTTTTTTTCAATTTTTGCATCAAGATTTTCTGACACTGACTTCACTAGCAAAAACAGACCAACATACTTGTCGATGGATCTTATCTACGACAAGAATTAGACGCAGTCGGCTATAATTTGTCTGATCGCGATACGAGAGCAGTTGCGCACCCTTATTATAATGACCTTCCTGCCCGTCCAACAAAGGTATAATTTAATGATGTGAACAGGGCAAACCAGTCGTTCCTCCGCCCCTTGCCAAAAAAGGAAACCGACTCGGGAATTTCTCGCAGCCCAGCAAGGAAGAACAGATGTTTCATAAGGCGCCCTAGGCTACAGGCGTATCGTTCTAATCATTTCCGGCGGCTGAAAAGGGTTCAAAATAATTCGTATACATAACTTAGAATCCGATAAGAAGGTTTTTACGTGTAAGAAAATCCTGTACCTTTTTCGTTGATTTCTTTATAATTCGAATCTGTTTATTTTAACCACAGGGCAATTTTCGCAATTATCGTATTTTTTTTAAATCAAGTAAACAACGGGTTCTTATCTATTTTTCTAACGATTGATACCATTTTAAGAAAGTTTGTATACTTATTTACAAGAAAACATTTACTGCCGATGGACAGACAATCTTTTGAGTTCACTGGTGGCTAATTGATAAATTTAGATCGCTTTATTTAGGCTATTGAATTGTGAAGAATAATTATTACCATTTCAAATTACGAGCCGAAAGAGCATGGGTATGTTTTATTCATTTAAATCTTATGGAATAGTGTACAAATACGTTAGCTGTCGATAAAATATTACCTTATCAGTGACTTTATCCATTCGAGTCGTTAAACAATATAACGGGAAAACTATATTTACGTTTGGGCCTTTAATAAATGCACTGTACGTTACTTTTCAGGATATTTAAATTTTGAGTCTCTGTACGTGGCGTTTACGTCTTTCGTAACCTAGGAAAACTGATTCTCTGTATGTTCTACTTGACCCCGGAACCGTTTACCGCATTCTTACAGGCTGGCCTCAGATGATTACTGGTTAGTGTGCGAAAATACCGTGACCACCAGCCCGGGTTCACGGAGTGATAAGTTAGATGCTAGGCACCAAAAATTGTTTTACAATCATTAGGCAAGCCTATGTTGGTTTCGTATACCCTTTCTTGGCCAAAAGGAGTCATAAATAATTTGGACCAGTTATGTTAGAATGCCTTTAGAACGCTACGATCTTTGATCTTTATCCATGAGGTGATTTCATAAAGCAAATCAAAGTGTGTACTACAGGGCAGGAATATTTATCAATATGGCAGGGGCAACCAGAGCCCAAAATTCTCGTAGATTAGCTAACTTCAGTGTTTAAACTAAGAGCCCAAACTGTCAAAGACAGTTTTCCTAGGTTTTCAGCTAACTTTGAATCTACAGCACCACATTAGTTCAAGGCTTCCTTAGAGTATATAAGAAGTAGACGATTTAAAAAAGTTTATTCCTGAACATAGGGGACTATTGGTGTACAGTGGACTTTACAGTGGAAAGAGAACTTGTAGTTTCTGATATAGCCGATTTGAAATTTGTAATCTTGGGTTTATGCCAAGCGCAGGAGCAGGAATGTGTGGTGATGCAATGTATTAGTGAAAGTGAGTGAATATGGAAGTCGTGCAGTCGTTAATATTATGCTTGCTACAAATGCACTTGTGTGGAAGAACCTACCAACCCAGAAAAAGCAAAATAACCTTTAGCAACACAGTTTAGAAGCCATTTACTGAAAATAAAGAATATATTGATACTAGATAACATTCATCTTGCCCCAGCGATGTGGTTAAAATTAAACAATAATTCCTTCTTATCAGGCATCTCAAAATGTAAACTGTATGATATTGTTTAATAAGTAAACATAAGAATAATTTGGAAGTACTGAAAATGTAGTCTGAATACAGGAGTGAGACATTGCAACAATTCTCTTTATAGAAATATCTAGCTTTTTAGAAAAAAAACTTCATTAACCCTTCATTTTAAATATGAAAAATTTATTTGTTTTGTGAATTTGCCTGACGATGGCATTTTTTTTTTATTTCTGAAAGGCATCGCAAATTAAAACTAATATTGAAAATGTGTAATCAGTTACTAGTTATATTAAATTAAAATCTTTCCAAGAATCTTCTTCACACCAAAATTAGGTACTAAGTAATACCACAGATTATATAAATATCTATAATCTGTGGTAATATGTTACCATGATAAGTAAAGACCTTGGAATTGATTGACATCTATATTAATAGAAGATGGGTATGTCAATTTTAATTATTAATTATGAGGAAAAGATGCCGTTATCCGAAAGGAGAACTAAAACAAAATTAACAATGACTTCCTTGTTTTGTACTTAATTATTTTGAAATAACGCTTTTTGTCGGCAAGTTTATAAATATTTCATAGCAGGTTACATTTTTTGCACTTTTGGGTCCAAGATGATTAGACGCACACCCTCTGTGGAGGGACAGTATTCACCTTCTATTTGATTATCAGATCAAACTACTGTATTTCACTACAATAAATAGTGATAAAAAGTGATATTGATTCACATGGAATCAGAATTATTTTCCAATTTATATTATTAGTCGACATAGAGGTGTGTAAAGAAAGTCTGACAACCTTCTGTGGACATACTAGCACCTCAGAAAGATATTCAGAAGAGCTAAGTACACAGTACAATCGTATACGATATGGAAAACAAGATACCAAACGATGACATAATACCACAGTAAGCTCTGACCTCTCGTTAATATTCCACATTGAGGTATGCCTGCCCGCCTGCACTCCATTTGACCTTTGTTCTGTCAACACACCTTCATAACGTCTTCATCAGCAAATATTAAGTCAAGGTCAACAGCCTACCTATCATTTGTGTATTTGCCATGGCATGATAGGTAAAACGTATACAGATAAATTAATTTTGTAGGATTGTAGAAAAAAATAAACAGATTTTTTAAATTACTTCTTGAGTAATTCCAAATAATCATCGAGGGCATCTTGTCACGGTAAAATATATATATATATATATATATATATATATATATATATATATATATATATATATATATATATATATATATATTAGAAGGAACATCTAATATAGTTATGTAATTTCATTGAAAGATATTATATAAAGGGGGCGTTTTTCCATGGGCCTGGTTAAAGAATTACCCGAGATTCCTTCCTATAATAGACAACATAGTTCAGTAATTATACTTATGTGTCCCCTATTATTCCTAATTTAGGTATATTGTCTTAGACGCCTGAGATTATGATTTATTTAAATACTTCAACCAAAACCTGATTGCACCACCATAACAGTAGGCAATGCACAATGTTGTACCACCATAACAGTAGGCAATGCATATTGTTGTACCACCATAACAGTAGGCAATGCACATTGTTGTACCACCATAACAGTAGGCAATGCACATTGTTGTACCACCATAACAGTAGGCAATGCACATTGTTGTACCACCATAACAGTAGGCAATGCACATTGTTGTACCACCATAACAGTAGGCAATGCACATTGTTGTACCACCATAACGGTAGGCAATGCACATTGTTGTACCACCATAACAGTAGGCAATGCACATTGTTGTACCACCATAACGGTAGGCAATGCATATTGTTGTACCACCATAACAGTAGGCAATGCATATTGTTGTACCACAATAACAGTAGGCAATGCACAATGTTGTACCACCATAACAGTAGGCAATGCACATTGTTGTACCACCATAACAGTAGGCAATGCACATTGTTGTACCACCATAACAGTAGGCAATGCACCAATGTTACACAGTAATAACAGTAATTTACATTCAAGTGTTTGGAATCAAATAACAATCGTTTGTGTGTTGCCATTGGTGGGGCAACGCACAATGTTGCACCACCATAACAGAAGGCAACGCACAATTTTGCACCACCATAACAGAAGGCAACACATAATGTTGTACCACCATAACAGTAGGGAATGCACCAATAATCTATAATAATTAATTTCGCAATGTGTTTTACGTATACGAGCGTAATTTACATTTCAAAATGTACATTTTTATTTTTATTTATGCCTAGGTTGCGTTATTATTAAGTTTCGAAAGCTTGTAGTGATTAAAAATACTTTTTTAAATCTTTGCATCTAGATTTTCTGGCACTGACTTCACTAGTAAAAACAGACCAACATACTTGTCGATGGATCTCATCTACGACAAGAATTAGACACAGTCGGCTATAATTCGTCTATAATTGTCTGATCGCGATACGAGAACAGTTGCGCACCCTTACACAGTAATAACAGTAATTTACTTTCAAGTGTTTTGAATCAAATAACAATCGTGGTTTATTCTATCGTTTTGCTATTGTTTGTTCTATTCCTTATCTTTCATTTTTTTTTGTTAAATTTTAGGTAGGCATTTTATACATGTAGGGATTATGTACAAACAATTATTATTCATGAATAAGAGGTAAATACAGCTAATATTTTACAAAATCATCATTACAAAATTATCAGTATTCAACACATTTCTTTCAGATTTTATCTCTACTTAGTAAAATGTAAGATAAAAAACAATCATTTATATAACCTAACATTAGTACATTGGGTGTCGTAAATAGGTTCAGTAAATGGTTTATAATATTAATTCGTTTTTCGTGTACAAAAATGGATCATCAAATATTTTTCTAAAGAGACCCTGAATATCATCTAGGGATAGATTTGCATTACAAACACGAGGCTAAGTTATAATGATCTCTAGTAAACGAAGTACAAATCTCACACCATATACTGTAGAATGCAGGTCCGCCCTTGAGGTATGGGAGCGGAGCGCCAGTACAAGGTGAACTACTGATCTACAACTACGCTGTACTACCGATTGACTGTAGACTGTAGACTTACCGATGGCGACGCAAGCCGGGCCATTGAGGGCATTCCCGGAGATCTGCGTGATACCCAGAAGGAGGTCGCCGACCAGAAGACAAGCGACATGGTTGGTCTGGCAGCGCCAGTGCAGGACGTGATAGGTGGAGGGCAGCAGGCAGGATGCCACGAGGGTCACGGCAAGGAAGAACACGGAGATGAAGAACCCGATAGGGTACAGAGTGAAGCGAATGTCGTTCCTGGGGGACACTGTGACATCGGGGCAGTCGAACACACTGATACCGTCGTTCGGGTGCTCGAACAGATGTTCGATGCAGAAGTCGGTGATTATCTTTTCCCCCGATCGGAGCGTCCCGTCCGGTAAAAGATGGTGGGTGTCGTCTAGTTTGCCAGAGATGGAAAATTCGAGACAGGTCGGAAACCCTTCGATGAAAGTCACGTTAGGGATGTTCAAATTCTGCGAGTGCACTTTGCAAGACTTCTCCTTGCCACTGAACACTGCCCGGCGCCCACAGCACTTCTTCACTCGCGGCAACGGGTTCGGATCCTCGGCAGTGGGCATGCACACGAAACATCCCGCGATGTTGACACAGTACCGGCCCGGGTCCGAGGGGTAAACATCCACATGGGCTACGGTCAGTTGGAGCGAGCCGTTGTCGAAGATGAAGAACGTAGGTGGCGGAGGCTGATCGGAGAGATCGAACACGGACTCGAAATACACGGGAGACTCCCCTGGATTACACCTGGGCATCGTGTCTTCCTGCATCCTCCAGTCGTCGGGGATGGTCCCCGGCGGATAGAGTGTCTTCTCTGTCGGAGAATACACCGCCGGAGCCCAAGCGGGTATCCTGAACGGGCGGCAATTCCCGTCTTCCGTGACTATGGTGCCGTTCGGGCAACAATTGAAGATGACGACTTCGCTCGCGACGTGCGCTACGAGCGCAGTCACGAACACAGTCACTACCTCTGCGCTCAGAGCCATGACGGAGACTGGCCCCTGGCCCGCGCGCCGACACTGTCATCCCTCCTCCGCTACTATCTGCCCTCCCCTTCCCCTCCCCTCCTGAACCGGACAACTGTTGACAAGTGACAGCTGATAAACTTGCTGTCGGTCAACAGACAGCCGCCGCTCTTTGGCTTCACTGAATACGGCCTTACTTCCTTATCAAGATCCACAATACACTTTGTAATCATAATGATCAGTTTGTAAAGATTAACATCATAAGTAGGCCTATACTAGACATGACTAATTGTGTTAGTTTTGTACTTCCTTGCAATATTAACTACGTGCATTATAAAATTTTTGCTACCACTTTCACCCATGTACACGTTTTACAAATTAATACAATACTTCTCCAAATCATCCATCACTCGGTATATAAACAATTTATCAGTCCATTATTATCGGTTAAAATTATGAAACTATTCTAATTTATTTTTTTCGGGCGCGTAAAAATTCAAAACTCACACAAAAAATGTACATATGTTTTAGTCAGCTCGTTTGTGTATAAAATAAGAAACTTATTCCAAAGTTAATTTTGAAAATTTATAACTGTTTTGCTATAATTATATTATATGTTTCTATTTAGCAATTTAATCACTTTTTACCACAAATCAAACAGAAATTAAAGCTATAACTATTTTTGGTACTATAGATCGATTTATATTTTTATTAATGTGTTAAAATGGGTCATTGTTATTTCTTAATGGGAGTCTGACTCCCTATCGTCCATAATGTTAACTTTATGTTATTTCTATCTGGATCTAATCAAGTTAGGACTCTAATTAATTTTTTATTAATTCTTTGGACATTAGTTTATACAAACACATAACACACACAAAATTCAAAATACACTTTTTACAAAATGAAATAAATTTATATTATGTAATTGGATTGTAAAATATATTGTAAAATAATTTAAAAGATAATAACACTAAGAATGACAATTTTTAAACCTCTGTCTGTGATTAACTTATGTTACAAAGGATGTGTGGTAAAATTTTCACTGCTGTAGGCCTTCCTGAGCTGAGAAAAGTGGCATCAAAATATTTGAAGCACAAATTTTGAAAATCGCAAAAAGAAACAAAAGTAAATATTTAATATATTTATTTAGAATATCTTATTTTTAGTATTGCCAAACGCAAGAACATTTCTTTACATAAAACTTATGCATAGTGTCTATTTTGATTTTAAAATCGCGTAATATGGTGGCTCAAAACATCTTTTGCAATTATATTGGATTATATTATCTCATCACCCATATCAGAAATGTAAAGTGCAATTAAGGACAAACGTATAGCTTTAAACAGCATCAACGTCAATCAACTTATGTTTAGTAGTCTTGAGAAGCTATTTCAGTCTTTCCTGTGTAACATTGCCGACCCTATGTTAGCGATTGGTTCTTCATCTGCGGGATAAAAAATTTGCAAGGCCATAAATTCTTGTTACAAAAGCCAAAGGGTACGCTCATTCCTACCATAAAAGGTTGAGCGTTCTCGTACTTTATAGCTTAGCCGGAACAATGCAATGAGGTCGGTGATGTCAACACAAGATGTAGGCCTACGTGGGCTGATCCTTTAATTGAAAATTTGCTGCAAACAATGGAGGCCTTCTTGGAGAAGAATCGTAAATAGGTAATGTATTCGAAGACTTTAGTTTTAGACGCCAGAATTACTTAGGAGGGGCTTTGAAGTCTGGTGACACAACTCTGCGTTGTGTTTAAAACAAATTATTTGCCTTTGTTTATCAAACAAAATTTAATTTTTTTCCTGTTGGTTTAGGTTTATTGAACCCTTTAAATAATCTGGCTTAGCCTATGTTTCTTTTTATTGTACTTATTTAACGTTCAAAACATTATAACTGTCATATTAGTATGGTCCTATATACATTATTCTCGTATAGTGTCTATTACTAAGTGTTGTTTTCTTAAAACTATATGAAGAAAAATATGATATATGAAACAATTTTTTTTATTTTATTTTTAACCCTTTTGATACCCTCCTATTCTGCCCTTTACCAAAACCAGTTTGGCTGATGATTAATAAAGATTTTCTCTAGTTTAGATTCCTCTATCTTTGTCAATTTTAAGAAAATCCAGGTTGTGTTATTATAGACTACATGAGAATATAACTATATTTACACTGGTGGGAAAAGTTGCGAGAAAACTTGCGCAACTGCTATCGCGTAGTGCTAACCAGATAAGTTATTTTAATCGCGAGAATTGTCGATAGAATGTCGCAAGTGCTTGCGATACTTGCGTTGATAGTTGCGGAATTATCTTAAACGTATAAAATAATAAAAGAATATTCTATACAAGGGATCTCGTCAAAACCAAATGTATCTCTCGTCATAGACGTGTTCCTGTGTAAGGGACTGTGAGAGAAGAAAATGAGCCAAAACTTGGCATTAAAATTAAACATTTTTTTAACACAATATACCCACAAACCACATAATAACTTATTGATACCGATACCACTTATGCTTAATTTATTAATATGATTCAATTCATCTAAGTTAAATTGTAACAAAAGTATTTTGATATATTAGTGCATACACTGTATTTTTATTACTCAATAGCGTCAATAAACGTTTGAGTTTCAATAATATTTTTTGATATAGTACATTTAAATTATACATTACAAAGGGATAAGTTATTATAAAAATGTATATGGCATTTTTTAGAATCAAGCGAAACTTCTTAGCTATTCTAGTACAACTATTAAGAAAGCTCGCTTCCTACATGAATTTCTTTTTTTTTCATTCATCCCTAGAAGTTCAAAAATCAAAATCGTTATAATCATTCATAATAAAGCGGTGATCCCGTACTATATACAAATGTATACTAAATTTACCCATTACAGTCGACTCTCGATAACTCGAATTTCAAGTGAACGGCTGTTTTCTTCGAGTTACGTATAGTTCGACTTAAGAATAGTTCGAGTTATAAAGGTAATATTTCACTAAATTCGACTTACAGAGGTAATTCGACTTACAGAGATAAACAAAATAAAATTCGAGTTATAGAGGTACAAATAAACTATGTTTTTTATTCCCTACATCCTTTACAAAACTAATGTATGTACTGTAACTACATACAGCATTTGTACTTACTCTCACACTGCAATGTATGCCTACAATTCATACGTACATACAATACAAAATTTCTAGTTGTAGAGGTAATGTATTTAAAGACTTCGACTTATCTACTGAACTTCGAGTTATAGAGGTAATTTTTCTATCACTTCGAGTTATTGAGGTAAAATTCGGGTGCAAAATTAATTCGAGTTACGCATGGTTTTTTTTTTCGACTTAGGCAGGTTTTCTCAAGGGAACGGAAAAAAAATTCGAGTTATCAAAGAATTCGACTTATTGAGGTTCGAATTATCGAGAGTCGACTGTATATATTAGTTGGTTTGAATAGAAACGATTTCTAACCAACCTAAACATGCTTCGATTCCTTAAGTTTAGATCAAAATTATTTTATTGTTCAAAGATATCTAGACGTTTAGAACTGAATTTCTGTTTCAATTTTCTTTTAATTTTAAAATTTGCTTTTAAATTTTTTTATTATTTAATTTTTATAACTATGAATATATTATACTGTATATATTCAAATACCTTTATCTAAATCATTAACTGTTAAAACAATGTCAATAAAACTAAAATTGAGTTCAAGTTCCGCGCTACGTAATTACACAGACGAGAGTTCCTTCAACAGCTTATCCACGGAATAAAATGCGTTCTTTATGAAGTACTGCCTTACATTCTTTTTAAAACACTAAAAGTGCTGACTATATTCCCTTTTGGTGCTACACGTTTTTAGGAGTTTTTGCAAGCATATGTTGAAAGTACATAAAATTAATAAAGTGTAACATCTTATAGTTATTTTAGCACTAGTTTTTTTTTTTAACTACAGAATAGGAAAATAATAATTACAATTACTTACTATGTTTGAAAGTGATTATAAACAATAAGGTTTTTTAAAAGATTGTGTTTACTTTTTAGCACTTAGCACAACATACCGCTTTACTAAATACGCTCAAAATAACAATCCAAAATAAAAAAATAAAAACTTTTTACAGAATAGGAAAATAATAATTACAATTACTTACTGTGTTTGAAAGTGATTATAAACAATAAAGTTTTTAAAGATTGTGTTTAATTTTTAGCACTTAACACAACATATCGCTTTACTAAATACGGTCAAATAACAATCTAAAATAAAAAATAAAGACTTTTTACAAATAAGAAACCGTATACAACTTGCACACTTAATTTTTAGAAAAGGCATAGAAACAAAATATTTTTTTTGTTTTTGCCCGCTGAAAAGCCCTAAAAATCTAGCAAAGTAAAACAATTAATCCAACAGATTAGTTGCGGCGTGTGGATAAATGAATAATGCTGCTTTTCTAGATTATTACTATTTACACACACACACACACACACACACACACACACACACACACACACACACACACACACACACACACACACACACACACATATATATATATATATGTGTGTGTGTGTTTATATAGTATATTTCTCTATGTATATAATATATACACATATATTATATACATAGAGAAATATCATTAATTACGAATGTTATGCCGTTTGTGGTAAACTCCGACCTAACGTCACATAGCGCAATGTTGGCATGCTTACGGTTACAAGGTGCATGTGTTGAAGAGGTCTTCAAACTACGCGGAAGAGCATTGAATGCTTTGGGACCAAAATGTGTCCTGGACTTTTTCCTGGAGTGATGCGGAATGGCTCTTTCAGATTAATTAAAAATAGGTGATTATACCTAGGGAAATACAAGAGGTTCTTGAAGGTAGACATGGACATAAAGAAAATACAAACAAATGAACTAAGTCAACAGATTTTCTTTAGTGAAAATTTTCCTGCAACACGACTACTTTACGTTTTTTGGTCTCAAAAGCTGGTTTTTCCATATGGAATGTATCAGGCTTTGTATAAATGTTTAACAATTATTGTAGCTAGGCATTTATATACAGTAGTTTGACACCACATTATTAAATATAGAAGGTAGGTTTGCAGTATAATAGGCAACGTTTTTAGGGGAGCCTATAAATTCGTTATAGAGACCACTTAATCAGACCCTGCAACACACTACATTGCATCAGCACTTGAATGGCTTTCAAGAGTTGACCTTCAAGAGAGTCTGATGCAGGTCGCAACAGGAGCTTTCCAGGCCGTTTACTTTACAAGAATAATAGGGGTAGGCAGGCAGCGGCTTTTTGTCGGCTTTTGAGGCATCCGCCAAAACCTTCCCGGGAGCTGCGAGGGGTGCGGACGGAGGGGTGAAAGTGAAAAGAAACAAACCTCTTACAAAACGAGTACACTTTCTCATACTTTCCCTTTTCGACAGATGGAAAAAGCGAAGATATTCAACGATTCCAAAACAACTTAATCTATACTTTTTTATGTCCTCAACGGTTTTTTTTTTTAGGCTTTGCAACTGTTTTTTTTTTTTTTCATATGTTTGCTTTTGGAAAACAAAACATCATGTTCTTGATATTTTTTTATATCATCAACGATATTGTTTTTGTAGGCTTTGCAACTGTTTTGTGCATATAATTGCTTTTGGAAATCAAAACATCATGTTCTTGATATTTTTTATATCCTAAAAAATTTCGTTTTTTTTCATATGTTTGTTTTTGGAAAACGAAACATCATGTTCTTGACACTTTTTATGTCCTCAACAATATCGTTTTTGTAGGCTTTGCAACTGGGTGCACATGTTTGCTTTTGGAAAACGAAACATCATGTTCTTGACACTTTTTATGTCCTCAACAATATCGTTTTTGTAGGCTTTGCAACTGGGTGCATATGTTTGTTTTTGGAAAACGAAACATCATGTTCTTGACACTTTTTATGTCCTCAACAATATCGTTTTTGTAGGCTTTGCAACTGGGTGCATATGTTTGTTTTTGGAAAACGAAACATCATGTTCTTGACACTTTTTATGTCCTCAACAATATCGTTTTTGTAGGCTTTGCAACTGTTTTGTGCATATGTTTGCTTTTGGAAAACGAAACATCATGTTCTTGATATTTTTTATATCCTCAAAAATTTTGTTTTTGTAGGCTTTGCAACTGTTTTCTTTTTTTTTTTTTTTTTTTTTTTGCATATGTTTGTGTTTGGAAAACGAAACATCATGTTCTTGACACTTTTTATGTCCTCAACAATATCGTTTTTGTAGGCTTTGCAACTGGGTGCACATGTTTGCTTTTGGAAAACATCATGTTCTCGATATTTTAAAAAGTTGTCCCTAAATGCATCAGATTCTACATTTGTATTCCTTTATCAAGCTAGTCCGGGAGTCGAGGGCTAATTTGTATTGTAAAAGCACACACTTGACTAGTCTTTTAATTAAATCAATATATGAATTTTCTCTAAGATAGTAATTGGTTAACAAGCGCGCTAATTTCGATTATTAAACTGATTAAGACACACCAAAACAATAATTTGGCGAGTTGCTCAGAAACACATAACGTAGATGAGAATGTTGAATCAATGTGAATGTTGAGTTTAGCTCCAGTTCACATGCAAAGTCTGAATCCTGACGATGTCACAGACTTGACTCCTGGAATCTGGAGTCATTAAGTCTCTCACAGCGTCAGATTTCAGACGCTGCACTAAGAGGAAGTTGAACTGGAGCTAAATGGCAAACCATGGCGGAGCAAAAACATTCACAACGAATCAACCCTTCCCACTATAGCAACGTCATGTGTAGAAAACTCGGTTTTGGGTCGTGTTTAAAACATAGTGTGCACCTGATGAGACAACTTGGAAACTCCTCTTCACCTAGGTTACACTTGATCTAGGTGTCTCTGATCTCGAAACGATGTAAAAAGTTTGGTGATATTCGAAATTCTTCAACGCCGACTTTTTTTATCTCTTGAAACTGATATGACTCCAGATTCCAGGAGTAGAGTCTGTGACAGTATCAGACTTCAGACCCTGCACTAAGCGGATGGTGAATTGAAGCCACTCAACATTCACATTAAATCAAACCCTCCTACCACAGTTAAGTTAAGTGTTGTCTGTATTGTGAAAGAAAACTGAAATTCCGTACTCCCTTAGGGGTAAACTTTTGGATCTAAGCTTCTTCTCATTTACTTCAACAACTTGAGTTAATCGACCCATAATGGAGTGATGGTTACCATTTTTGTACTTTGGATATCTCTGTTGATTTTGAGCTTCTTAGTCAGCGACTTTTTTATCTCTTCAGTCAAACATGACTCCAGATTCCAGGAGTCAAGTCTGTGACAGCGTCAGATTCCAGACGCTGCACTAAGAGGAGGGTGAACTGTACCTAAACTCAAAATTTACAAAGAAAGAGTTGATATTTTTATTTAATTTTTAAATATGTGTCAGTTAAAATGAGTCTTCTATATGATTATCTGCAAAAATACGTTTATTATCTTCATCAGCAACTCCTCTTGCTTCAATCACAAGTTCTGATTTTCCTCCAACCATCTCTAAATTTTGTTTTCAATAATTTTTCCAACTTTTGATGATTTAACTTGATTTACAACAATATTCTGGTTACAATAAATCGACGAGCCAGATTTTAAATAACATTTGCTACGTTTCAAAACTTGCCGAAATATATTATGGTGCTCCGTAATTCTTTTCCCTAGACACATAAACCACAGGTTTATTTCTGATAATTTCAAGTTTGACTTTTGTACTGGGATTGAACTGAACGCCAGTTAACTTTCATTTTATTTCCGTAACAAATTCCTCCCAATTAAACTATTAAGTAGTACGTCAAAGACGCCCTTTATTTCTCAAATTAATTACAGTTCCACTTTTCAGAAAATCTTAATGTGCCCCTTACAAATGATAAATAATAATTTCACATTAAAAACCTATATTAGTCTTTCATACCAGTTGCCCCAGTTTAGGTCAACCATTTGATGAAGGGTTAAAAATATCAAATAAAAACATTTCTTCATCAATCTTTTTTTAGTTTTATGTGATAGGTAACCAATCGTCAGGTACGTGAATAAAAGTTAGATCAGCTTTACTCAACAGCATGTAGAGTATTATGGCTGAATTTGGTGAGTTTTAGCATTTTATCTTGGTAATATTACAGTAAACCCGGAAATAAATTCCAAATTATACTATAACATTTTATTCCGTCGTCGTACATTTTGCTCTATCTGTTCGGTTTAGGCCTGCCACCTTTATTTACAAGCAATTCAGAAACAATCCGCGATTTCCAAACATGTTGAAGCGATGATAGCTCAGACTTCAAAGTGTGCTTGGTGAGAATTTAGCAAACAAACACTTCTTTTAATTTGGCCACCTAACAAACAAGTCACTACACCAGTGAAGCATGACATGTTTTCAAAACAACCATGTTTCCCAATAGAATGTTGATTTAGTAGAGAGCCTGAAATAAATTTGTAAGTGTAAGCTTATATATATACATAAACATACATGTAAGAAAGATTTCAGTGGCAATTATAGATTTTTTTCTAAACCTGAATAAAGCTCCAACACGGAATTGTCTCTCCTAGAAAGACCCAAATGACTTTTAGCGTGTGAAAAGGGCACATCCGAACTCAAAATCGAACCCGGGTCTCTGTGATTATAAAACGAGACGCTAGACACTACTATGCAGGCATACTGAACGGGGCGTGCAGGCATACTTTTTTACTTCTTCCATGTACGTAGTACAAGGTAAAATATTATAGCTGCTTGTTTATAAAAAAAACCGCAATAAGAATGTTTCTTAATTTTTCAATTTATGACTAACATGATTATAAACATAAATTTCACAACCCACGTCTGCATAAAAATGCCTTTTCAAAACGCTATATTGATCATGAGTACGGTTCAGTTAAAATAGTAATGCAGACCAAAAGAATGACCCCGAGTTGGGAGTTATTCTCAGTATATACATTTAACTTTTGAATCCCTTATTTTACTTTATACTACTTTTGATATACCCTATTTGTGTCAATTAATAGAATCCATCAAAGATTGTACCACTAAAGTCGTTATTGTTGAAAAAGCAAAGTGTTTTAAAAGAAATCGAATTCTGAACAAATTGATTAGCATGTAACGCCAACAGTACATCATGTGCATTAAAATATCATTATCTCCACTAAAAGGAAGGAATATATGATTTGGAAATTTCAAAAAATACTAGTTACGAGATTTTATCCTTAAAAATCGTGTTAATGTTAAAGAAGCAAAGTGTTTTAAGAGATGAGAATTCTGAACAAATTGATTAGCCTGTAACGCCACAGTTCATCAACTACAGTAAAATATCTTGATTCCCACTAACAAGAAGGAATATATGGTATGGAAATTTAAAATAATACTAGTTACGAGATTTTGTCCGTAAAAAATCGTGTTAATGTTAAAGAAGCAAAGTGTTTTAAGAGATGAGAATTCTGAACAAATTGATTAGCTTGTAACGCTACAGTTCATCAGGTACATAAATATATCTTGAGCCCCACTAACGAGAAGAAATATATTATTTAAAATCACAAAATATACTAGTTACGTATTTGGATTGTCACAACAACAACAAAATTTAAATTTAAACATATTCTACAAATCAATAATCAGTACTTAGGCAATGCATGCCTTAGCATTCAGGACCAAGAATGTTAGGGAAGATTTCTAAGATGCCCTTCAATATCCTTCTTTTGCCCTCCTCTACCCTTGCAATGTCCCATGTTGTTGTGGGTTCTGACAGCACAAACCCACAGATGACAAGGTTTCCAGGATAATAGATGATATTATAGTCCAGGTCGTCAGGTAGATTCTGGGGAGGCTCAGGTGTCAAGAGAGAAGCCTTCAGGTGGTCTTGTTTACCGAATTCCTCAGATTGCCTACTTGAAAACAAGATTATGGGTATTTTACAGATCATAACAACTTTTTAGTGTGGAAGTAAAAATAAATTTGAAACGAGCCACAAGCAGCTATTATTGAAGCTTAAATTGTGAAGATCCCAGGATTAAGGATTATAGATCTCTGAAGAACTGTTTCTGGATATAATGAGTGAAAATCAACACTATTAAATTAATGCTCACAAAGTTTTATAGAACACATCTACGGCAATTTCTACTAGAACAACGTTAAATAAGGTCTGGACTGAATATACACAATATACTTGGACAAAACCTATCTATTTATCTATTCGCCTCACGTTTTAGCATATTTAGAACTTATTAATTAATTAACAAATCAAGCCAATTTAACTCAAGTGAATTAACATTCTTGTCATACTTAATATAAAATTCCTGCAAGTTGATAGGTGTTTTACATTATTTTCTAGTACGAGTATAAACCTTCAGTAGGTACTATAAGATAATTTCATTTTTAATGAAATAATAAGAACAGATTTTCAATAAACTGAATTGTACAGAATACATGTACAGAAAATATGTATGTAAGTTCCCTTTCAATTTAGTATAAATTCTAGTTTCTGGTTGAGAAGGAAGGGTTATTGAGATATATGTTTTAGTTTGTAAGATAAAGATTGTAACAAGGAAAGTATTTTAGTTATGTTGGTGACTCATGCAGTGTTATCTATTATTAATCTGCAGTGCAGGCGCCACGGGGAGTAGTCCGGTTGATATCATAAAGAATCCATAGAATGGACTCTGATAAGAAACCTGTTTTATTTTGTTATTCACTGACCACACTACTTGCAAAAGTGGTCAGTCAATTTCGAGTTGTTACAATTTTGTATTGATGTACATTTGATGTTAAAATAAATTCATTTATACCTTTCAACTGTTCCTGCCTTGATTTAAAATATATATAAATTGAGGCATTGTTCACTAAGTTCAAAATATTACTGTCCAAAAAGTAAGAATCTGCGTATTTTCAAATTAATATTGTAACTCTAAAACATTCCAGTTACCAGGAAGACGCCTATTTGTAAATACTTGAGTCTGTAGCCTATCAAGTTTCAATCGTCTTGACCTCGAGTTAATCCATGAATGATGTAAAACTGTGGATTTATTACAACGCATCCACTGTTCACTGATCAAGACCCTACTTGAGTCCGAGTTAAGTGAATCTAAAATTAGCGAAGATCAGATAAACGAGTTTTGAGGTTAGGTCTGGTTGATTGTTGAATCAACTGATGCTATCTTGGCAGCGACTGTGACAGCGCTGGACACGGAAAGTCGGAATGGAAGGCCAATCAGCTGTCAGTAGAATCAATCTTCAAAGAACGACCGAATGATCAAATGATGTCAGTTTCGAGAAATCGAATACTCGGAATTGTTTTGTTTGTGGTCGCCGCTGCAGTCGTTGTGGCTTCAGTTGAAAGTGATCTGGGGCGGCATAAATATATAGTTTCCTACCGCAGATATTCTCGGAACATCGCCACTGCCTGTCCACACACTATAAACGTGTTTCAGCTTCAGCCTGGTTGTTTCTTTAATAGGCCATTTGTATATTTAAGGGTCCGTTTACGCTACTATGTTGGTTGTTTACGCTACGTTTCTCTGTAATCTATATAGTCAGCCTGTTTCTGAAATATCACAGTTTGTAGTCTATAAACAATGACTACTAACCGAGTGTTCTACACATAACGTAGCTATGGTGGGAATGGTTGATTTCATGTGTCTAAAACACCGTAGTGCACGCAATTGGTTACCTGATGAGACAATTAAAACACTTCTGATTTTGTAGTCTACGTGTATCTGATATCGAAACGATGCAAAGAGTCCAATTTGAACTTCTTTGTCGTCGTCATTTTTGGATCTCTTCAAACTGACATGATTCCTAATTGGAGATAACCTCAGCATTTACATTGAGTCAGCCCTTCTATCCCAAGCTAAGTTATGTATTGCCTGTATTAGTCAAACAAACTAAAATGTTTTATTGAATTCCTCAGGAATCAATTTTGGGATCTATGTTTTTTCTCATTTACTTGAACAAATTGAACTTTTGGTTTTACACGCTTACGAGATTACTTGTAATACCAAATGATGATGACCAAATCTTTCAGCAACAATAATTCAAGATTTGGAAATAAAATCGTTTGTCGAACAAAGTGTGTGCATCTAGCAAGTGTCTTAAATTTTGTCTTTAACAACATGAAAATTATTTGCGACAGTTGTGATCTGGGTAGTGTGGGCTACTATTAGAGCAAAAAGGATCTATGAAATTTAAGGAAAATGTTAATCTTGAACAGGTACCTGGAATGATTAATTAGAATCCGCGTACGCATGATTTGTCAGTAGTATTTTATATATATATATATATATTATATATATATATATATATATTACGATTCAATTATATTGTATTTGGCCATATCTGTCACATATGCGTTTAAATAACCAAACTAACGTATGATCGAAAGACCAAATACCGGTCAAGTGACTTTTATTGAAATTAAAATTAGGCTATTGCCACTTATACAAATTTAAATGTAAATAATATATATATATAAAAGTTCGACTCCCGGCGGAGCAAGTACTTTTTGTGATTCAATGTTTATTGAAATTAAATAAGGCTATTGCCATTTATACAATTTAATGTAAATAAAAGTCGTTTGACAGGTATTTGGTCTTCCGATCATATGTTAGTTTGCTTATTTAAACGCATATGTGACAGATATGGCCAAATACAAAATAATTGAATCGGAAAAAAGTAAGCGCTCTGTGGTGTAATGGTAGCACATTCACCCGGCAAGTGAAAGATCCGGGTTCGACTCCCGGCGGAGCAAGTACTTTATATATATATATATATATATATATATATATATATATAATAAAACAAAAATAGCTTTTAATATTGCTATTTTAATAGCTATTTTGGTTGACACCAGTACAAGGAACAAAACAAATGCGTATGAATAAGGACAAAAAATGGGCATTCATTGCAAACAAAAATATAAGCAATAATAATTTGTATAAAACGTGAACTTAATTAAGAATACAACCTTGGCAAACGTACATTAGCCTAAAACGATATTATACAAGAGCAATTCTAAGGACGACTCTTATCTCAGTTTTTTATTACCACGTTTCCATACTTTTTTAAATTTTGTAACTTTCTCGTAAACATTTCTCTGTGTTACAATGCTGTTTTAAATACTCGTGTTTTTAAATTGCTATTTGTTGTGCTCTCTTCCCTTAACACAAATATTCTCTAGTATTTCTTTTTCGGAACACCATCAATACAGTCGCATCAAGGTCGAATATTTTTACCAATTGATCAGATAGCATATAGAGCTAAGTTGCATACGTCTAACTTCGCTTTATGGCTATTGACTGCGCCAAGTTCTTGATATGCGTTTATTGACTTGACATAAATTCCTCAAGTGGGTTTGAGGTGTAAAGGTATGAAAAAAGGAATACCCTGTAATGTTGACATTGCTGTAGAACAGTCTCAAGTTGCCGTAATCTGACCCTACCACAAGAAGCCGCCCATAGTGCGCTTGGAACCGACCTTTTGACATGATTTCTTTAATGCTAAAAACAGCGAGATCAGCTCTTATAGGACTGTGAAGAATGTTGAAAAATGAAGAAAATTGGGATGTATTATTTTAAATCGTTTTCCTCCTCCTATTGTACCAAGTTTCTAATGAACCACTCATGAATATACAATTCAGCTTTATTTTTTCATTTATGTACTTCCTGAAAAGTTCCGGTACACTGTAAAAAATTATCCTTTTTAATTCGCTTCACCAAAAATTACATTAAACAAGAAGTTGGCTAAAAGGATTATCTTGTTTCTGATACACTTTGTAAAAATTCTTGACTAAAAGACACACACGCTATTTAGTTTATGTATTTTTATTTATCATCCTTAGTTTCGGCACAAATCAGTACCGAGACGTGGCTTTTGGCGATAGCTCTCTCGAACCGATCTCCGAATTGAGTATTGGTCGGTAATTGTTTATTGATCGTCCATAGTTTCGATACAAATCAGTACCGAGACTTGGCTCGGCAAATTCTCTCTGGAACTAATCTCTAGATTACTCGGTCTCCGTATCGAGTATTGGACCGTAATTGTTTTTTATATCGTCCTTAGTTTCGGTATAAATCAGTACTGAAACGTGGCTCTCAGCGATTGCTCTCTCGATCCGATCTCCGTATCGAGTATTGGACCGTAATTGTTTATATATCATCCTTAGTTTCGGTATAAATCAGTACTGAAACGTGGCTCTCAGCGATTGCTCTCTCGATACGGTCTCCGTATCGAGTATTGGACCGTAATTGTTTATATATCGTCCTTAGTTTCGGTATAAATCAGTACTGAAACGTGGCTCTCAGCGATTGCTCTCTCGATCCGATCTCCGTATCGAGTATTGGACCGTAATTGTTTATATATCATCCTTAGTTTCGGTATAAATCAGTACTGAAACGTGGCTCTCAGCGATTGCTCTCTCGATACGGTCTCCGTATCGAGTATTGGACCGTAATTGTTTATATATCGTCCTTAGTTTCGGTATAAATCAGTACTGAAACGTGGCTCTCAGCGATTGCTCTCTCGATCCGATCTCCGTATCGAGTATTGGACCGTAATTGTTTATATATCATCCTTAGTTTAGGTATAAATCAGTACTGAAATGTGGCTCTCAGCGATTGCTCTCTCGATCCGATCTCCGTATCGAGTATTGGACCGTAATTGTTTATATATCGTCCTTAGTTTTGGTATAAATCAGTACTGAAACGTGGCTCTCGGCGATTGCTCTCTCGATACGATCTCCTAATCGAGTATTGGACCAAAATTGTTTATATATCATCCTTAGTTTTGGTATAAATCAGTACCAAAACGTGGCTCTCGGCTAATTTTCTCTACATCCCAACCAAGTGTTGGTCCTTAATACTTTTATCCTATTTAGTTTTGGTAGAAACCAGCTACGAACTTAGAGCCGGTTTCTGAAATGAGTATTGGTTAGTAACTTTTTTTATCATAACTAGTATTATGCGTGTAGGTTTGAAAATAACCACTCATATTACGATTACTATAACTAAAAGCCTAATAACATAATAATTCCTTTTCTATAAAATTAGTTGCTATTCAAAAATCAGAAAGAAAATCAAACAACCGATATAATTTTACTTAGAATTAAGACTAATAGTTTAGAGGGTTTAGCCATAATGACTACAAGAAGACCGTATTAGTATACCGTGCAGTGACTACAATAATCTGGCAACGACGCGACGACTGAACCAGTCAGACCATGTCGATTGGCTGTTATTAGAAGTTGACTGCCGATCAGCTGTTTTCTCGGAACGATGGAACGCCGGGACACGACCAGCTGTTTGATAAAGAAATTACCGTAGGCGTTTAAGGCTATATGATTTTAGAAACTTCATCCTTTTTAAGTGGTGAATTACCCATTTAGATTATTAATCGTCTGCAGAGAATGATTATTACATCATGTTAATGGTTATATCTCTCATTTATATTAATTATAAAGAACAGCCCATCGCTAGATTGCACAATTTCAGATCATTCTAAAATCATTCAGAATATAGCTTTAATATGTGGCTTTTACTAGAAGAATTATTATTTTCTTATTATTGCGTAGTTTTGCAAATTTTAGTACTTAGCCTAGTAAAAAAAGGAGTACTACAAGAAAGGAGTACGCCACACCACGTGTCGCGTACAAATCTTCGCTACAAAACAAAGTCTTTAGCTCACTATATTCTCGAGATAACTCGGTGTTGGTAATATAGGAATGTAGCTTTATGTCAAATTTGAAGAATATAGGTAAGTTCATTTTTGAGATATCGCGCGGACAGAGAGACAGAAATGAAATAACCAGTATCCCTCAAGTTATGGGCTTCGCTAACGCTCGGCCAATTAGTGCAGATTACATAGTAGACATGTGTATGCAGAGTGTACAGACCCGTTATATCCTTCAGACTTCTGTTGTATGCCTTTGTAGACAGTGGGCTGGAAATATGAGTATAGTTAGTAGACCTAGGATTAGAATAGAAACGAGAAAGTCACGGCGATTGATGCCAACCACACATACGAGATTAACGCATCATACAAAAGTCATCATTAATTTGTTACAATATTGTATCTCTAGTTAACACTGTAATTCCTGGGTGCGCAAAAGGCTCTCGAGGATTCAGTATATGGCACTAGGTCGCCCCTTAATAGAAGAATACTGTGATCAAATGTAAGCTGTAACCAAGCTGTAATCAATTTATGACAAGGTAAGTCTCTAATTTTTTATTTTTACTCTATGAAAAAAAATCCCACACAAAGACACCAAAAGCAAAGTGATTTATTTTGCTACTTTCTCCTAGCCTTCATTGTTACTCACATTACCAATTAAGTACCAATTCGCTGACGCTCAGCCAAATCCCATGGAGTGACATTCACCATCATCTAACAGTATTGCCTATATAGTAATGAATCTGAAAGCGCAATTTAAAAGCCTGTAGGTCAATCCGTTTTCGACTCGTACGGACAGAGAGATAGACAGACAGACACAAATGAAATTCTCCAGCCCCTCGTTCAGCCAATGATAAATGGTAACTTTTTCATTGAACACGATGATTTCCTTTGTACCCGAAGATGACAGCTGAGGCTTTGATAGTCTCGAACTGACATGCTTAGTACCTTATTTAGGAATCTACACTGGCCATTATTATTATTCTCATGTAACTCACACTCTTGTCGTGAAAAAGCAAGTAATATCAACTAAACTTAATAATCAGAGGTTTTTTTTACGATAGGAAAATGCATTATGCACCGTCAGGGACAGGTGTTCGCCCTGGTGTGTGGGACTCTCACCCACTAAAAACCTACCAGTCCAGGCATTGGAAACCCTCTCGGGAACGCATCTCTGCAACTACTTCAAGAGGGTGCCATCGTTCGCCCAATGGGCATTACTTCATTCTAAAATCCAACAGCATGAGCTATTCTGGTGCTTTATAGCTGCTCTCTTCTAATAATCATAGGTTAGGTTACTTAGCCATTGACTATCTACTATTCTAATATCTCACTATTCAATTTACCATTTCTGACGTGATATTTTGGAAATGGTACATAATACATTATGGTTTGTCTGTGTTTCAAATGTTCTTCGTTGTTAACCGTAATTTACAAAATACTAAATATGCTTCTACGGCAGAGGTTCTTCTTTTATTTCCACCCAATAGATAGGACAGTATTTAGTGACTGGAAAGAGGGATCACATTCGTCATTGAAAGAACTAATTAGCCTACTGCAAAGTATCCTAGTAGACCACGCGGTTAGCATACATGTAAGTCAAATCAATTTGATATCGCTATAGACCTACTGGATATCATCGCGATGCACCTAACGTGATTACCCAATTTGTTTGCATTTATAAACTGCAATGAGCTTTATTTGCATAAATTACAACTACGGCCTTGATTAAGACACTTTCACTCCGCCTTAGCCTTATAGGAGATGCATTAAACGAAGAGACATGGTTTATGCTGCGCTGGGTTTTGTGTCTCCAAGGTCGGCGACGCAGAAGAATGGGCGGACATTTGAACCGGTTTGTTTATTTATGGGCCCTAACGCCTTGTGGCCATCAAAGAGAGGCAGGAATTGTGCAGCTTCGTGGTCTCCAATGATTGGTTGGTCAGCTCAACATCATGCCCAGCTGGTCTCTCTGCACCTTCTTCACTTTCCTTTCAAGCAATAATTAGTTATAGCCTCATGTTTAGATTGTAGATCATTCGAAATTTTGGATTTTATGATGTTCAGGCTGGAAGTATTTTGTTCTTAAGACCAGAGGTTGAGAAACCTCTTATTGCACTTAGTCCTAAAAGGACCTTTACGCTTGCTTCCGGAGTGCCAGGATATTCAGGATAGGTAAGGTTAGGGGTAGGGGCCGCCTCCTGTCGATATCCACGAGCAGGGATGCACTATATCAGTCATGTCATCTTGGAAGAAGGGGAGGCCAGTTCTGCTCCAGCCTCTCCAATCAAAGTAGGTAAGGGTAGCACACCCTTATGTCCATACTAGCCTTGAACCCTAAAGGGAGCTTCTACTACTCCAACAATCATCGTCCATTGTAGACTAGACCTACCGATCCACCTTATTATCTCGACATTTGCGATAGTGATGTGCCTTTGCTAGGTTGCCCAGTTTAAGTGACAGATCGGTTTAGCTGCACCTTGGTGTACGTTCAAGAGGAAAGTATAAACCAGCCAGAGTAAACTCCTACTGGGGTAGGCTGAATGAAATTATCACATTAAACTGCATTTTTTATCGCGCTAGCTGTTCGTTTAAAACTCAAAACTGTCAAAATTTGTCGTACGTTAGTCCTGAGTGGCTGAGAGAGCAACACACGCAGTAATCTTCATAGTTAAAATGTTCGACTTGATATTGTTCTCGGATCGTTCTTTATTAAAGAAAAACTTATTTTGAAATCATCTTTAAGCAACGTTATGTTACTCTGGCTGTCTAATTGGCGACAAATTAATTTTATAGGTCTGGTTACATTACGACGGTCCATCTCCACATTACTACGGCAGACATGTCCACAGCACATTTCCGCTAAGTGGGGACAAGGGAAGCTATTGAGTTCTCTGCAACAGCACGTAATTTATCACTACTAGATTACTTTCTGTGTGGTCACATTTAAAACAAGGTTGGGGCAGCCGATGGCCGAGCTGTCTAAGACGTGGGACTTTCGATCTGAATTAGAGATATCGTAGGTTCAAATATTTACTGAGATCATTACAATTTTATCAGCACCATCAACCTTATACTGTATGGATTCTTCCCTGTAATATGTTTGATAAGTCCTCGCACAGACCAGTGGCTCGTGAGTTCGGTCAGAATAAGACTAAAAGAAGGAAGGACCTTTGTTATACAAATTACACAATATTGTGTAACTAATATAATCAAAGGTGCATCTCTTCCTTCCCTCTGTTTATGAAGTTCTGCACGCAAATCAGACGTCTCAGAAGAATGGACATAAAAGACTTTCAAAGTATGATCAAAGTAATGAGAAAATGTCCATTGGGAACCATTTTAATTGCCGTTTCAAGATGTTTCGATAGGTGGTTATACCGCCAAACCATCCAATGGAAGCAGTTCGGGAACATAAAATATCGTATATTCCTCTTATAAAGTACTGAGATAATAATTAATTGCAATAATAAAAAATACACAGATGTTTTAGTTTCTCGGTACAGAATGATAAGTAATTCTAACTAACAGTACCCTCTTATTTGTTAATAATTACTTTTTTATTTTTAACATTTATTTCACTTTTTAATTTTTCGTCAATTTATAATGGAATGATAAACAGACCTATATTTTGCACTGCTCATTTTCTAACATTAATACCTTGAAAAGAAGATGCCGTCTACTTTAAAAAAGTTAAAGTTGTTAACTAAATGGGAAATTGCCTGGTCTGGTTAATGGTAACCAGATAGTTGTAACAAAAAAGTGCAGTTACCTAAAATGGTAGGCTGGGGTTTTGGTGGGTTAGCAATTAAAGTTTGACAGGGTTATCCCACTCATTTTTCATACGACAGCTATAGAACAAAAGTTGAACAATACACAATAGTCAAGATGCGAGGTTAGATTATTCGTCCGTATTTCTGAAAACAAGCTATTAAGATTGACACCAAATCCTAGATTTCTTCTACCATTCTTATAAAAAAGCACAAGTAATGAGAGAGAGCTCTACCAGTAAGAAAATCGCGCAACGTTGGCGCGGCGTACTATCACGCGCATGCGCAGAGCTGCGACCATGGCCGTGACATCGACACCCAATACTTTCCCTACTTTCCCCGGACATGCCCTTGTAACCTAACTTCCGGTTTCTATCAAGAAAATATATTTGGTATTGTTTTGGTACTTGTCATTGCTCCCAACGTTTAGTCAGTTAAGCGTAGAAATATTGGTATTACGGTACTCATCATTTATAAAATCGTGTTTTTTCTTCTGCACACTTTCATAATTCAAAATCTTCTTAGGTTTAAAAAAACTTTTTGATGCTCTATAGTTTTGACAGGCATGTGATACGATGTCGGTGGATATTTTACGGTGTTGAATCACCAATTTGCCCATCTCACACCTACGCTGCCACGTTTCTTGTGCATAAACGAAAAGGTAGCTCCTAATTCCACAGCAGACTCGTTTGGATTTTTGTTTTTACAGTCTTTTACAATAATTTTTCCTTTCTTCTTTGTTGAAAAGTGATTACTATAATATATCACCTATATTACTCTTAAAAATACATTATAATGTTTCAAATCTGAATGCCTCTCTAATTCGCTTAACTGTTTAATTTAATTGTTAACTGCTAATTTTTGGATTGAACGTTTTAAATATTTTTTCCGAAATTCATAAAACGAATAAACATAATATATTGCAACGAAAGTAACGCCAGCTTTAGCCATTTATATGAGGTAATAAATCAGGATTTTAGGATACACCAATTCATTATGTTTATGGCAAGTGCAGCAAAGGTGTCAGCAATGGGGTAAACTTTACCCAAGTGTTTAAAACTGAACATTTTACTTATTTGGCCAGATACATACAATGAGATAAGTAATAAGAAAAATTAAAATGTGTTTTGCAAGATGAGACATTTTGGTTATAATTCAATTTGTACCTCACTATCTCCTTTCTCGATTCCAGCAAATTTATCAAGTTTAAATTCAGTAATAAAGCATTTTTCCAGCACAGAAATGCAAGGAATTTGTAAGTATAATATTGGGATTTATTTCTGAATTCCAAGACAAAATAAACTCCAAATAGAAGGCTTAGTTGTTCGTGGCTGGAATAAACGTATTCTTATTATTATTTTATGATTCAAACTCTTATCTAAATAAAACTTGACAATGAATCT
Source organism: Homalodisca vitripennis (assembly GCF_021130785.1). Lineage (NCBI taxonomy): Eukaryota > Metazoa > Arthropoda > Insecta > Hemiptera > Cicadellidae > Homalodisca > Homalodisca vitripennis. Next base: position 101,286,011 of record NC_060214.1, read on the forward strand.
TCAGAGCAATAACGGCGAGATTAACGGTAGTGATTGTACACCAACTCCTTTATTATTCTGAGCGGTAGAAAAAAGTTTCTTTATAAACATCCAATACTGGAAATGTATTCCTTAAATTCTTTTCATTATGGTAAAAAACTAAATGTCCGTTTAAACGGCCGTTTCTGCCCAAAATCCTGACCGAGTTTCTCCAATCACGAGAGGGGAACTAATAAGTGTTGTCGTTCTCGATAAAACCACCAACAAAGCCTTTGGAGCCGTAATCCTGTAGACGGGGACTCATGATTACACACATTGTGAGTGAGAGCATGCCCATAGAAGAATCAACAATAGAGTTCCCAGGACAAGCGAAGCGAACGAAGGAAAGGTGATCCTGCTACTCTCTCGCGTAGAGCTGGGCGGTCTCGGGCCCATCGTGCTCCCCCAATAGAGGGCTTTTAGAGCTTTCAATAGTCTTTTGAAAATGCTTGAAATTTACACATTGGTCTATAATTTTCTAGTGCTTTTTGTGTGCCACCGTGTGAGATGATTTCGCGTTTTCTAATATTTGTTAACAAAATTCTCCCAAACAGCCCTCGCCTCATCGGCTCTGGTTAGATATTGAACGAAGTTCCTCCGTGGTGTGTTTTTATCACCCTTCGGGATAAGCAGTCAAGGTAGTTGGCTCTGATCTGTAATTATGAAAATCTGAAAACCATCAATAAAGCGAGAACTTTGACTGTTCAAAACTTAGTTAAATATTGGGATAGAAGATAATCCTTTTCGGAAATAAATCAATTTATTGTTGTGATTTTGAATTATTAAATTTCATATTTAATAATAGTTTACAAAGTTGTTCCTTTGGCGACTCTTAATGGCTGTCAACATATTTTCAAATTTTGAAATCCCGCCATGTATACAAGGGGATTTCAAAATTTGAAAATACGTTGACAGCCATTAAGAGTCGCCAAAGGAACAACTTTTTTATATATATATATATATATAAGCACATGAGTGGTTTCTTAAAAGTGTATCTTAAACACTTTATACATAGACACATATATTGTATGGACGCATTTTATATAATTTAACTGAAAAGTCAATAGTAATCGGGAAAACCCTTAGTAAATTAACGGCCGCTTTTCTGGAATTTGTCATTATTTTGTGACTTAAACATGTTTAGAACTTATTAAATACACGCCACCATGTTTGGATTGCTATCAATTCTAAAATATAAAATATACCGTGATTCTATGCCATAGTATAATTCTTTAAACACACGGCCGGCATCTTGAAACTTTAACGCATATCTAACATTGTAGGAAAACAAACGTTTAAACCATATAACAGTACATTGTTAAAGGGTGATTAATGCAAACATGATTACTGCGTTCTTTTCACGGATAATTTGAAACAAAAACAAAACTGACTCCAGAATCGTTCTGATCGAGTCGAGAGGATGTGGATCTGCTGGAACGGCATTTCTCCAGGTTCCAGGAACGCTGGCCTCGCTGACCACTTCTCGGTACAGACACACACACGCGCACACGCACACTCCGTGTAATTAGACACAACATGGATGGTGCCCCGAGGCAGTGCTTGTTACCGCATGATGCGCTATGCTACAGGTTGACAAACATAACAACATCAAAAACTTTTGAAAATGTTTTGAATCACTTAAGATTGGCCTGCTTTTTGAATGACACAATAAATAATATATAATACGGAAAAACATGATAATTCAGTACTTTAAGATGGCTGAATGGGATTTCTAATAGAGTAACACTGTTTAACGTTTAAATCCAAATTTTGGTCTAAGCTCTTTAAGGGAACTTTTATAAAAGCATTACAGAAAACATTTTTCGATTATTTCACATGGTCTGTAGGCATTTGAAGAGAATTTAGTGCCATTTTAAGAAAAGAAGGGAGTCTTGAAGATAAGCACAAGGAATAAAAACAGTCGTACATAAGGGTATGAATTTACATTTTGTTCATAAAAAATGACTGGAGGGAATTACAAGACAGTTTTTTAAAATTTGTAACAAATATTAATTAACATGTTATTAAGAAAATTATATTAAAAAGCATATTTCTGTAAATCATAACTCATGTCACACTGTCTGGAGGTATACCTGAGTTCATTCCTTACAAACTCACAATTTTATCTTTAGATGTATTTAGGTGGGCCTGGTAGCAAAATCGTCTAAATTTCTTGGTTTAAATTAATGTAACTCTTCGTGTGGTGATCAAAATTATATTCTACTCATTCTGCCTTCGGAGAAATTCTTAAAGGCATATGACTTTTAAAATGAAATAATTATTCTAACAAAAAATAATTGCACTGTTTTAATTTATTGCCTTTACAATAAGTAGAAGTGGGAATGAAAGGTAAGATGGTTAATTCAATGCAAATGTTGAGTTAAGCTCCATTTCATCATCTGCTTTGTGCAGCTCTGAGATTTGGTACTGCCATAGACTCGATTCTTGGAATCTGGAGACCGTCTGAAGGTACCCAGCAAGACCAAAACAGTAGAGTACTTTGGCATTGTTACAATATTCAAAGCGTGCTCTCAGCAATAAGTACGTTTTGAGTATTGAAATCATGGCAAGTACTGAGCAGTACTCCCAAGGTACTGTATCGATTCCGTCTTGTTGGATACCTCCAGACGAACGTGGCCTCCAGCTCCAGTGTCCAGTCTGAGTCAAGTCACTGATCAAACACTCTGCACTGAGAGGAAGGAGAAATGGAGCTAAACCCAACATCCGCATGGAAATGAAAGGATGAAATATGAGAGGCGACACAGAGTCTTACCATATTTTTTTCTAATGTATTTCTAAAATAGAGGAGGTTCGCTTATCAGACCTTTCATACAAGGTAGTAATACAAAGTAAGTCATAAGGTATAATACCACTAGCAATACATTTTTTTGCCTAGCGAAGAAGTTTTAAATTCCAATTAATTGTCAAAAGTTCCAATCTTGATTGCCCATATTACAGCACAAACAAGCCAGTTTGTACCAATATTAGTTAATACATATTTGCTTTAGATTCTTCTGTTGAAACGATTGCTGTAGACAGTTGTATTTTAGCACAAAATGTATTTTACAGCTGTATTTGATAGCAGACTACGCGTAGGCTGTATTTATACCACAAGAGCACTGTGTTCACATTGAAAATAACCTATAAGGTTAAAATAATCTGTAAAAAGGTGATTAACAAGTGCTATTGATTTTCTCAGAAATCGCTAAGTGGTCTTTACTCTTCGAAGATTTGTAGATAACCTATTTGTTGAAGGTGGCTGTACGTATCGATGGCAACAACATCGTTTTTATCGATCACCTGCCACGGGATTTGGTTATCTGGTTATAAGTGAGTTTGAACTTCGGTATATTAGAGAAATCACGTCAAATAGAGTGCATTCAGATAGACCTATGAACTTCATCAGTTGGTGAGATGCAATGACCGTCAGAGCTACAGGGGCTGCAGCCCCAATTCACCCATATTTCTCACGATTCTGTGTTGTAAGTAGGCTAGCACAGTTTCATTTCCGGCTTGTATTTTAAAAATGCATGAAAGGAATGTATGATATCGGACATTTACCCTTTTTATATGTTTCTAAAATAACACTATTTTCGAGGATCTAGATCTACTCTATTATTCAGGTACCAGTAACCCTAATAAACAAAAAACTTAAAAACGAAGAAGTGCGGCAATGGGCTGCCACCCAAAGGTTAAAGTGATACCTGACTGATATACCAACGACATGACAGGAAGGAATGAACCCAAGTGATACTACTGCACAGGAGCCAAGAGCACACATAGCACGTCACACACGCACTAACGAAGATGGTACACGAATACAACGATGACAGATGTCCGGAATAACAAACTTTAATATAGCATATTTTACGGATTATAAAATAAATAATCGGTCAACTTTTCATCTCCTCGTGATGGATTTCGCATGCATTTTCCAGCGGTAGGTATGTACGAAAATGTCCAAATTTGCGAGAATTGAGATGATGGCATCCAGGAATCACGGTACGCCCAAGGACTTTCGTGACACCGCGCCGGCAGCATTTGCTACGCACCGGCCTCTGCGACCTCCCCGGCCCGCCACCACTCCCAACTCGTCACGACGTCCTCTCACGACACTTCCCCGTCCATCACCGATATTGATGTGTTCTCGTGACTTGCGACACTCCAAATAACAATTTGTTCCCCGAGTAATTTCGTATAATAGTAGGTATTAGACGGGTCAGTCCCGTTAGTCGATTCGTGGACTCCGGGCCTTCTGTGAACCGCGGTCTTCTGATTCTACCGCATACCCGAACATGCTACTGTGTGAATTCAGTTATCCATTATGTAAAACAATGTAATATGTGGATTATATGACACTCTGTCTAAAAGCAAGTCAATACAAAATGTAGTAATCTAATCATGTGTAAAATTTAATACATATGCGTTCAGTATTTCATTGAAGTGAGCGTGACAACAAATTTGTCAAACTTGAGCATAGAGCATATGGTCAACCTCCAGAAATAATGCATATACCTAAGCGTCTTTAATGTTTTTTTAAAGTTATTACATGTGTAAATTAAATTAACTGTATTGATATAGTTTGACTTCATATGTGATCAATATCAATAATGTCGTCATACATGTTGTCTGAATCTACAGCCCTGGTACACTCAATCGAGTCGAATAGTCTTCATTATTTTCAAGTAATATAAGTTTGGAATATTATAATCTATAATATCAAGATAAAAGGTTGTGGATATAACCTGCAGATCTTAAAATATATCTCCATTTTACCTTTGCAAGTCTCTTTAAAATAGCGCCTTATTCTTGGATTACTGTTTTTGTTATCAGGGGGTCTCTAAAATTTTCAACTTCAATTAATCTATAGCCATTTTTTTAGAGAAAAAATAAAGTCTCTTATAAGACCATCACATTTCCAATTTTGGATAATACGAATAGCTTTTAACATTGATCATTGGTAAGCACCTCTCGACCTGTACTGGGGTGTCCGTAAAATCCCAAGATACTGCAGTAGTGGTAGCCCCCTCATTTAACACCCTAGATACGATTATGCAGTCGAGTTCTTCGGGCAACCATTGCATTATAGCGAACGGGTATCCTGTTAACCATGGTATTGTCAAAATTAGATTTATTTATATTCAGTAAGATTATTCCAGAATTCTCGTTGTACCATAAGGACTGCATCTATTTGTGTTATTATCTCAGTTCAACTAGAGACAATATGGTATCAACTTCAGAATTATATTTATTTTTATTGGTGGGAAATTTTTCCACAAAGCGTATTACTTGACTTTAATAATATGTACTGATAGGGAAGAAGAGGCATTAATCGTAAATCATTTTGTAATCGTGATACTTTAGGTTTGGTTGGGTTTATACAATATTGCTGATACCTGCTACACATTGCTTATTTTGTGCAAAGTAATTGGACTAATAGACATATTCTAAATTCCCAAAACCCCACCATCTGGCACAGACATTAGCCGGTTTGTCAGGAACGCGATGACTCCTCCTGTCCCAAGGGCGCAGTTGTTGCCTCTTTGTTTCAGTGTTTACCCGAACGACACGAGGGGCAGAGTCCCCAGTCACGGTCAAGACACGGGGCGCTGATATTGCACGTTTTTCGCGCCATGTGGAAGTCAACCGTCCGGACAGCCGTGATGGTCTGGAGTGTCGCTGGGCCGGTTCTTACGTGTTTACTGTGGTAAACAAAACAACATTATTGAAGAAGTAAAAAAAGTTTAAACCCGACTGAGTCAGAATCAGCAAAAGATGTTCTTTGTTGTTAAATATATTTTAAAACATCAGAAACAAGTCTAATCCATTGTGGTTATGGTTATCCATGTGGATGAGATAACACATTGTCCTAAGTGGTGGACGACCGTTCATTTGCCACAATCGTATGTCTTCTTTGAACATAATTTTCACTAATGAATGTGTGGTTATTGTTTTACTAATTATTATACTTTTAGTTTTTAAGGTTTCTTCTATTATAAAACCAAGTAATAAACTCATTCCTATTATTTTCAAAGCACTTCTATCAGACTGGCTGGATCGGGAGTTGTCTTAATCCATACAGGAGCATTAGATATAATTATAAACCATATATAAGTGAGGTATATAGTGTTATAATCCGTATAGAAATTTGATATAGGATTATAATCCACTTTGGCAGCGCAGTATAATCCATACAGGAGCACGACACGTAGTCTCATAACACGTCAACGTGGAATATAATGTCATAAGCCATACGGCAGCACACGATATTATTTCCTATCCATAATATCGTAATCCAGCGTGAGCTAAACTTTAGTGATATAATTCACGTAGCACCGTGGGATACCCATAGACTGTAGAAATGCGAGATATAGTATCATAATTGATATGGCAGCGTGGAGTATCATGTCACGATCGATATACAACTGTAATCGATATATACTGTAATAGTTCACGTGGAGTATGAAATATAGTGTTATAAGAACTTTAATTCTATACCATTTATACGTTACTGTTCAGCTAATAGAAAATAATAATTTATTCATATTTTTTATATCATATAGATTCAGTAGTGAAGAAACGTCACAACAATAAAATCCCTAGCAGAATTGGAACTATTCATTCTATAATGATTTATAAATTCTTCCCGATTATACACTAATTTGCAAGACTATTCCGTAGGCCTATTGCCTCAGTATTTAAGTAAACTGAGGCATTCTTTCTCTTGTCTTTAGACTCTGTGGTGAAAGGATATTACAATTAGATCTAGAGTCCTCGCACTTCACATGAAATGCCACCCCACTGCATTATACCTGAGAGATCATATACCCCAGCAAACCAATGATTACATAGTATAAAACCACTATGTAATCATTGCAGTAAACCCTCTTCAGGTAGCCCCATGGGTGCGGATAAATACTTGATTGGTGATTCCAAGATATCCTGCGGAAGGCTATGGCCATTGGGGAAAATCCTGATCCTCACTCATACCCGTCCCAATGGCCTTCCCCAAGAAACTCCTGGTCTCCAGCAGGAGTATGATCGAAGTCTCCAACCTCTCTGTACCAATAACTATCAGGAGAGATCCTCACCATTGTTTTCAGTTCAATCTCACTGCACCAACATCACAAACTTATGGTATCCAACATTGGCACCTGTTCCTTAAAAGTGTCCTGTGCATACCTGTGGTCGTCAGGAGAAAGCCTCCTTTCTCGCACCTCAACCAAGGACCCGTGCCAAGGAAACTAGTGTTCTACAATATGGAAGTCCTTTTCAAGGATATCTCAAACGTAAAATTTAGCCTAATAGTAGTTTCCTTGTATCAACCACTTTATGCGTATAAAACGCATGCAAACATCTATTAAACTTCTTTTTACAAAGTCCTGGAATTAGACCACATTCGTTTTCTTCTCAAATTCAAATACAGCTTACTAATTTATGTAGTTACTTTTTTCAACTATTTCTATTTCCCTGTTATACATATGGCAACTTTGAGAGTGCCCTGTACATATTTTACTATATACTTTTGAATACAAGTTTATTGTTGTTTAAAATAATATTATAATCTATTTTATTAATTTTATGTAATGTTAGCAAAGAGATTGGTTTAACTTTAATTATTGATCATTGTTTTTAAAAGTTTTCATTCCGATGGAATTACGATAACTTATAATACCTAATGCAAATGTTTGAATCTGAGTTTTTATCAACTCAACTAACTAAAGTGTTACAGAATTTTGGAAAAAACATTCGAGACCAATAATGGACATTTTAAACATATAAAAAAGTATAAATCTCTAGCTAGAATTTCAACGTCACCAAAACTTGCTTGTCGATAGAATAAATAGAAAGTAGAATATTATTGTCTGAGCATTAGCGAAACCTACCAATTAAGGGGCCGGACAAATGGTATTTCTGTCTCTCTGTCCGTGCGATATCTTGAGAAAGAACCGACTTATAGACTTGAAATAATTTTGCTTGAATGTTCATTTCTAAATACGCAACATCGAGTTCGATTATGATGCATGTCACTCTGTGAGCGTATTTGGCTGAGCGTAAGTTAGTGTTTTCATATTGGAGTCATGGATAACCAATGAAAGAATCGTATACAGTTAAAAATCATATGGCAATCATATGAAATTGTAACACATGTAGCCTAACTATCCGTAAGATATTATCTCGAGAATGCTTTTAACTGTAGACTTTAAACAATGTCCATCCGTGGGAATGGGCTGAGCGTCATTGAATTCAATCATTCAGTAGGCTGGCACAATTTCTCCTTTGTCTGCCGGCGGATGTAACAATTTCTCTGTACGACTGTCCGTCTGTCCGCAGAACATTTCAAGAAAGAAATTCACTATAGCCTTGAAATTTTGCATGCAAACTCAGCAAAGCCTGTAATTCAACACGTGGCGTAGAGTACTCATACCCTGTATAGTATGTATCTGTAATAGTACAGACAGTATTTTCAAAAATTGTCCCAATATATCGGTAAAGGGACAATAAAAAATCATTACTTTCTCATAATGGCGTTATTTTATTCAGAAATACAACGGAATCTTGAATGACTCGACACAATGTAACGAATGTTTTCACCAAGCTTACTGTAACTTTGGGGTCCTTTGACCCCAACGTTAATGGAATTCTTCCTTGGGCCGATAGGACCCTATGTACAAAGTTTTAAGTCACAAAATATTTTACCAATAGTTATTGCATAGACGAACATACAGGCAGCCAACGAAACAAAACGAATCTAAGAACCTGTCCTTGTAGTATTTACGCTGGTTGAAATGAATATTAAAGTTAATATACAAAAAATCAGTAACACTAAGTTTCGATATCTGCAATCTGATCTCTTCTTCAGGTAAATAACTAATTTAATACATAATTACAAACTAGATTAAAATAAACGAATCATACCAGGGCGTTGTGATACGCCTAAGTGAGGTATGATAATCACAAACACCATGTTGTGTCAATTTCACCAACTCTAAAAACATGCACTTAATAAAAAAAACTAAACACAACACTAATTATTAAAACAGAACTACAGAATACAGGTCACAATACGTCTGCATTCGTCGTGACTTGTTATGATTTGTTTATTTTAACCTAGTTTGTAATTATGTGGTAGTTTAGTTACTTACCTGAAGAAGAGATCAGATTGCAGATTTAGAAACGTAGTGTTACTAATTTTTTGTATCACTGAACGATGACAAATGTCCGGAAAATTATGTTTCCTTCACAATCCTTCCATCGTCAAAAATAAACTTCAACATGGAAAAGTTAAAATCTTTGGAATTATTGTGAACAGTAAAACTTTTGAAGTCTGTTTCAACTATTACAAAACTCGTTTAAGATATGTTTGTTTCGTTTGCAACTTGTTGTTACGCGGTGGGAGCATGCACTAGACTGGTCTAACGAGGGGGAATTCAATTGAGAAATAAAACCACTGGGCGAGAGTACAATGGACGGGCTTGTTGTCACGTATTAGATTGCATTTGTTTTATGTCTTCCAGACCGCAGATGTTGAGGGCAAACCAATATCTCAATATTGTGCGTGACAAGCCACTAAGGGCCGATGAGGGTCGACCCCAATCATGGGATACTTTGTGACCTACTTTTCTTCGGATCTAACTACACGTGTAATAGTCAGGGGCATTGAGGAAATTGCTAAAGTAAATTATTATTGTGAGTGTTGTAAGTTTCGCTAACAATCAGCGTCAAGAGTGTTTCAAGAAACACACATCACGGCCATAATATTAGTCCACAGGCGAGAGCCAATATGGATTGTATAATCACACACTTTAGTTTTTCTTGAAATCTATAGAGGAATTTCCCATTAGAAATAAATTGAACGTTAGCATGGTTAGTTTTGGGAAATATAATGGTATGATAGGATTTAAAATATCAAACTATGATTTTTCTGGTATATATAATTTTATAAATTTGACACTTATTAGTTATATCAACATCATCTAGAGTAAAAAGACTGAAAATAGTCATTTTATGCCAAGTGGTCCCAGTTTGTACCAAGTTTCAAGTCTCTAGTTTGTACCAAGTTTCAAGTCTCTAGTTTGTACCAAGTTTCAAGTCTCTAGTTTGTACTAAGTTGCAAGTCTCTAGTTTTTTTTTCAAATTCAAAGTCACTTGTTTGACCCAAGTTTCAGGTCTCTAGTTTGTACCAAGTTTCAAGTATCTAGTTTTTACCAAATTTCAAGCCACTAGTTTATACCTAGTTTCAAGTCCCTTTTACTTACCAAGTTTCAAGTCTCTAGGACCGCTTTCTATCCAGAGTTATCGCATAGATGGACGGAAAGATAACGACATAGTTTTAAAAAGGACCTGTTACTCAGTAACACATAGATTTTCTCTTAGCGGCGTGCAGATGGACCGTCAGACGGTTGGTGCCTGTCGGGTTCTTAATAATACAATTTCAGAAATTGAACTCCTATTTCTGATTAGTTCATACTTTAATAGTTTACCTAACCTAATCTATATCTATCTATATATATAAAAATGAATGTTTGTATGTTTGTCCTTTATGGAATCGTGAACTATTGGACCGATCATGATGAAAATTTGTACGTATATGTATTTTTCCACGGAGAAGGTTTATAAGCTATGCCCATCCCTTTCCCGATTCAGGATTCCGCCCCACTGGTTACAGAAATACCCATAAGAAATGCATTGCAGCAAACATATGTTAACGTCTTTTCAAATTTTTAATCAGCTGTTCTTTGTAAACATATATTACACTTATAGTTTTAAAGCATAGAGTAAGCTTAAGAGAAACGACAAATTTTGTTTAAACTGTTTTTGCAATCACTGTTAAACATAGACTTTACTATCCAGATAATACAATTCAAATTTGACGTAAAAATTCACCTTTAACTGCAATATTTATTTAATATAAACCATGCTCATGCTTGATCAGAAGAGTAATGCAGATATCATAATTACTATCTTACGTTGGCTACAAATATAAAGAATGTTATAAAATCAACCTTAGTTGTTTTTTTTGACAGAAGTATGGTTCTCAAAACTCCGTGTGTACATATTCTCTCGATCGAGACAACAAAGCAAGCTCAATCGTGGCATCGGAGATATAACTAATTTAATCTAAAATTTATTATGGTAAAAAAAAAATTTACTAAGTAATATAAGGACTTCGGTTCTTAAGATTTGCGTGCGAAGCCGTGGGTAACAGCTAGATAGAGGCAGGAATATGGTACATACCTTCATAATACGCCCAAGAGGCTCACGATGGAACGACTATCAATTATCTCAGCAATGTTTAGAATGTGATAGAAAAAGAATAAGTGAATATAGTGTACTGTTTTCAACGGGAAATTGCGTGCGAAGCCGCGGGCAACTTTTGCAAAAAATTATTGAAATGCGCAGCAAAGCGCGCCGGGCCCGCTAGTAATATTATAAATGCAAAAGTGCCTTTGTTTGTTTTGCTTTCACGCTTAAACTATTCCCCCGATTGCACTGATATTTTACATGTACATTCTTACGGTTCCTGAGATGAATATATGCCTATTCTTATTTCAAAAATGCCTCCGGGCTACGCCGCACTGGTGTTTAAAATAGAAAAATCTCACCTTGGTCTCTTAAAGTTGTGAAATACTATTTGAAGTGACCTGTATAATGGAAAACAACTGTTCTGTGTAAACATTGTTTATTACTTTCAATCTGTTTACATTTATAGTCAGTGAATCCTCTAAGGAGTAACCATTACTTTTCACGCAGTTTTTAGATTTCAGTGATTAGGACCTACTCATCTAACTTAAAACAAGTCCTGAAACATAAGATGGTCAGAATTTGGCTCCGAAGACTCCCTTTGAAGCAGTCAACAAGAAATATGCTAGATGAAATTTCGCTGTGCTATTGTGCCGTTTGAATTATGAATGTACCAATTCCAGCTCGAAATGTCCTAAAATATAAAAAAACTTACTGATATAAAATCCATCTTAGTTCTCTTTTTACAGAAATCGGCTTCTCCGATCTGTGATATTTATTTTATTTGTTGGGGATACAAGGCAAAATAAACTATGGAACAATACGTACTAATAACGAAGTAAGTTACAATGTAGTATAAACTTCTAAGATCCAACTGATTTAAACACTTTTATTTACCTCGGACGTATCGAAATGATCCTTATTCAGACGAAGACGTACAAAATAATGAAACAATAGTACGAAACAACGTGTGTTTATAGATGCGCCCAGAGTTTTTGCTTAAACTAAGACTGTTACATACGAAACACTGGAATTTGACCCTCTAGTAGTTGTTTCCTAGAGCAATTACCTCTAGAAGCAAAGGTCACAATTTGGACATATTATTTCCTGATGTTGGCATTCCACCCACTGTAAGACGGTCAGATGGACTGCACTTTGACCTGTTGACCACAATATCACCCCCTTCTCAGAATCAAGAGGGACGTACACTATGTGCCAACTTTCAAAATATTTCTGCGATGTTTTATCGAGATTTACTGCACAGACTGACTGCCCACCATACACCATCCACCAGACATTGACTGTCTACATTTTGACCACAACATCAACTGTGGTTTTCCTTGTACCTAGGGGCCTACGTTTCAATTTTCAAATCTTACGATCTTTCCATCAATTGTTATCCGACAGGCGGACAGGTGGATTTCCCTTGGGCCTGGAAATCAATAAAAGGTAAGTAATCAATAAGTTATTTATGGACCTCAAAGAACTTATGCATCAAGTAAAACTATTGTTCTATTAAGGATTATCGCACTATTTATTGTGGTTATTTTGGGCAAATGTAAAGTTACAACCACGGGAAACGGATGAAGTAAGACACACGTATATGAATCAACAATATTTAATAAAACATGACTCGAAAGAAAATAATTCTTTATTTGAAAATCAAATTAAAAACTCAAATTTACAAATTGTTAATTCGTTAACAATATGTTATTGAAAAATTTGATCTCTTGATATGTGTTTTTATCGTCAGCACTTTATCCTCCAGCTCAATAAATAAAATTCTTCAGTAGAGATTAAAAACGACTATATACTCTCTTTACCATTATTTAAGGCGTATTTGGCAATGGAATTTGAAAATCCAACTCAATTTAAATCCGATCTCGCCACTTGAAGGCTGCGTAAAACTCACGCTCAGCGAAGGCTCAGCAACGAAAGGAATCAATCAGTAAGACGAGATTTGCACGTGATAATAAACTATACTCCGGAAAAAATTCCGTAAGAAAATTTCACCCAAGGCTCCCCATGTGAAAGGGCCGCACGTTGTTACCCACGTAATTTTCCAACAAATGGCCGGCTATTTACCTCAAAGAATGCTGATCGTCTTTACTCCGCGGGTATTGTAATGGGGACAAAAGGTTGCGGTACTGTCTATTGTGGCAGGACGGGTCTTTCTTATGGTGATCATCGCGGTACAATGGTGGTGGAGACTCGTCCTGTGTCAATACAAGGACCGTAGAGCATCTCCAACGCGAGGAGGTTACAATCCCACTCCCCCTCCCACTTTCTGGTCCGGGAGGAGGAAGAATGGTATACAGTTAGTTATAATCGTCTGGTATACAATCCAGACGTTTTGGTAGATATTCCAAAGAGAATACGGTTTACACCGGTTGTATCATAGATTCGTCAAGGAAACCTCTAAAGGACCAGTTGTTTACCTGTAGTAACCACAGAAATAACACGGGCCATTTTCACATCACACGTCGAAAAAAGTTTTCTCCCTAAATGAAGGTGTTCTCCCACCACGTGTTGCCTAACAGGCTTCACTGAGGTTCCTTGCAAAATGTAAATCCTAAAGTTGCTCGTGTTCCACATTCACATGTTACAATGACATGTCAACGTATCCAGTTTCTTTAAACATTTATTTAATCAGTGTACTCACGTTGCTATCATTGTTAATAAATAAGCCAATCTAGACATTCTCAATGGCGTGACATGTACCATTATCGAACTCGATGTTTCTTATATAGTAATGAAGCTTTATGCAAAATTTAAATTAGGTACGTCAGTTCGTTCTTCGGATATCGCGTGGACAAATATACAGACAGATAGACAGACAAGCGGAAATTAAATTTTTACAGCTCCTCGAGTGATACGTTTCGCTGATGCTCAGCCAATAGTGTAAAAAAATCTCCGTCTCACAAACTCTGCAGAATCTTGAAAGGAAATATTAGATTGTATTATTTAAAACAAAATCAAAGTCTTCAGTTAGGTAGATAGGTTATATCAAAATGTCTGGGTTCAATGCAATTTTACACTATAGATAATACAAAAAAGTTATTAAATTAAAAAAATTTAGCCTATTTGTGGATGCATTCAGTAATTAAATGTTGTATTTAATTTAAAGTATTTATTTAAATATCTAAAAGTTAATTCAAGGTTAACTTTTATATTTGTTCCTATAAACTTTCCTGTTTCATCTCCATAGGCCCCATAAAGGTGATCATCATGATTTTGTTCCGAAAAAACAAGGTTAATAGCAATATCACGCCCTTACTTTTATATTGTAGAATTACGAAAGATTTCTCATTTCAAAGATATAATTTTTACGCATCTAAACTTTTTTTTAATTTCTGGATACTTTTATTGAGTTTATATAAAAACAATCTGAAGTTAATTTAACCGTTAAAATTTCAAGGTACGTTAGTAACGACTTTATATATTAATATGTCTTTGAATGAATTACGACTAAGAAATCACTTTTTGTGAAATAGACCGTAAGAAAATTTCATGGTTTTTAATAAAATATTAATTCGTCTTTCATATAATTTACTGTTAAAATGTTATATCCTCAATTACTTTTTATGGATAAAAATAACTTAACCGAATACCAATCGCACCATCTTATGGCAGGAAAGATTAATTAATTACTTAGTAAGTATATTATTGTAATCCTTCATAAGGAATCAAAACAAACAAACTTATGACGTTATGTACAAAGCTAGGATTATGTGTGGCGGCATAAACTACCTCTAATCGTGTAGGAAACAGCAAAACCATTCTCGACTACCTATTTATTAGAAATGACAATGTTGAATGTTTGTATACATAAATAATTAAGATTACTATTTATTACTGACCACTACTTTGCTGCCCTAAATATTAGAATTCAAGCGTTAACAACAATACAGCATGTAGTGATAAGACCTACATTGATAAAACATTACTCTCAACTACTTAAATTGACTAGACTTGCGTCTCAGGCATCCACGACGTAAATATTTTTTCAAACTTTTTCAATAACTGAACTGAAAGTCGAGAAAAACTACTGAGAACGGTCTACCAAGACTGAAAAAGATTACTAAAGAATTAGTTCGGGGAGTTAGAATCAGGAACAAATTTAGTATGTCTTAAAAAATAACCATTAAACTAAATCTTTGAGATTATGTTCAACTGAAGAACAGATTGATTGAATATGCAAACTAATTCGACCAAACTTTATTACTACAAATCCAAACTAAATACGAATAAACATACTCCTAAGCTTTTGCATGACAATTAATAAGTTGGCAGATAGGATGGAGAAAAAAGACGTTTTTCAACTTAGTAAATTCAATATCAACATTACTACGGAACATGACATAAAACAACGTTAACGGGTGGTACATTCCGTATTGATTGCTTTTCCCAGGTAGTTTATAACTTGCGCGGGGCATAGATTCCAATAGTCTACCTGTTGCCAGTAACAATGGACATCCAGTTAAACCTGAGTTCACTATTCACACCACTACTAAGACAGATCTCTACAGACACATTAATAGCCCTTGCGGTATGGCTGCATATCTGCGTCCTTCCTAATAGTTAACTTTCACCTTTTCCCTTGTCCACTCTACTATATAATTAACTCGAGTGTACGCAGAGTAGTACTCCAGATGTTACAAGATGTCTAACGTAATCCCACTTTTTAAAGCTGCAGACGCTTCTCTGAAATCGAACTATAGACCAATTAGCTTATTGCGTGTTTTTCGAAAATCACAGAAAAGCTAATTAAAGGTCTATTAGTTTCATATTTAGAGTCGAATAACATTTTAACTGACAGTCAATTGGGATTTAGAAAATAAAAAAATATTATTAACATCTCTAAGAAGTAATTACTGCCTTCTCGAGCAGCAGTGGTTCAAAGATAACAGTGTGAACGTGAACAAATAGCTACCATTAACGAGGATTAACAGCTCATTACACCAGTGGATATGGGGTAATTCAGGGTAGTACATTAGGACCTGTTTTCTTTTTAGAATACATCAATAATGAGAACTAAATTCAGAATCTAGACAATCAAACTATCTAAATACAACACCAATCTCTATTCCTCCTTTTAAAATGTTATTTCTTTGTCGAAACTTACTAATATTCAATAAACAGCTGATGAGAAATTTGTTACTAATGAGTTTTAGAGATTAGAAATATAAACATGTTCGTAAAGTTTTCTATTTTGTTTTGAATTTAACCTCACTGCAAAATTATATTACACTATACGTATATCATTGTAATTTTTATCGGATATAAAAAGTAAAATCAAATGTAGTGTCAGATATATCTTTAATTATAACCAAAAATATTCCTACACCTACCAAAAAAGCGTAAAACCTGAAAATAATTCACTCGCAATTTCGCTTAACCTGTGATACTCTTAACCATGAATACTGAACAATGTGTATCTGATATAAGTCTCTTTCCGTTTCAAAAATACCATAGTATTCCATCGTATTATAAGTGCTGCTTCTTAAGAGGAGAGTTGGACTACGAATTTAGGATTCCTCCTTTTGGGTCTAAAATAGATCAAGTGTTATTACAATCGTTGGAGCTATTCAACCAAATGCACGCGACGTTGCATGAAATTTGATTAAGTATTTAGATGGTATTTAAAAAAATTAGTTTCAATCTCTGATTTCAAAGCCCCTAACCACTCCTCTCCATACTTAAAGTCTAAATATTCTGGATTGATCAGGAAATATTTTTCGGTCCACGTTACTTATCTCAGGTGTTTTACATGCCACTTTAAAACGGTATACCTATGAAGTCCCCATAGTTCGATAGAAAATTGAGGGCAAAGCTTTGGGTAAGTGCTAGTAACTTTATAATATTTGTTATCTTAAAAAAATAAAGAAAAAATCTGATGCGGCATACATATTGGTGCTAAAGTGATGGATAAGTGGTTTTAAAATAACTAAATGTCAGCTTTACTATTAGTAATAAGTTCGTCGTATTTAATAAAGCCTTTATTTTCTTAGGAAATAACACATGTAATGGAATTTACTTAATTAAATAATAATTACAAACAAATCGTTGCACATCGAGAACATAGTCGATAACTGAACGGATAACGCGCCCACTATAACTGCGAGTGGACGTGGGCGAGAGCTTTAATCGGCGAGGGTATAATTATACTGGGGTAAAGTCTATACGGACAGACTATAGTGATCTGCTGAGAGCCACTACTACAGCTGGCAGCTTGTATATGGTTATAAGGAAGAACACGTCTTCGGCTGTTGTTTTACAATGTAATCAGTCTGTTATAATTGGTTGTTGCAAATCAAACAAGAGGGCTAAAAGAACACAGGTACACATTCTGAGTTTCTCCGACAGTAAACAGACAATGCTCCGTCGACATTGCTTGGAACAACCGATGATACAATAACGTTTCAGAAGAACAAACTAAATTTAACCAGTGAAACAAAGTAGTCATTACACTTTCCAGATTACTGGCGTTTTGCTCCTATTGAGCTACTTCAATAACTACTTCATTAATAAATCGCTACAGTGTCGCCTGCCCCCAAAATAGACAAGTGGGATTGGTCAGTATAGTGATTTCCCCAGGGCCGGCTTTAGGCAGGTGTGACTGGTGCGGCATCACAGGACCTCGCGCTTAAGGGGGGGGGGCGCACCAAAATCTAGTTTTTTCCAAATTAATAATAAAATACTAATAATAAATGCCTGTAACTCCAATGACGGAGAGACCAAGCAGTGTTTCAACTTTTTCTGTATTCAGAGAAGTTATCTTAAAGGGCTACACATAATTGATTGATTACACTACCTTAAAGATAAAAATATGGCTTACCAACACCAAAAGAAAACAAAAGAAAAGCAAGTATTGATTAAAAATAGTACAAATTGCAAATGTCTATAAAATAACTATAAAACCCACGTTAAAGCCGCGAAACTACTTTTCAAATGACATCATGTGTAGAGTTCAAAAGATTTCAGTCGCTGATAGTGCACACCCTTGTGGTATACCCAATCGTATGCCTTTGAAGAGGTTACAGCGTCATGCTTCATACAAATAGCGCCATTCTTGAAGCGCGTCTAGTCTTACTGAAACGGTCTTACTGATTTTATGTGTTTCTTGTTTTTTGCAAGAACACTTTTATAACCTATTGTAGAGTACTCACCATAAAGAAATTATAGTCTATAAAACTGCAGGCGAAGTTAGCGAGAACATAATGTAATATTACTCAATCCTTGGTATCAAAAAAATTGCGATAACGTTTATACTTCTTTCAAGATTAACTCGGAAGTCTGACCTACAAAAGAAGTTGATCGAATGAATGAATCCTGTTCAAAGTGAATGGTCTGATTTTATTACATCCTGGAGCCGTAAATGTAATGGTCATATAGTAAAAGATAATTATTGTAAGTTATGTTAAGCTTCATTTCACCTTCCTGTTAGTGCAGCTGTAATGTGACAGTAATGTCTTACAGTGAAATGTGACACTGTAAGAGACTTGATTCCTGGAATCTGGAATTTACATCTAAAGAGATACAAAAGAGACTGTGAGTTTTCCGATTTGCGAAATGGAGCTAACATCGGACTTTATCAACATTCGCACTGTATCAACACTTTCCACGCATAGTAACGGTATATGTAATTGCAAGTTGATTTCAGTTTATTTTCTAGTTATATTTTACAACTAGCGGGCCCGGCGCGCTTTGCTGCGCATTTCAATAATTTTTTTGCAAAAGTTGCCCGCGGCTTCGCACGCAATTTCCCGTTGAAAACAGTACACTATATTCACTTATTCTTTTTCTATCACATTCTAAACATTGCTGAGATAATTGATAGTCGTTCCATCGTGAGCCTCTTGGGCGTATTATGAAGGTATGTACCATATTCCTGCCTCTATCTAGCTGTTACCCACGGCTTCGCACGCAAATCTTAAGAACCGAAGTCCTTATATTACTTAGTAAATTTTTTTTTTTTACTATAATAAATTTTAGATTAAATTAGTTATATCTCCGATGCCACGATTGAGCTTGCTTTGTTGTCTCGATCAAGAGAATATGTACACACGGAGTTTTGAGAACCATACTTCTGTCAAAAAAAACAACTAAGGTTGATTTTATAACATTCTTTATATTTGTAGCCAACGTAAGATAGTAATTATGATATCTGCATTACTCTTCTGATCAAGCATGAGCATGGTTTATATTAAATAAATATTGCAGTTAAAGGTGAATTTTTACGTCAAATTTGAATTGTATTATCTGGATAGTAAAGTCTATGTTTAACAGTGATTGCAAAAACAGTTTAAACAAAATTTGTCGTTTCTCTTAAGCTTACTCTATGCTTTAAAACTATAAGTGTAATATATGTTTACAAAGAACAGCTGATTAAAAATTTGAAAAGACGTTAACATATGTTTGCTGCAATGCATTTCTTATGGGTATTTCTGTAACCAGTGGGGCGGAATCCTGAATCGGGAAAGGGATGGGCATAGCTTATAAACCTTCTCCGTGGAAAAATACATATACGTACAAATTTTCATCATGATCGGTCCAATAGTTCACGATTCCATAAAGGACAAACATACAAACATTCATTTTTATATATATAGATTAAGTAGTATTAATTCTACAACCAGGTTTCTATTGTTATCTACGTTTTAGGGCATGTATAGTCCTACGTTGTGGTGGGTGGGAAGGGGCGCAAGAGTAAATGGATTGTAGGTCCACGTCGTAAAACCTTCGTGGTAATTTCCTACCTACTTTTTAAGCAGGTGCAATCGATTTTGGGTTGAGTAAATTTGTTAAATATAACAGTTACATATAACAGTTATATAATCGTTCAACATTCGCTTCCTGGAGATCGAAAAAGAACAAACAAGATTTTTGGGTCACTTCGCGAGAAATTATTTGAAGTTGTCATTTTGGGTCATTTTATAATCAGGCCGAATGGAAAACGGCTGATTATAAGGATTTCAAATTTTTGGAACAAGTATGTGAAATGTGATTGGAGGGTTTGACGTATTTTTTTATTTTTAAACACATGAGTAAATGTTTTCCATTATGTTTAAAATGTTTCGAAAAATATTAATTTAGTATATTTTGGAATAAAAAAATATTATGTTACTCCCTCCGAGAGAATTATGTCTAAAATTTGGCGTTTTTAAATGGTAAAAAAACGTATTCCTTCGGATATTCAGACTGCTTCCAACCGTGCTGCACGTGGATGCGCAAGCAGGAGCGCACTCGCTTTTCCCCCGCCAACGCCAATCCCCTCAAAATGGTAATTAATAGCCGATTTCGAATCCTTACAAAAAGCCTTTGATTGATTACGCCTTTAATTATTAGGTTAAAACTCTTAATTTTTAGTATGTCGTTCTTTAAGGAACATACAACAAATTCTGTATAAGATTCTTTTTACTGTCATTATTTTTTAATAATGAGGAGTTAAAGTGGAGAAAGCTTAAATTTTTAATAAAAAGACAGTTTTCTCCAACCTTTTGGTTATCGCAATCTACAAAAAACATTGAAGATGTATTTCTTTCGCTCTAATAAATAGCCCGCTTTTAAGGTAGCTCTAGGATGGCAAATAACAATACTCGAATAAGTTACAAGCAAAGCTGGCCTATAGCCTGTCACCAAGGTCACCCCTGATAGGGACAATGTGTGCACGTGGCGACTCCAGTTGGAACCCTTGTCAGATCTGCGGTCAAGGTGTTTCCACTTCTCATAAAATAATCTACTACGACCCCCTTTGTTTAAGTTTGGCTTTAAGTAGTTCTTCAGAGTGTTGCTTTTGTTTGTTGAACTCTTACGTGAGTTCAAGGGAGGCGGTTACAATATGTACAACAATGTCTAGTTAGTGTATGTTTTAGCTTCATTACTTAAGATGAGATTCTTTGCTATCATAGAATTACCTAAACATAAAATTTTTATGAAATATTGTTATCAATGTATAGTTGTATTATTTCTATGGTATATCTTTATTGCTATAGGGAATTTGTCACCCCTAAAGAACGCCTCCTCCGGAGACGGGTAGGCAGGGTGATAATGTAATCCCGCAGACCAACAGGTTATAAAGAAATGTTATATTATTACCTGATTCATTCACCCATGATGACTCGAGCTGTCAACATCAATTTGGATATCTTGAGAATATCCGTAAGACTGAAACCTCAACCAAGATTGCGTATCTTCGAGTTGTTGAGCGTTGAATATACTTAACGGAAACGTGCCAGAGCACACACCCAGACAACGATTCACCCAGAAAAAGAGACTATCAAGAAAGACATTCGACTTCTAAAGGTTCGTGGAAAACAAAGAAAGACTTAATTTTGTGGAAAGGTAATATAGATTTCATTAATTAAAGAGATTGTGCTGCAATCGAGTAAAGAGTATGGTTCGTATATAACCTGAAACCTTGAAAAAGGTTACTACACTGGTAAGAGAGGAATCATTCAACACTTTGGAAAAGAAAATGAACAATGATTCAAACCGTGTTTACCTTGAAGATAGAAAAAAATGGAGTCAGTGTCAGTAAACGCTACAAGTTGCAATTACTCTACAAAGGGACAAATTTTCAGTGATCAACTGAGACAATCGACTTATACAGGTACCAATAATCGAATCTCCAACAGTGCCGCAGGATTGGTTTCAATCAAGATATTTTAAGTACACTTCCAAAATAATTTAAAACCAAAGGTTTAAAATACTATGCCAAAATGATAAAATTGAGTGGACGGGGTGGCCAGTATAAATGATGTGGTTCTAACAGGAGCGAACTTTACCGATTTAGTGTGTGACGTGGCAAGATGTAAGAAATCCGGCAACTCGATTGGGTGGTAACATTTCGAAGAAGCTGTACTGACATACACATTCCAAAAGAATTCACGGTAATCCATAGCGAAAACAAAAGCCGAGCATTGCGTCTCAACGACTTGAGCGCCAGAACACGTTGCACAAGAACTGTAGCGAGGACGCTGGGATCATACTCGACTCATAGCTCTGATTGTTTTACAACACCAGTGACATTATAAAATGGCTACTCACTCAAGATGCATACACACCCACAAGAGAAAAAATTTTCCACGAATCAAGTACATAGTGGACAACGTGAACGATTTATGGCAAGTGGACCTCGGTGTATTTAATAACTTAGCTTCATACGATGGCGGATTCCAGTATGCTATGATTGTAATAGAAGTGTTTTCAAATTATGGTTGGATTAGAGTTTGAAAAGAATAACAGGAAAGGAGATAAACTAAGAGTTCGAACGTATAATTCAATCAAATGGTCGTAAACCATTTAACATTGAAACCGACAAGGGTACAGAGGTCACTTCATTACAGTGCAGAAATAAGTTTTAAGAAACTATATAAAGTACTAAAGCTTCTGTTGTAGAAAGGTTTCTGAAGATCGTCAAAACAATATTATGGAGATAAAGCAGCTATGGTGGGAAGGGCTAATTCAATGTGAATGTTGAATATAGTTCCAGTTCCCCACACTTTACGCTACATTGATATCATTCAAGCACTGGTACATGGATACAATCATACCGTACATAAGAAACCCACAGATGTGAACGAAACCAATATTCTAGAAGTTTGGCAGGCCCCGTATTCGAAAAAGGGGAGTTGCATCTCCGAGGTTGAAATATGGGGATGCTTTGCGAGTGTTAGAAGAATATGAATGTTGAGTTTAGCTCCAGTTCAACTTCCCTTAGTGCAACGTCTGGAAAACTCTTGCTAGATGTTGTGTGCACACCTGATGAGACAATTAGAGTACCTCTTCTCCTAGAATACAATATATTTTGTAGCGTATGTGCCTCTGATGTCGAAACGATGTACAGAGTCCATTTGGGCTTTCCGTCGCCGACTCCTTCAGACGAACATGACTCCACATTCCAGGAGTCAAGTCTGTGCCGGCGTCCATTTCAGGCGCTGCACTAAAACGAAGGTGAACCGGATCTAAACTCAACATTCACAGCAACATTTATTTTATATATTTATAATTAATGCTCCTAATTTAATTATTACATAGGAACGCTTTTATATAAGCAATGTTCACTATATTTAACTTGTAGATATTTGTTTTTAATACGTATCATCATAAAGTGAAAAATTAACACTCTGTGTGAGGAATGACCATCGACTGTGTTCATATGGCTACACTAGACTATAGGGGTAATAATACACGTTCTTTTTTGTAGATAAACACAACAATGAACTAAATTTAGTGTTACCATGAATACTATGTAACCTAAACCCGATATATCGGACTACATCAGTCCAACACATGATTGATTCGATTAGCCAATATAGTTGAATTCAGATTATTAATCCCTCTTTTTTACAATACGTTAATTTATAGCAGTAACAACACAGCTAGCTGCTAGGATCTCTGCTGGACTGGAACCGCGTGGCCATCTGTAAGGACAGGTACGGTCAGATACGTCACAAACACCACCCGTGATGACGTCACCTTGCTGTTCTGCCTTTCTTGAGGTAAGCCAAATCAATATTATAATATGGTAAATACTTCTTTACGTAATACATTACACTCTACTTCATTCGTAGCAACCCATTGCACACAAGAGGTCGTTTATAAATAGGCGAAAAATAATAATTAAGTACAATATTTATTACTTGCATTGATCCTCAAGATCCAA
Source organism: Homalodisca vitripennis (assembly GCF_021130785.1). Lineage (NCBI taxonomy): Eukaryota > Metazoa > Arthropoda > Insecta > Hemiptera > Cicadellidae > Homalodisca > Homalodisca vitripennis. Next base: position 101,309,940 of record NC_060214.1, read on the forward strand.
AAAACTACATTCTTTTGTTAAGAGTTTCAATTGTACCTATTTTGTGACCAAAGAATTTTGTAAAATTATTTTGAACCTCCCAAAACATCTATAAAGGGCATTTTGGGAGTGGGAAGTTGTTTTTTGGGAATTTTTTAACGTAAAGATGAAGCGTGTGGTACCTCATTTTAAAGGTTTAAACGTTCTTGTTGCTGTAAATGTACTGGGTGTTAAAATCTAAAAAATACAGCTTTGACAGGTTTCTTATAGTTACTTTATTGAAAAACTTATGAAACTCCAAATGTTACCAAAAATAGGTGAGGGCCCAACCTTCCAAAAAATAATTAAAAAGTTCAAAATCAACAAATTTTTACATTTAAAAATTATGTACATTTTGAAAATTAAAATATGTTTATAGCAAAAATATATTACTTACAACCGTATGGTTTCCTTTACACCAAAACTTCAGATAGTAAAAAACACTTATTTGTATTTTAACTTTGGCTTTATCTGAAGCGGTTTTGGTTCTGTAGGCAAAAATTAGAATTTCAATTATTTTATTCCAATTTGTTTTCAAAAAATCTTATCCCAGGTGGTCTAGTTGACTGTATTTTAATTTATTAGTTTAACAATCTACTAATAAGCTGAGCGTTAGCGAAACCTATCATTCGCGGCATTGGAAACCTTTAATTTCCATCTGTCTGTACGATATCAAGGAACAAACTAACACATGGGCTTGAAATTGTGCACAAAAAATGACTAATACTTGCGGAGTGAAGTTCTCTAATAATTAATTAAGAAAGGTAAATAGATTTTTGTGTTATTTCAGTATTTAAACAATGTCCATAAAAAATTATACTTCATTGATTTAATAATTCGTGCTCAATGTAAAGACAAAAGTTTTTACACGCACACGTTTATTCCTCTACCGAAACTTTGTTTATAATACTAGTATGATTATTCAAATTTCAATAAAACAGCCCAATTAAAGTTAGCATTGAATAATTATAAATTAATATAAAAATCGTAAAATTGCCGTACCGTCGATGACAAAATAAACTACACGTTGACGCACGTCAGAGTGATGTCAGATACACGCAGTATAGGATACAAAAGACTACTTGGATCAAAAAGTTTAGATATCCGAGTTTCAACGTTAACCTCAAAACTAACTAGTGCAGCTAAAATTACGGAATTTACATTAAAAATTTGCCTGTTTATTCTGCGTTTATATACAAAGCATATTATTTAAAAACAATAACTTTACGTTGGTACGAACGTAGAAATGTACTGGGTTGTGGCGCTTTTCAACCTAACTGCGACTTTGAAAATTCATAACTCGGATACCTGTTACAATATTTACACTAAAATGTTATACATGATAGGTAAAGGTGTACAGTTTTTGATTATACAATTTTAGAATATTTTACCAATATGAATATAAATTGTTATGAAGTCACCATTTAACTTTATTTCTTTACAGATCAGGACGGGCATTTAAGGCTGAAAAGGGGATTAGCCTCTTCTCAATAAAGGTTTAGCACTTGATGGGCACAATATGTTAGGAATGTGTAACTATACCATGTAACAATACAATATGTGTTAGAGTGCGTTATGTGAAGAAAAAGGGGCCAGACTCAAGATGTTACTGTTATGTGGTGATAATCGTAGGCTTCTATAAACAATGTTGATTTCAAGCAACGAAAATAGTTTTTTAACATAGTAAACTCGAAAAGTCGCTCGTTTCTGTCAATCGTTGGCTTTGCACTTTTGGACATGTAAAAGTTTGTGAAGGACTATCGCATTAGAGGATTATTTAGTCTAATCTCTAAACTACGCCTTCTAAAAAACTTTGGGTTTTATAAATAGTGTTTGCGTTAAGCGTTTTCTTCCTTCGGCTGACCAAGGATTCTTTTATTCTCGAAATTAATTCTCTTTACCACCGAATGTTCTTTCTATTTAAGGAAGTTCATTAGTGCTCACCGAAATGGTTTAGATTCGGGTACAAATCAACGGAATTCCGTTATTCTTATGTACTGATCACGCGTTCGTGTTTTAGCAGCGGGCAGTCAATTACTAAAAAGAAATTACTCCCTCCCCCACAAAAATCCACAGAATTTACAAATTTTTGAAAAAAAATATTAAAGAAATAGTAATTACTTGAAATGAAAAATTATTTCAAGGATAATATTCATACTAATCGTAGTTAATACAACGTTCAGAATTTACCCTCTAGGACACTTAAAATAACAAGAATTACAACTTTGTTTGAAATAATATTACGTTTTTTCTCAACAATTAAATTTTGTTGTTGCCATAAAAAACAACTGTTTTGTATTAGTAACATTTTGTGTTGTACATTGCAGCGGCTCTCCGAAGCGTAATATACGGAAAAGAAGATCCCCGTTTGACACCAGAATAAACAGGCTCTGGCGCTGCTGGCTATACTTCACACAACTACTGGGCATCGAACCTGCGTGACAGGCTGTGTGGCTGGGACATTCTTCAAAACGATAAGTCAAAACAATATACAGTAGTGTGATTAATTTATGAGTAGTATAGAATATAGGCTATAACGGGTGTCGCATGTGTATTTCTTATAAGACTAAGTGTTCGAGGAATAGAAAAAATAAACCCACTAGAAATAAAACGTTTTTGCAATATAATGAAGATGAGATATATAATTATCTCAAAAACTTACTTTTCTTACTGATTGGTTGTTTTATGTCAACCTATTTAAACCGGTATTCTTTGGCTCACTTAAAATAATTTGTGTTTACTTATTAAGTGCTGTTTTAAAGATAAAAAAGATGTTTAAAAGAAGTGCTGCCTGGAGTTAACACAACATTAGATTGTGTGTTTCATGACATGCGTGTCACAATGCTGAGGTACGATTTGTCTATTTAAACCTAGAATCTAGTTAGGTGTTTGGCCAGTTATCCACTTGAGGAAGAGATCAGATTTCAGATTCCGAAACGGTTTGTTCCTGACTTTTTTTGTCACTGTTCCTGTTACCTTCGCAATCCATCTATTGTCAAAATTGAACGAGGACTGCACAAAATCTTAGGACACCCCACTGACGTGTTATTACTAGTAACATTTTTTACACTGATATATGCAATTGACGAAACATACTATTCGAAACTATTTATTACTACTTAAAACTAATAACAACTCTTTAAAAAAAAATCAATTATTGCACCATTATAACATCAGAAATAACCCCTTACAACACCCCATACATCGATTAGAACTATTCGAGCAGGGTCCTTATTATTCAGCCATCAAAATCTATAATACTTCCAAATCTAAAGAGGGAGAATTCCATAAATTTTAAAACTTCCCTAAAATGCTACCACATTGACCGAGCATACTATTCAGTTGATGAATACTTACATGAACAGTTCTTTACGAGTACATATTATTGCGTAGGTATGAGAAGCCTGCGTCTGTCAAAAAGTATATTCTGGCCGTTGCAATATAATCCTGTTCTAAAGTAAGGGTGCCACAGTTGATTAAGCGTTGATGCCCCGATCAAAAAATGTTTACTTACGTAGGTATGAGAAGCCTGCGTCTGTCAAAAAGTGTATTCTGGCCTTTGCAATATAATCCTGTTCTAAAGTAAGGGTGCCACAGTTGATTAAGCGTTGATGGCCCGATCAAAAAATGTTTACTTACGTAGGTGTGAGAAGCCTGCGTCTGTCAAAAAGTGTATTCTGGCCTTTGCAATATATTTTATATTTTTATATTTTAAAGAAACTGGTCACTTTACCTTCGATATTTCATATAATCAACTTTTAAGCATTTTTGAAACGGAAAGTCTTCAAAAACGTAGAAAATTAGCGAATTTACTTTTTCTTTTTAAATTGCTGAGAGGTGAAGTAATGGATTCATTTTGCTTGTCAAAGATTAATTTTTACACTCCATCATTTTATAATAGATCCCAAAATTTGTTTCACATTAATTTTTCTCGTACAATGGCACATTTTTCATCACCTTTGAATACAATGATGAGATTGCATAATTCTTTGCCTGGGGAGGTTGATATATTTTTATAGTATTAATCAATACAAAAGAGTTTGTCAGAGGGATATAAACTGAGCTAGACTATCTAATACCTTACATACGCACATTTAACAAATTACTACACTACCAATATTTTTATTAAGATGTTTATACGTGATTAAAAACGAACACGCGCGCGCGTTCTTTTTGTTATGGCTTATCTTGACTTTGTTAATATTTATGATTATTTATTATTGTTGTTATTTTGTTTATAATTTTATTATAGTTACGTTGTTATATCTATATATATATGTATCTGTTATTTATCTTTAGGCTTAATTATCTATTTAATGGAACTATTTTGGTGGAACACTGGACTGGATTGAATTTATTTGAATGTGTGAATATTATTGCATGTCATCTTGATTTAAACATGCACAATGTAATTGGGTGTGTAACCTGTATTGTTGCATGTAAATAAAATAAAGAAATAAATATAATTCTGTTCTAAAGTAAGGGCGCCACAGTCGATTAAGCGTTGATGCCCCGATCAAAAAATGTTTACTTACGTAGGTGTGAGAAGCCTGCGTCTGTCAAAAAGTGTATTCTGGCCTTTGCAATATAATTCTGTTCTAAAGTAAGGGCGCCACAGTCGATTAAGCGTTGATGCCCCGATCAAAAAATGTTTACTTACGTAGGTGTGAGAAGCCTGCTTCTGTCAAAAAGTGTATTCTGGCCTTTGCAATATAATTCTGTTTCTAAAGTAAGGGCGCCACAGTCGATTAAGCGTTGATGCCCCGATCAAAAAATGTTTACTTACGTAGGTGTGAGAAGCCTGCTTCTGTCAAAAAGTGTATTCTGGCCTTTGCAATATAATTATGTTCTAAAGTAAGGGCGCCCCAGTCGATTAAGCGTTGATGCCCCGATCAAAAAATGTTTACTTACGTAGGTGTTTACAAACATGTAGGTCTGAGAAGCCTGTGTCTGTAAAAAAAACAACTAAGGTAGGATTTTTTTTTAAGTCTTTTAATCTGTAGTAAAAGTTAGTTTCTTTATCTTTAATATCTGCATTTCACTACTGAGTAAACATTGCATACTTACATTTAATGTTGCTTAAATTTACAGTTAAAAGTATATTTTTATTATCTTATTACCTCGATAAACTCTATGTTCAATAGTGATTACAGTAAAGCTTAAATTAAAAAGCTGTTACTTCCTAGTTTAATTTCAGCTATAATATCTTGACAGACTGATTTATTCATCAACGCGCAGAAAAAAACCATGAAATATAGAGACATGAAATTTGGTACATTTGTTTATCTTGTGCCCTATAGTAGCACATATATAAAATATTTTGAACTGATGTTAGATTTGGGTTTAATAGGTCATGTTCGGTGAAATTATCCAGAAATGTTCAGTAAGTGCTACCATGAAGGCAATTGCAATATGTTGTTTGTCTATAACAAAATCTACCTAAAATTTCTAGTGAAGCTAGCCAATTTAGGATCAAATTGGTTCAGTGCATGTAAGTTTTAAAATTCTAGGTATTACGGTATGCAGCAGATATCTACATAAAACCTGGCCAGTGAGCCCAAATGTCTTCTGTTTGATTGATAAGGTGGTTTTAATTTGCACCAAAGTTACAGTATTTAGCATTTAGTTCAAATAACACGTTTATAGTTTCCTAAAATTTTAAAAATTATTCATAATTTTTATTCAGTAATTAATATAATATAATTAATATAATTATATAAATAAATATAATTAATAATAAGTTATTTAAATTTCGTTTTACCCATCAACGAAATATAAGTTGAAAACGATAAATATACTCCTGACATGAATTTAATAAATACTAATATTTCCAACTACACGGAATTAATCATTTCTATTGCATATATTTATTTCACCGTATATTGCAAAATATAGTTCAGACATTTTAAATATTCATTTCAAATATTTCATGTAACATATCATACCCAAATAAAGATATAGCGTTTTTACTTTTGAACTTCTATTGTATCTACGTAGCAAACCATGCACTTTTTGGCTGTTCTCATATTTGTTTAAACAGAAAGACTAGGCTATATATTGTTATAGTGCTGGTACTTTATAACCATTTACACACAAAGCCCTTGAACTGTATTTTCTGACGGACGAAGAATTACAGAGTAAGATTTATTCTACAGTGTTTTTGTACTTCAGATTGGCGCCAGATCTGGCAGAGAATCCTAAGCTGTAAGCCCATCGTCTGCAAACAACATTCTACAAACATCTTCAATACAAATTCCTTCCCTTGAGTTTATTAGTAGCCCATCTTCTCAACATTTCAAAATTTTATTTTACGGATCAGCCATTCATAAATCCATCCTTGAAGCTATCTTCCATATAATTTCAAATTAGGCCACTTATATTCCAGCAGAGTCCTATAACCCAATAATTTTGTATATTTATCTTTTTCTTTCCACGTAGTATTTTTGATCCCCCCCTACACTGAAACGTATTTTTGTTATTTTCTCTTTGCCTCATTCATCATTTATAAATCCATCCTTTAACCTATCTTACATAACATTTCAATCAGGCCGTTTATAGTCCAGCAGAGTCCCATAACCCAACAATTTGGTATGTTTGTCTTTTTCACTCCACGTAGTATTTTGATCCCCCCTAACACTGAAACGTATTTTGTTATTTTCCCTTTGCCCCATTCATCATTTATAAATCCATCCTTGAACCTATCTTTCATATAATTTTATATTCCAGCAGTCCCATCACCCATTAATTTTGAATTTTTGTCTTTTTCACTCCACGTTGTATTTTTATCCCCCCCCCCTTCACTGAAACTTATTTTCGTTTTGCCCCAGAAGTCAAATCGATGGAAAGAGAGCTTCACTATGGAGTCCCTCAGGGATCCATACTAAGTCCTTTACTCTTTTTGATTTACGCCAACGACGTTGGGTCATCTTTACAACATGGATGAATAGTCCAGTACGCAGATGACACGACTCTCTGCTTTAGCTCCAAGTCGAAAACACAGTTAGAAAAAAACACGTTCATAGAACTCAACAACGTAATCCAAAATTTCAATGAGCTAAACTTAAAAACAAACCCGACAAAATCATCTTTTATCCACTTCAGCCTACGACAGGCAGACTCAACTTCCACTCCCACAGTCATGTTGGATGAAAGTGAGGTTGAGGAAGTCTGCACGACCAAATTCCTTGGAATTCACCTCGACCGAGGTCTGACTTGGAATTGTCATGTAGACAATGTCTGTGCCAAACTACCCTCAGGCGTTTATGTTTTTAAAACAACTGTCGAAGTATTGCCCAACTCAGGTACTGATGACGGCATACTTCGGAGTAATCTATCCACACCTTTCCTACGGATTGATCTTGTGGGGAGGATGCTCAGCCGCTAACATTAAACGAATTTTCACTCTGCAGAAAAGGGCTGTTCGGATAATCGCTAAACTACATAGGAGAGAGTCGTGCAGACCAGCTTTCAACAATTTAAAAATCTTGACCTTACCTTCCCTCTATATTTTAGAAACTTGTCTTTTCTTTAGGTCAAAGTGCGATCATATAAGAGGAAGTGAAATTCACTCCTATGAAACTAGATGAAGGGAGGACTACCGAACTGGGAGACACAGAACGGTAGTCCATACACGTTTGCCCTCACAGGTAGGAGTTCATCTGGTCAAACAGGCTACCAAATTCAATTAAAAGTGTCCCAATGCTCATCTCAAAAAATATTGATCGCAGAAGCCTTTTACAACACAGACGAGTTTATGACACACGACTGGGAGAACGCGCTACAAACACACTGACCACCGGATGAGAGTGGATTAATTCGAATGAATGAGGGAGTGAATGAAAAACATTGTATTTGAATGGGACCTCGATGTAAGATTGAATGGAAAATTTTAGTTAAAAAAAAAAAACAAAAATCAAGTGACGGTTGCATACATTTAATTGTAAATGTCAATTGCAATAAAATATTTATTTATTTATTTATATAATTTCAATCAGGCCGCTTATATTCAAGCAGTCCCATCACCCATTAATTTTTAATGTTTGTCTTTTTCACTTCACGTAGTATTTGTATCCCCCCTTCACTGAAACGTATTTTGTTTTATTTTCTCTTTATATTTCTTTATTTTTAACAATTGCTGCATACTTCTGCTATCTCCCTTGAATAACTTTCCTGTTTTATTTCAACCATTCCCATTAGTGTGTTGTCTCCACATATCTATTCCCCCTGTGTGGCCTGTAGTATTCTTACCACCGTATAAACATTTCCCCTTTCCAATTTACATTTTCAATTTTTCATTATGCCTGTCTTACATCTACCTTTCTGCGTTTATAACCTATATTTCTGTCTTCTTGGTTACGTTCTGTTTTCCGCCTCATACAACTCCTAATTATTAAGTCCTAACGTTAACACATTTTTATACCTTCATGCTTTTGTTCCTAATCCACAACATTTTTAACCAGTTTAAACATTACTTCTTTCAAATACAAATATCGTTTTACTTTTTCTGCATTGGATGATAAGACAACTTCCGGACATTTCCTTTCCATTCTTACCCCCGTCATAACACACTTCCTATTCTTATTACTCAACATTTCCTACTTAATGTTCCCTACTTTGCTATATATTTCCAACTTTTTCCATCGTAACTACTCCTATAAAATATCGTATCCATCCGAACTTTCTCTTGAATTAGGCCTATTTCTTTTCATCAAATACTTTTAAAATGTTCTTGCCAACACAAACATATATCACTTATAACATCCTTCATTACATTTTCTAATTATTGGTGCTAGAACTACTGGCCACTGTTTTACGTTTTTAAGTTTTTTTATCACTCCTCCCATTTTTCTTCGACTTGCTATCCTTTTTTTCTTTTTTTTTTTTTTCTGTTTCATACTATGTGCATGTCATATCCCCATGTATCCACACTGTACAACTTGGTTTCTGCTTTTAGTTTACTCCCAAAGAGTTATGTTATCAAAGTTTGTTTGTCTATCTTCCCTCTAAACCTTCTCTTGCTTAGTTTGCTTCATACCACTCTTTTATTACTCTACTTGTCCTGTTCTATTGTTCCTATAGTTTCTTCTTCACAATACCCATCATTTGAAAACTCCTCCCTTTTTAAAGTCCTGTTAAATTTATCCTTCTCATTCCTCGGACAACTTTAGGCCATCTAAGTTTTCATGTTTTTATTACTATTTTCTGCTATCCTATTTCTGCCATGTTCCACACAACCTATTTCTGCCATTTCAAACACATAACCTCTCTTTCTGCCATTGCCCCCACATTGTACTAATTTTGTTATACAGCCTATTATTTAATATTCTAGTATCCACCCATTCTGTTATATCCGGCCTGTTTTCCCCTTTCATGTGTTCGTGCCACCGAATTATTTAGTTTAATCCCAAAGCATTATGTTTTTAAATTTTGTTTGCCTACTTCTCCATTATTCCCTGTAAACCTTTTCTTACTTTGTTTTACTTCATATCGCTACCTTTTATTACTCCACTTTTCCTGTTTATTTTGTTTCCTATAGTTTCTTCTTTTCATAATATTATTTTGAAAAACGTTTTTATAATCTTGTTATATTTTTATCCTTCGTATTCCTCGCCTTCTTTACGTTTATCGAAGCTCTCCGCGTTTTGTTACCTATTTCTGCCATTGTCCATATATTGTTATAATTTTCCTATTAAAAAATTCTACTCATCCCATAAATTCTGTTATATTCGGCCTGTTTTCCCTTTCCATAAACATTATTTTTAATGTGTTTCCTACCACCGATTAAAACTTCCTTTCCCAAGCGTCCTGTTACATTTTCTAATTTTTGCTTCTATTTTCACTTATTTATTCACGGTGCTATATTTCTAAAGTTTTCCAATTTGTCCTTCCAACCACTTCGGATGCCTTCTTTATTTTACTTCACTTTATTTTCAATGTAGTGATTCTTTAAATATATAACACATCTTCTATTACACATTTTTCTATATTTTACGGTTTATTATAATGTTACACAAGTACTTCTTCCAACCATTTCATAACTCACAATTCTTTTCATAAGTCTCTATTGTTACAAAGAAATATCTCTCCCACACTGTTGATTATTAATTTTGAAACTTCCATATATAAACATGCCCCTAGTTCTTCAGATTGTTTTTGCCCGTCCATATTCCACATTTTCTGGTTATATTTCACGTCACTTCCATTCTTTATATAATTCAAAGTCTTCTCTAAAAACAGTTTTCCATATTTTGAAACCCCCTTTTCAGTATCACTTCGATTTTCTTAAGGTGCTTCCCAAATCATTCCACTCACAATTAATCTTCTTAGAAGTCGCTTGTTTTCCCAAGACATTGCCATTCTACACCCCACATCGTTGGACACTATTTTACAGGTAATTGTATAACAGTTATTTTACTTTTAAACGTTTTATACCTATTTATTATAAAGAACATATATTTATGGTAATTCTTCGTCCGTTACTATACAGTTCAAGTTTTCATATTTAAAAATTGTGTATTTATTATATTATTATTTATAAGTATATTTAGTTTTAAACTTATTTGAATAGGATACTTCACATTTAATAAAGATTTTTTTTATTAATAACGTCGTGCAAAGTTCTTAATTGCTTTGTTTTTGAAAAGTTATGAAATTTATTACTAATCGACAAGTTTATTTTGTAACTGTAGTACATTTGAAATCGCATCAAGATAATAAAAACTTTTAGCTGTACATTTTAGTAACTATTAAGTATGCAGTGCTTGATCCATACTGTAATGCAGATATCAAAGACAAAGTTAGTACCTAATTTTCACCATAAATGTGAAGGCTATTATAAAACCCATCTTAGTTGTTTTTTGACAGAAGGTTTCTCAGACCTATGTGTGTGTGTGGATATAGGGTGTGTGTGTGTGTTGTTTTTTTGCATCAGATATGTAATTTACTCGAACCAGAAGGGCCCATAAACGTGCAAAGCCTACGGAATTGAGGAGAGGAAACTGCTGGTATCTGCTAATGGTTTAAAATTTTAATTTTGCTAAAGATGAAAATCGTGTTTAAAATATTATTAAAAAAAACTATAAAAAACTGTAAGAATAATTTTCGTATACATCTCAAAAAAGTACTTATAACAACACATTTTTACTCATCTACTACAAGTCTTAGGTAGATTTCCTTTGTTGTTCATAAAACCCGTTATTTTGGAACTAATTAAAGTATGTACCAGCTGGCTCCTGAAACCCTGGAGAGTGCTTTCACTCAGGGTCATAAATCAGACCGGTTTTTTCGTACAATTTTACACCGGGGTTCCGCCACAATATGTTAGTGCTATCACTCAAGGTCATAATCAGACCGGTTTTTTTTGTACAATTTTTAAACCGGGGTTCCGCCACAATATCTTAGTGCTATCACTCAAGGTCATAATTAGACCGGTTTTTTCGTACAATTTACCTCCACCCCCCCCCCCCCCCACCCCCCCCCCCCCCCACCCCCCCCCCCCCCCACCCCCCCCCCCCCCCACCCCCCCCCCCCCCCACCCCCCCCCCCCCCCAAGGCTCGTTATATTTCATAAGATCACAAAGTAGGTATATTTTTTAAGATTTTGAACTGTCTTGTCCACGCCTGAAGTTTTGGAAAAAGGGGAGGAACCGAAAAATACTTCGAAACATTTAGACGTTGCAGTATTGTGCAAATCATAAATATCCGTATACTAAATCACGAGTATTAATATTTAAATTTAATTTTTTAGGTAAAACTATTGTAAAAAAATATTTCCTTCCTAAAATATGTGTCCGCTACTTTATACCACAAGTATAGAGTATAGAATATTTAGTCACTCTTCCCAGTTTTTTTGTGAAAAGGTGCGAAGCCGAAAAATACTTTCGATTGGATGCATTACTACTTTTAAATGAACAGTTATAATTAAGTAGAGGGTGAGGATTAGCCGCCACATTGTTCAGAGTCAGGTATATATTTTTTTGGTGTTTTTGTTTATTTTTTTTCTTGCATATAGTGGATCTCAAAAATCTCTCGCATTAAAGTAGAATTAAATTTTGAAAAGTCAACCCTAACGTTTTCCCGTTTTTTAGAAAGAGGATAAAATAAAATCATATTTTAAAATGAACTATGATAAACGTACAACAAAGATGTGTGTTATTTTCTTTAATGAAGTTCAGAAATGGAGAGTAAATTTATTTCCACCCTGCACACAGAGTACCTCAATATTCAATACTCTCTCTTCATACCTCTCGTTTCCACACAAATTGTCAGTAGACAATGTCAAAGCCGTACTCTACTCATATGGATTCATTTGGTTGGCTTCAGCTGATCCCGAGGTTACAATGTAAATCTCTACTGATTAACACAGTACACTGCAGATCACACAGCAGTTCTCTCTGATCTGTCGTTTAACAGCTGTAGGAGGGCTATTGGTGATAGTGGGGCCAGGTTAACTAGGACGGTTTGTTTTTGTAAATGGTCATTTTAATTGTGTGTGTGCTAAATCGGAACTTCTGAGGATTGTTTGTAGGTATTGCTGAATATGTCATAAAAAAAGGATAAAATACAGTGTTCCGTCTTCTGTTACTGCTTAATACTTACTGTAATATTTCATGAGGACATACATTTTCACACGGTGACTAGAACTATAACTAATCTAGTTCCAGTTCACCTCCCTCTTAGTGCATCGTCTGGAATCTGACGCTGTCACATACTTGACTCCTGGAATCTGGAGTCATGTTCGTCTAAAGTTAAAGAGATGCTTAGGAAGCTGAAAACGAACTCTTTACGTCGTCTCTGCGTCAGAGGAGCTAAACTCAACATTCACATTGAATCGACCCTTTCTAACACAACTACGTATGTGGAGAGAAAACTTAAAGTTTTCTCCTCTGTGCTTAGAGATCGTGGAAACGTTGTAGTGCACTCAATTGTGCATCTGATGAGACAATGAGAATGCCCCATTCATCTAGAACACTATGTTTTTATATTTTTTGGTCTAGTTGTCTCTAATGTTGAAACGATATAAAAACGTATTTTGAGATTTTTCGTCGCCAACTGTTTTTGGATCTCTTCAGACTAGCATTAACTAGAGCTAAACTGAACATTGGCATATTTCCAGTTATAAGTAGCACTTCTCTTCCCGCTGCGAAGAGTACCAAAACGAGTTATTGTATATTTTTACCGGTTATCCAGAAAAAGTGTAAAATATATTAAAAAATATAGTTGTCTCTAATGTCGAAACGATATAAAGACGTATTTTGAGGTTTTTCATCGGCAACTTTTTTTGGATCTCTTTAGACTAGCAAAACTGAACATAGGCATATTTCTAGTTATAAAGTGTTTTCACTTCTATTCACGCTGCGAAGAGTATCAAAACGATTTATTGTATATTTTTACCGGTTATCCAGAAAAAGTGTAAAATATAGTAAAAAAATATAGTTGTCTTTAATGACGAAACTATATAAAAACTACAGAAAAAGTGTAAAAAATAGTCAAAATATAACAATTCATTCAAATATTAAAAAATTATAAATTTTGCATAGGTTATAGTTTGCCGTAAAAAAGCTAAAAATTACTGTCTATAACCCAAGCTATTAAAAATTACAGTCTTTAACCAATCAAGCTCTTAAAAGTACAGTATATAACCCATAAAGCTCTTAAAAATACAGTATATAACCCATAAATGCATCGTGTACACAATTGTTTCTTGTATCTCTCATATTAAATTCTCCACATACATACATTACAAGATTTTTTAGGGTTTTCACAATAAAAACTAAAACTTTTAATATTTTATACGTCTTTGAAAAAATAAAAAATAAGTATATACTTCACATGAAACATCATCGGGATGTTTATTAATGCCATCTTTAAAATGACAACATCAACGGTTCTACGACCAAAAGTAACGGTGTAAAAAGTGCCTAAGGTTCAATATAGAACATATAGTATAAAACTGAAGGTCGTTTCACTCCACTCGGTTCGGCTCTCAAGCAAAAAAACTCCATGGTAACGTGTTTCACCTCTTTGCCAATAATTCGAGAGCTGCCCTGTGATCGGTGTGTGCATGCATTCGTAAATAGACGACACGTTTGCCGGTAGAGTGCGCTGCCTGCTCTGTCAGCTAAGCGGCGGTGTAGTGTAGTGTGAGTTCACTGTAGTGTGGTGCGTGTATACTGTACACTACACTGTACATTGTACACTGTACAACCTCGTACTTCATCGATCCTGGGCGTACACGCACGCACACGCACACACATGCTGCAAATGCTGTCGTCCCTTTGTTCCCGGACCTGTAGTGTGCAACAACCAGTTCGAGTTTTATTGAATATAGATGCAGGTTGTGCGTTGGCAACGGAAATCCTTTAAAATTCCTCCTGTCGTTAAAACCAGTATTAGTGTTCACGTTGTAACAAATTTTAACAATGAAACGATGTGCATCAGCTATTGGGACTGCCGATGGACGAGCGGTCTTTGAATCGTTGGACGTTGGACTTTGAATCAGAGTTAGAGATAGCGCAGGTTCGAATCCTGTCTGTGACCATTGCACTTTTTATCAGTACCATTGATCTTGTACTGTATCGATTCTCCCCCCTTATTCTGTTTGATAAGATCCTCGCACAGGCCAGTGGCCCATGAGGACGGGCAGAATAAGGCTTAAAAGGGTATCGGCCTCTCGTCTTAATATATATTTATTCAATATATATATATATATATATATATATATATAAAATACATACATATATATATATATATATATATATATATATATTGAAATAAAACAGGAATCAATGCTTTTGTTTGAATATTTCTATTGGCGCTGGACTATTTCGGACATTTTCTGTCGTTATATGTAACAAAAAAAAAAAAGAACGTCACGTTTCGGAGATTAAAATCTAATCGCTTCCTTAGGAGTAAACCTCCAAGTACAAGATAAACAAGAGCTAAAAAGTGTGGCGATGGACTTGCTACTCAAACTAAGTTTAACAACAGAATATGTTACACGTCATCTATCAAGCATACCCTTACGTCTTAAGGTTTTTTACTGTTGAGGAAGGGGGTAGATTTAAATCGTTGAAACGTCGTGTTCTATTTTTGTAACATGATTGTAAAGGTGGCGAACGTACTAAAACAATTCGTAGCAAATTTTGTCTCCCTGATTTAATATGATAATGACTGTATCTCTATCAATTCCCTAAGGGTGTATAATGGTACACTATAATGCACTGGTAATAATAGCCTATAATGCCTACCTCAAAATAATCCATTGTTATATAGCATCCCAGGAAGTCCAGAGCTGCAAGGCAGCGTTCTCAACATAAGCCTCTATAAGAGCATTGTCTATAGTCGGGAATATAGATATGTACAATGCTCCGTTATGCAGCTTTCTTGGACCACACTAAAAATACTTTGCTTTAACCAACAATTAAACAACAATTGGGTGAGGCTTGTTCCGTTCCATTGAATACAATTTTTATAATTTTCGGCTTTAAGGTTTGCTCTATTGATATTTTATATTATTGATTTGATGTGATATCAAATATCAATATGATATCGTTGTTTGATATTATTTACTGTTCAAACGTGTTAATAGTTAAAACGTAATTATTATTATTATTTTTACGTTATAATATTTACGTTATTTATTTTACGTTTATGCACGTGGATTCGCATTCACGGATTTTATAACATGCCCTTTGGTTGGACAATTTTAATATGATTATTCATGCAATAATTAATAAGTAAAACGTGATGTACTCAAACATTTACTATTTCCTGTCTCTCGATATATGTCTTCAATTATATATTTATTATTTGAAATTGCACAACAAAATGAAATATTTAACACACCTTTGGGTTTTTTATTTCTGTTGGTAGTATGGGAAATAATGAAAACTGTTCCTACTCCATAACGATGCAGATATAAGTCTTTAAATGTCATAAACCTAGAATCCACAATTTTCACAATATATTAAGAATAATATTCGTTGTTTGAATTTTTCAAAATATTTAGTCCTGGAATATGATAAATAACGGAGGTGCGTCATCAGCAGTGATGACATGTTTTATCGCCAGCCGAGTGCCGATTTACAACAATGATGCTCTAATTTGCTGCACTGGTTGGCGATAACATGTCATCATTATTGGCGCCACCACACCGTCATACATCACCCGATCGTCTAACCTGATGTACAGTACAAAGTAAATTACAAAAAAAATTAACTCTTAAGTAGTCAAAATTATGGGTTTTAAAATTTTGCCATTTTGAAATTATGAATAATTTTATATTCGTAATTTACACGTAAGATGTTGTTCTCCATATGCGGCCTTAGACATGTTTATGTGGAGTTTAAAAAATACCAAACTGACTCAAGTTTCTGGTAATTAATCCAAAAATGAATGCACTTTTTTTGTTTCTAACTTGAGTATCAGCTGTTGAAAATTTGCTGCATCGATCAGCTGACTCAGGCTTCCGCCAAACCTTCACTCATTTGTGATTGAGGGTATTTTGTAATGTGAAATCAGGTTATTTATAAAATATGTTTGTATTTAAGCATTATACTACTACAAACATCGTACAATAGTTAGTTCTTTTACACTCGTACTGTATCAGTTTCTTTACAGTTTAATCTGGCCTCTAGTAATAACGAAGACACCACATGTAAATAAATAAATTTAATTCATAAAATTGATGATATTCACCAATTGTGAACTCTAAGTATGTAGTACTATGCATAGGTGAACATTATCTTGATTGGAATGCAGGCTACATATTTTCTCTTGGGACAAAAAGATTAGAAAATTATGCCTAGTCCTATAAGGACCTTTGCGCTGCTTCCGGAATGATAGGATACTTTGGATGGGTAAGGTTGGGAGCAGGGGTCGCCTCCTGTCGAGATTCATAGGAAAAACGTTCAGGGCACTAATCTTAAGTCATGTCCCCTCCTAGGAAGACGGAGAGGCCAGCTTTGAACCAGCCTATCCAGTCAAAGCAAGTAGGGAGTGGCACACCCTTATGTCTAGTTTTGCCAGAACAGTAACTCTTAGGGAACAAACCCCACCAATTCCAACAGTCATCTCCCGAAGTAGACTTGACTTATCGAATTACTCTATGCGCTTCAGAATCTAAACATTTGCGGTTAATGATTTGCCGCTCCTGGATAAGGTTGCCCAAAATTAAGTGACATCGGTTTTTGCTGTACCCTCTGTGGGTTCAACTGTAAGGTATAAACCAGAATAATAAAAGGTATAAAAGAAGTGAATCCTCCTGGGCTACATTTAGTTTAAATATAAATATGTACATTTGTGTCTTTCAAACTAATGAAAAAAATAAATTCAGAACACTTGGGTGAACTTAAGTTTTAATTTGGAGATGTTTAGATAACAAACTCCCTCCTCCCTAACACCAAGTAAACGTTATTTGTCCACATTCACCGATTCCAAGTAATTAATTATTATGTACCAAAATAAGCAGGAGTTAGAATTTGTTAATTTCCAGTATGATAATTAATCGGCCATATTCATAACTAAAGTGCGTACAAGAAGTAGGTACGCACACAGTTCCGTAACAGGCTTTGCACACAGTAGGTATAAACAAATTCTTTTTCATTTGTTGGTATATAGCCAAATTCGATGTTAATATATTTTTTGATATTCCGATTGTAAAGAATTTCTTTTCATTTCACTCTTCAAAAATAACAACACAGAGGAACACATTACATTCTGACATAGTATTTTTTACATCTTGTAATTAACTTCACGGTTCCGAAGGCGGTGTAAAAGTGAACGCTTTCACAGTTCGGCCGACAACAGCGCACCTGCAGTCTGGTGTCTGTGAGGACGGCGTTGGAGAAACTAGGACAAGTGTACAGACAGACAGACAGACAGATGTCGTGTACGAGAGAATATGAAAATTATCAGATCGGAAAGACCGCTGGACCGTGTTGACCTGTACACTGTGGAGCGCGCTGCCGTTCGGGCGATGAATGGGAAGGCTATTGCATGCCGGGCCGGCTCTGTTTTGTGTCAATACCGCTGTGATACACGCGTCGTGTATTAGCGTGTAAGTGCATCACAATGCGCCATTACCATTGTTATACTTGAGCCAAAACAAACCGCCAACCACGTATTACACGTCTTGTAATGTTCTTTTTGTTTTACCTGTGAGATTTAATGACAGAAACATATTTATTTAATATTAAACTAAACATATATTTGTGGTGCTGTAAATAAACAATACTCTAGTTTGTGGAAGGAGCTTGGAAGATTTTGTATCAGCTCATACTTATAGTTACTAGTTTCCATATGAATTCAATAATTCTTGAAGTAACCATCCTTTCAAACCTTTTACGTTTACATTGAAATATGTAGCAAATAATGTAATATATCTTGCTTGATTAAAAGATTATAATATATTAAAACGGTCGCATTTGTGAGGTATGAATTTTTCTAAAGGAATCCATGCAAACGTAATAAAATCTTTGAGTTTACACAAGAGTGTCCTAAAACGGGAATATGGGATTTTTTAAATGATAAGTTCAGATATCCTTTACCCTTTTTACGAGAGAAACTATCCGGCCCAGAGCCCTTTCTCCAACCTGTGTTCGTAAATATGTATAATATTAAGTAAACAGTGAAAGTGTTAAGGTTGTGCAGTCAATTTTAAATTGACTGACTTGTCTTATTTTATAAATGATCTCTTTATGGTACCTTCCCAAAACACGGAAATGGTAAAAAATTGACTTTTCGATAATTAAATGAGAAGTTAAACAGGGAAAGTATTAAGGTTGTGCAGTCAATTTTAAATTCGCCTTTCTTATTTTATGTAGTATCTCTTTATGGTTCCTTCCCTGAACAAAGAATTGTTAGAAAAAGGCCTTTTGATCATTTGATGCGGAGTTAAACAGAGAATGTGTTAAGGTTGTGCAGTCGGTTTTAAATTAACCTGTTTTATTTTATAAATGATCACCCTACGAAATCTTCACTGAAGACTTAAATGATGGAACAAAGGCATTTTGATCATTCGATACGGAGTTAAACAGAGAAAGTTTTAAGGTTGTACAGTCAGTTTTAAATTAGCCTGTTTTATTTTATAAACGATCACTCTACGAAACCTTCACTGAAGTTTGAAATGATGGAAAGAAAGCCTTTTGACCATTCAATGAGGAGTTTAACAGAGAAAGTGTTGTCGGGTTTAGAGTAGACTGTTTGATTTGATAAATTATCACTTTACGGAACCTTCCTTGAAAAAAGAAATGGTAGAAAAAGGCCTTTTTTCATTCGATGAGGAATTGCAGTAATAATGTCGTCCTAAATCGAATCAGACTCACGGTTACGGACTACGGATAAGTATAAGAGTTTTCGTGTAGATATTTTATATAGATATAACGTGGATTTTCTTGAAATTGTGTAATTTTACTGCAGACATGCCATTACGCTAAATTACTTAATGATCTATACTGTCTAACACGTATAGCCCTACTCGTGTTCTGTAGTTTTTCGTTGAGCGTGGTTACAAAACTAATCAACACGATCATTCTTTGTTTGAAGTTTATTTTTGACAATTGGAGGATTTTGAAGGAAACAGTATTTTCTTCCGGACATTTGCCACCGTCCAGTGAAACAAAAAAAATCTGTAACACTACCTTTCGAGATCTGCAATCTGATCTCTTCTTCAGGTAAATAACTAACGTAACACATCATTACAAACTAGGTTAAAATAAACAAATCATACCAGAGCGTTGTGACACGCCTAAGTCAGGAATCACAATCACCATGTTGTGTGTCAACTTCACTAACTCTAAAACATGCACTTAATAAAAAAAAACTAAACACAACATTATGTGTGTTTTTAATTATGTGTTAGGTTAGTTATTTATCTGAAGAAGAGATCAGATTGCAGATCTCGAAACGTAGTGGTGCCTATTTTTTGTTTCACTGAACGATGGGAAATTTCCGGAAAAATCCTGTTTCCTTCAAAACGATATTTCGTCTTGAGTTCAACGGTGATTTATTTTTATGAATGAACATAAACGATTTCGAAAATGGAAGGGGTCCGAGAGGAAATAAAGAGCCACTCAATGTCCCTGAACGGTAGTGTGTGAATGTGACCGCACGCCGGCCGCGACCCAGTGGTCAGTCAGCGGCACCAGCCTCCGGGGTCGCAGTGGCCTGGAGCCGAAAGTATCGCGGTAATTGAATTCCAGGAGCGGTAACGGATCATGAGGCCGTCGACCCTCCTAATCTATAGTCCACATTACAGCGCACATCAGTGAACACTCCCGCCGCAGTTGCCACACCGCCTTGCTTCACCGATACAGCGACAGAGATTCGCACTTAGGCCACCTGGGGCACGAGTGAGTCATCACTACCGCCCGCCTCTAGTACGCCAGTGCCTGACCTTTGTGGTACTTTATGGTGCTCTACCCAGTGTGGGTGCAATGGGATGAGTTCCTCGGCGAAAAGTTAATCTTCCTGGGGGTAGCCTTAAAGTTCTACGTGGATTCGAACCACTAGTGAGAGCTAAACACCAACAATTCCAAATATTTTCAAAGGACTACACACCAGTCTCGCAATATACTTTGCAAACCATCGGCAGGATAAGAGGAAGATTCTATAAAAGCTTGAATCACAGTCGACTGTGTCCTATTGCCGAATGAGAACAAGGAATAAATAAATTAATGTTATTTATATTATTTTGTTATGAAAAGGAATAAAAATCATTTGGCCGATCAACTGTACTACACTGGGTACAGCGAAAACCGATGTAACTTGGTTTGATTTGTTTTTTGTTGAAGAAAGTGAAAGGTTCTTGAATTTATTGTATGGTAGCATTTTCGTTATTTGTATGTTTACTGTAGTAAATATTAGGTCTCATAGAAATAACGTAACGAAATCTTTGAGTTTTCACAAAGCTGTCCTGAAGCGAAAGTGTTGGATTAAAAAAATAAAAAATCAGAAGTTCTCACTTTATTTGATTTGTTTTGTGTTGAAAAAAAGTGAAAGGTTTTTGAATTTGATGTATGATGGAATTTTCCTTATTTGTGTGTTTTCTGTAGTAAATATTAGGTCACATTGAAATAACTTGTTTTAAGCGAAATGTTTTAGTTTTCACAAGCGTGTCCTGAGGCGAAAGTATTGGATTAAAAAAATAAAAAATCGGAAGTTCAGTTACCCTTTACCCTTTTTCAGAGGGGAACCAACCATCCAGCCCCGAGCCCTTTCTCCACTCCTGACGCCGACATGCCGACCCTCCGGCGGTTAGGGGCGGCCCCGTTTATACGCGCCCCCGGTCGATTGTCAATTACGCGTAAACTGTTGGAGGGTCCGCACGAGGGTGGGGGAATCTGCCCCAGGTAACATTGGGCATTATTTAATTACCAAGTTAACGACGTTAGATGTCCTGATAAATTAGTAGTATGATCATTGGTCGGTAAATATCCGATATTGGTTCGAATTTGCTGAAAACTGACAGTCCTTTCGTTTACACAATTTGAATAATAAAAACATTTGAATATATAACTAATTTTTGGAAAATAACCTTCACTTACACGTAACGTAGAGCAATTGTGGGAAGGGTTGATGCAATAAGAATGTTAAGTTCAACTCCAGGTCACCTTCCACTAAGTGCAACGAGATACGCTGTGACACGACTCGAATCCTGGAATCTGGAATCAACATCCATCTGAAGAGATCCAAATTAGTCGGTGACGAATTAACTCAAAACAATTGTGTATCTGATGAGACAATGATAACACCATTTCATCTCGATTACATTTGTTTTTAGTCACGGTGTCTCTAATTTTCGAAACGACGTATAGAGTTCGTTTTGAGCTTCTTCGTCGCCGATTGTTTTGGAAATCTTCAGATGGATGTTGATTCCAGATTTCAGGATCCAAGTCTGTCACAGCGTTAGACTTCAGACGCTGCTGTAAATGAACGCTGAACTTAACCTTCTTAACCTTTGAAATATCTTATAAACCCTGAGGAATCTAGGATATTAATATTTCTGTACGTGCAGGACGTTCCCATACGTGGGTTGTAAATGGCTGGTTAGCAGGAGTATGAAATCTATCGACAAATCAGGAAAGTTTCGGTAGCACTTGGATCTGAGAAGTTTTTATTAATCGTATTCACCTAATGTATAAATTAATGATTTCACACAGTTTGCAGTTTAATGTTTTTATTACTAAGTTGGTGAAAAAAAATATTGTGTGCATTTCGCTATGGCGTGGCAAATAAGTTGGTAAATTGTATGCATTGTATGAAAGAAAATTTATATATATATGTTGACAACTGTCACTTAAATTTACGTAATTATTTGAATATCTTCCACCATATGAGAAATCGTTATTGTTCTTTGTCACGGATGCGGACGGTTAATTAATATTCGGTTAACTAGAATTCGGTTAGTACATGATATTCCTTTAACCGGTGTTTTTGTGGTTTTAAGAGTTTCGAAGCTGAGGAGCACATTTTGAAATATGGATTTTAAAACAGTTTCTTCTTATGTGTCTGAATTCAATACCTCAAGCCAAAAAAGTGATATACTCAGTAGCGGTTGCTCTATTGACTACTGACATCTAATATGTCAGTCCGAGTGCGCCATAGGTGTCAGTGTGTCATGTAGAAACCACAAGTCGGTAGCCAATTGTGCCGCGGTACACTCTGGGTAATTCATGAGCCCCTGATACAGCCCGGGACCACATACATTACTGGTTTTTGTACGTTTGTACGGCCAGACCCGGCATTGACATGTAATGGAGCCGTGATGTCCGTCTCGGTAGTTGACTGACTGTACATGCCTATTTGAGGTGTACTCGCCATTTTGCGGAAAGGTAAGTAAGCCAAGGTCTGTTCGTTTCCTATTGTTAGTATTGCCGCTGTCATACGCGGCATATGTTATTTTGATTCGATGGGCGTGTTCGTTGTAAAATTCTTTCAAATTGCTAGTCTTTTGTTTCAAGTCAGTTGGTGACTCTAGCAAAGATAACCTTCATCGTCATGTGTTTCAACAAACATGTAAATTCTAGGTTACATTGTACTTCACGAGAGGGTACTGATGACTTTTTCTCGAATATTCAATCTTGAGATATCATAAAACCTTACATAGTTCCAAAAAATTTATTTTGTTCCTCCTCTTACTTATTTGCATTAAATAACTCCTGAAGAATGTAATTTCTTTTTATTACGGTTTGTAAAATTGGGGTTAATAAAAGTCCATCAAAACAACAAACTTCTATTATTATAGGGTTTTGATGATTTTGTTCTCAAATATCCAATTTGAGAGTTCAACCTTGACGTTGTCCAAACATTCATGTTTGTTCTTTTTACTTACTTGCTTTTAATTGTTCCTCATGAATTTAATTTTTGTTAATTGACTTATACGGTTTTTGGAAATTCGGGTTAGTATCAAAACTACTTAATCAAAAGCACAGATTGTTATTTGAATATCCTTAATCATGACCAATCATCCAATTTACGTGCAATTGTTAATTGGAAAACCAAGCATATAATTAATCGTTTTATAGGCCATTATTCACTTTTTCCCCATCTTGATGGAGTGTGCAATGCCGTCAACGATATTCCCACAATATTCACGTATTCTATAATCATTGTAACTTCACATAATTTTTTTAGCTCGTGAAGAAAAATGATGTGACATGTGGACATTGTCCTTTTTTACACAATTTGCAATCATAAAGAAAATGTTCTTAATTTAAGGAGCATTGTCCCTGAAGCGACTCTTGCAATAGTAGCTGTACATTGGTTAGAGTTGGTTCAAATGGGACCATTGCCTTGATGCGACTGCGACTGGAGCTACTAGCGACTGTAGTTAGCGACTGTAGAGACTAGCGACTGGAGTCGCTAGCAACTGTAACGACTAGCGACTGTAGTTAACGACTGTAGAGACTAGCGACTGTAGTTAACGAATGGAGCTGCTAGCGACTGTAACAACTAGCGACTGTAACAACTAGCTACTGTAGAGACTATCGACTGTAGTTAACGAATGGAGCCGCTAGCGACTGTAACAGCTACCTACTGTAGAGACTAGCGACTGTAGAGACTAGCGGCTGTAGTTAGCGACTGTAGTTAACGACTGTAGAGACTAGCGACTGTAGTTAACGAATGGAGCCGCTAGCGACTGTCACGACTAGCGATTGTAGTTAACGACTGTAGAGACTAACGGCTGTGGTTAGCGACTGTAGAGACTAGCGACTGTACTTAACGACTGTAGAGACTAGCGGCTGTAGTTAACGAATGGAGCCGCTAGCGACTGTAACAACTAGCTACTGTAGAGACTAGCGACTGTAGTTAACGACTGTAGAGACTAGCGGCTGTAGTTAGCTACTGTAGAGACTAGCGACTGTAGTTAACGACTGTAGAGACTAGCGGCTGTAGTTAACGAATGGAGCCGCTAGCGACTGTAACAACTAGCTACTGTAGAGACTAGCGACTGTAGTTAACGACTGTAGAGACTAGCGGCTGTAGTTAGCTACTGTAGAGTCTAGCGACTGTAGTTAACGAATGGAGCCGCTAGCGACTGTTACGACTATCGATTGTAGTTAACGACTGTAGAGACTAACGGCTGTGGTTAGCGACTGTAGAGACTAGCGACTGTACTTAACGACTGTAGAGACTAGCGGCTGTAGTTAACGAATGGAGCCGCTAGCGACTGTAACAACTAGCTACTGTAGAGACTAGCGACTGTAGTTAACGACTGTAGAGACTAGCGGCTGTAGTTAGCTACTGTAGAGACTAGCGACTGTAGTTAACGACTGTAGAGACTAGCGACTGTAGTTAACGAATGGAGCCGCTAGCGACTGTAACAACTAGCTACTGTAGAGACTAGCGACTGTAGTTAACGACTGTAGAGACTAGCGGCTGTAGTTAGCTACTGTAGAGTCTAGCGACTGTAGTTAACGAATGGAGCCGCTAGCGACTGTTACGACTATCGATTGTAGTTAACGACTGTAGAGACTTGCGACTGTAGTTGACGAATGGAGCCGCTAGCGACTGTAGTTAACGACAGTAGAGACTTGCGACTGTAGTTGACGAATGGAGCCGCTAGCGACTGTAGTTAACGACTGTAGAGACTTGCGACTGTAGTTAACGACTGTAGAGACTTGCGACTGTAGTTGACGAATGGAGCCGCTAGCGACTGTAGCTAACGACTGGAGCCGCTAGCGACTGTAACGATTAGCGACTATAGTTAGCGACTGTAGCGGCTAGCGACTATAGTTAGTGACTGTAGCGGCTAGCGACTGTAGTTAGTGACTGTAGCGGCTAGCGACTGTAGTTAGTGACTGTAGCGGCTAGCGACTGGAGCAAGTCTCGTCTGAGGGCCGACTCAGTCGCAGTTGTTGAGCGATTTGGGCAGAGTGTTCACGTTCTATTTCGTTTTCCAGTGGCTTAATAGAGTACGAAACTGCTGTTATACCTGAAGAAGGTGAAAGGCTGCTAGATACTATCAACCTGCCGTTTACTACTAGAATTACATGTAAAATGGTAGATTGCTATAAACATTATATGACTAATAGTTTCAAAATTGGTGAGACCAAATGTGTACAAAACTAAATTTTGTTTTTGTTCGCACAAATGCTAAGTAAAATTGGTCATCATAAGCACCCTTCTCCTCGCCCGTTATAACATTAGTTTGAATATGTTTATCAGACTATTTAGCATGTTGTCTCTTTCACTTGCCAATAGGGAACAAGTGATTTTGCTGTAGGGACCATGCACCTTTAATCAGTAGTTTAAATCATAAAGAATTCATTTCAATTTTCAATCAACGTCCTTCTACTATGTATGCCTGGTACATTAAAACCAACAAGATTGCTCTTCGTAGAATTCCTTGCTTCGGGATCGATGGTTGAATTCGAATTTGGAAATTTGTGAAGGCATGTGGTCGGTTCTCATCCATCACCTCTGCGAGCGGGATCCACATCACACGGCAGTAATTACACCAAGAGCCGGTCACGGTTGTTTGTACTCGACTAGTTAAAACAGCGATGTAATTTGGGCATTCAAAACAGCCCCCGGCCGCTGTTTGTGGTGTGGTGTGTGCTCGGGGGGCGGGGGTGATTGGAGCTGATCTCAGCGCTCTGGTGGGTGACTCGTAACATCAGAGCGCTATCTACTACAGGTATTGCAACAGCGCTAGTATGTTTGGTTAAATTGTTGCAATTCTACATAGAGGAACTAGTCTATTTAGTATGTGTACGATTTATGAATTCATATTATTATACCTTCTATTAAAAGTGTATTTTCATCAAAACTGTCGCAAAAACAAGAAACAGTTTTAAATATAAAAATGTACCTACCCTAACACCCGTCTTGCGTTGGTTTTATAATTTAAAAAAATCATATTTCTTAATAACTATCTGCGTTTAATATGTAATAACCTATATAAGAAAGGAAAAAACTTCTTAATTCAGTTTTAAAAACAGGTATAAACATTGTATAGAGGGTTAGAAATAAATAAAACATAAACACAGTTAATTTTTAGCATCAGCTGATTATTTATGTAATAAATACTAAAAAACAAATTTCTAAATTAATTCTTGTGCAAATATTTCAAATTTAGCATTTTTATATTCTATATGAAATTATTATAATTGTACCATAAAATGTTTTGTAAAAGTCATGGCTAATTACAACAAAATATAGTGAAATGCAAGTTGAGTCTGCAGTATTATAGTTAATTTAAACCTAAATTTAATAGTTATCTTTTACTCAATCCAAATGGTATTTCAATAATTTAATTAATGGTAATTTTCACACCAACACTGTTGTGCTGGTGTGGGTTACATATCCCTTTTAAGGTGTAACATTTATTTAAATCTTTGTTATTGACCAATTTTTAGAAACCAATTTATCATCTTGTCGATTGGATGAAGATCGATGATTATTATTCCTACTTACATGTAAGGGATTTGTGGTCAAACTAACACAGTATTTTGGACAACTTTTACACGATAATTGGTGTAAGCTTATTTGAATTTTCAGTTGATACTATTTGTAATTTTTTACGGTTTCTTTGTTGTGCTACTTGTAACAGTTTTGGAAGGATTAAAAATTAGACATGCAGTAAAACATTTATTTTGCCAAGAATGGCAACATAAACACTATTACTTGTATTTGAATTTTGTATTTATATTTAGAATTTGGTTCGTCAATAAATGTTAAAGGTCGTTTGGCTGGTTTTTTGTCTTTCGATCACATGATGTGGCACCATGTCTCTACAGAATGAGCGCACTGAACACCATATCCGTAAAATTACACGTCCGTAACCCACCAGCGACGGTGATAGACCGAGAACAAAAATTTTATGGATGTGTTATTCAATGTGTACTTGTAGTAACATGGTTGGTTCTAGCTCCAGTCGCCCTAGACATGATTTTTTGTATGTTCAACTTTTTCAGTTGTTATCCATGACTTCGGTGAGTTCATCGCCGCATATTAACTGATTTGGACAACTTATGACAAGAGGATAGATTCCAAACCTCGAAACGTTGTGTTCTATTTTCGTAACATATGACGATAGCAAATGCCCGAAATCTTATTACCTTACAAATTATCCATTGTCAGTGACAAATTTTAAATTTTGCAGACTTATAATACCATCTTACCGAATTGAGCTAGACAAACGCCTATGTTTTACCCTCCGTTCTAACCTTATTGATTTCAAACTTAGTTTGTGGAAACGAAAGAGTGAGCTAGTTAGTAAAGAAACCCTGATGACAGATCCGACTGCCCCAAGTAAATATAATATGTACAACACGCCTCACTGTTTGGTGCCCCCCTCCCCTCCCCATAACATCTCACCCCCTCTGGCGGTCGCTATTGACAGTGCTGTGGCCGCCAGCTGTCAGATTATTGACAGTCCTCTGCTGGGATTATCCTGTACCTGTCGCCGTACGTCTGTCAATAGCATTGAGTATTCTACCATCACAGCTGTCCGATGCACTGTGTAGCTTTTATACTCTCCTGATACCCCGATATTGTATCCGGTCTCTTTTTGCATAACGCGTTGTTCCGTTTTTTTTTTCGTGCGGTCTGAAAGTAGTTTTTATGTCTGGATTTTTAAGGATTGCTAGTATTATAATCTTGTAAAGTACTAATTGTCGTAAAGTACTAATAATAATTGTAAAATACTATTTGTGTGTCCTTGAATTAAATTTAAAATCTTAATCGAATTGTGCTTTTTGGGCCTCAAAAAGTGTTCTTATCATTTAACTTGTTTGTTGATTCGTAACTTTTGGATGAGAAACGTAATGGAAAATTTATTAGGAATAGAAATTCGCTTTGATTCCATTAGCTCCATTAATTAGCCTTTCAATCTAGGGCAGACGACTGGAGAGATTGAGCCATCTTCGAACACACGCTAGTACGGCGTTAACAATAGACCGAGGCCGATCCGTTACTCACGGTTCTGATACACAATATACAACACTGTACGATATAAATCAGTTCATGTTTTTCAATTTATTTCCATTTGAGATTTTGTATAAAAAAAGGGTTGGTAAATAAGTGGTTGTTTGCCTACCACGTGGAACAAAGCGTATTGAAACATTAAAAATAAATATACGAAACAAAATAAACAAATGTAATGTGTTAAAGTAGCTGTATACATTTCAACTAGAGTAGTCCGCACGAAAATAGTCCGATGACGTTTGGGGCGGTGTTGCCATATCGTTGATGACCACCAGCTGTTTCCACTATGACGTGGCTGTGTTAATTACGGTCGGTGTGATTTACATGCCTGAAAAACAGATGGATGAAATAAAACGTACTTATAGTACTATATAATGGGGTTTGTTTATTGCAACGATGAGACGAATCAGTACTTTTTAATGCACAGTGTTTGGCGCTGGGTGAATAGTGGGGGATTGGAGTACACATCGGACTTCTTTGGCGCGGGCTGCTTGAGAGTACGTATGCTAAGTGTATTTTACAAATGGTATTAGTTTACCATTTCGATGTAAATCTTGAAAAGATGAACTATAGAAACAAACTGGATCTGTCGCTAAGATGTACGGATAGAAATCTCCAGAAGATGCTGTTGGTGTTTAATTTGTGTTTTTGTGTATGAATTTAATGTTGTAAATTTATAATCTCTAATCTTGATAACAGTAAAAAAAACATGCTCTTCAAGCGATACCCAACTAACCACAATGTCAGTGATTGACACAATTTCATGCTTCTCTTATGTAGTTGTTGCAAACCCTCATCTTCACAGCCAATCCAGTCTGCCTGTAACACGACCGAAAGCTATATAATCTTCAGTTGGGGTATCATCGGGCATTTGGATGACGAGATGTCCCTATGTGTTCACAAACTCAAGAATAATCACGCGAGAATCACCATCGCTGTCATCCATATCATGTTGCTGCACCAGGTCCGGTCAAGACCTCCAATCGTGACGTCAGTCACCTGGTGACCTCGTAAAAGTACGTGATCTGAGCAACTCTTTGGACATTAAGATACTTTCAGGATCATTTTTACACATAAATCAGTGTCATCATTATGTATACCACCCCGCGTGTCGTGTAAGAAGTTTCGCTGATATTGCATGCAAAGTTTAAAATCCCCAGTTCATTTCATTCTCGAAATGTCTTGCGACAAATGAACAGACATTCGACTATAGAGAAGAGAAATATTACATACCCTCCCGGCAGCTAAGAGATACATTGTATCCGCCTACTGAGTGATAGGCTTCATAACGCTCAGCCAAAATCGAAGGTTGGGCAGATACCGTCATAGTTTAATTCTTGGTTATTTAGAAACGAAGTGTTATACAAAATTTCAAATGCACAAATGAAGTTTTCTCGAGATATCTTCCCCCACGATACATCCACATTTTTGTTCATTAAAGAGTGCGTTGAGATAAAATATTGTTGGCGACTTATGGAATGTGTCACTTGTCAAAAACTCGTCGATTGTCCTCACCTTGTTTACAAATCCTCTTTTCTCATTGCCATCGTGGTAATAAATAAGACCAATATAAAAATTTTCGCCAAGCCTATACACAGGGATGCTACAGGTCAGGGATGAATCAGGGAAGTCAGGGAAATGTCAGGGAAAAAAAACAGGACTGGAAATCAGGGAAAAGTCAGGGAATTTCGATGTTGGTCAGGGAAAAATATAAAATCCCTTTACACAAATAAACTTACTGCCGCTGCGCCGAGTCTAAGCCTGCAGACTACGCGGCGCATATTTGACTTCTGTGTTGTAAAAGATCATTTAAGTCAATCTTTTTGTACGTATTAAACTGTGTTCAGTTTATTTTTTGCTTTTTTATATTTGCCACTCTGTTAGCCTCAACACCGCTTTTTTCCACCCATTAATTGCCAAAAACCCTGGGGATTGCGTCGAAAAAAGTCAGGGAAAAATGAAAAATTTGGTCTGGAAATCAGGGAAAAGTCAGGGAATTTCATTATTGGACTCCTGTAGCAACCCTGATACAGTGCAGTGCACCATCAGCCAACTCAGTGTTGCCCATATTGAAGTTAAGTTTCAAGAGATAAAATGTTTCTCACAGAGAGACAAAATCAATATTTTCCAGCCTCTAGAGTGATAGACTTTACTAAACCTCTGCCAATTAGATATTTAATTAAATATCTCAGAATATATATATAAAATACAGGAAGACTTGCAGTAAGGCCAATTCCAGTGAATTACTGACACTAGAGGACTTGAGTATTGAATTCGACCAAATAAAATGAAATCTGATATTATTGTTATTTCTAATTATCTGCAACTGTGTGTACGATTGTGGATATTTTTGTGTCACTCATCAAGCGAACAACCCTGTAGCATTCTCCACCCTGATTGGCATACATGTAGGACCCTCGCTTGTAGCCGTGTGCAATATTGTACCACGTTATCATAATAATATGTCTGGCTTCGTTGTCGTTGCTGGCGGATATTAAATTTCCGGCCTGACCGAGACGACCGAACCGATGTGACGTGATGACGAACTTTTAACTGCTTGTTGCAGCTACCTCCGCTGTTATCCAACTCCATCATCACCAGGGTGCTGGTAGGGTGGTCGTAATGGTGTTTTTGGATGGCACAGCGCATGAAATTATGTGCCCGAACCGGAATTCGATCTCGGGCCCAGTCAGTGCACTACCGTTGTGGTAGGGTTTTGTTCTGTTGTTAATTCCTGAATTTGAATACATGCTGTGGATCTTTGATTCGTAGTTCAACGAAAAGAAAGGAGAGTTGTAATCCTCTATTTTTTTACCTCCAATCAAGCTATCCTTACATGTTTAGACAGGTAGCTGAGTATCATCTAACAATTTTGGTTTGAGTATTTTAGAGTTAACTAGAGCAGTTGAGTAATAAATGGGCTTGTTAACGATTACAGTCCCATTTAAGGATTTCACACCATTACCCTTATCGTACTGCAGTCTTTGTTCGGTTAGGTTGATTAACAATCTATTAGTCACAACTCTTCAAGACTCCTTTCTTGAAGAAAATAATTGTTGTATTATATTGGTGCAACATTTCATAAAAATTAACGCCGTAAAAGTTTTAAAACATTAAAAATGTCACTATTTCACATATGATATAATTGGATTTTTAGAAAATAGCTAAAGGCAAAACAATTGAATTAAAAATAAATATACAAAAAAGAATTTTTTTTACGATGAAATTAGTCTTCGATAGTGATTCTTTAGTAGGCATGCCATAAATACTGAATGTGGACATTCTAGTTGGTTAAGCGTTAGCGAAGCCTGTCACTTTGAGAAGACGGAAAATTTCTAATTATATTATATCATATTTATGTTATGTATGTAGAATTTTGTATTTTACATAAAACCAATGCATCATTGACAAGAAAGAGTACCATGATCATGCATGTTTGTTCAAGGAATTTAGCTGAACGTCATTGAAGCCTACCACTGAGTGTCTGTTTGCAGGATATCTCAAGAATGAAATGAGCCATAGACTTTAAATGTTGCATGCAACATCAGCGAAGACTGTTATGCGACTCAGGTTGTGGCGTGGCGTACTCCACCCAACTTTGAACAGGAGGAACTTATAATATCCTGCTGACAGACATACATATCCATATACATAATTGTTTAGTTAATTACTTAACAAAAAACAAAGCTCATTTAAGGGAACACTTATTTATTCCGCTGGATTAACACTTGTTTACCTCTGATTGTTGCACTTTTTCAAATAATATGTAGAGGGCACATTTTCAATTCAATTGTTTTGTTTCAGGTAAGACACTCGTGAATTTCCTCCACCCTTCTTCCATCACGTGAAGTGGTAAATATACTTGATGGAATTATATTGTAATAGAATTTATCTGTAAATAATAATTAATAATTTATGGTGTTTTATGACTAAAATGACGCGAGTGATTTTTTTTTATTGTGATGTTACTCATTAAGCGTTCATGCACCTGAATAAAATATTATTACCGCTATTATGGCAATCAGTAAAGAGTGACATAATGAAGGCCAGTTCGTTTTCCATAGCGTACGTTATATGCCTTCGACCGACGGGGCCTCTAAGTGGTCAATGGAACTAAGCGAATCCACGTTTATGTTGAATAGTTCAGGCTTTAAAGCGTGATCTGGAAAAGATTTTCTTTATGTATCACATTATTATGCTTTAATTACTAATATTTTGTATCCTTTTCAATACTAACATTACATTTTGAAAACTGCACTGTGTTCCTAAGAAAATTCAAATTATTCTCTATATTCAATATATAAACCTTACAGGAAATTCAACCCATTGAAATAGTTGTTAGAAAAATTGAGATTATTTTAGTTTTACAAGGCCTAAAATTGTGTTTTTATGATTTAAGGTTAAAAAAAATTCAGTTCCGTTCCACCGTTCTTAAGTGAATTAAACAGATGAACAGGAGTCCTTCTGTTAAGGAACCGAGTCTAGACTTTACAAGAGACATTTTCATTAAACACGTGAACTTCATTCTGGCAAGCGTTTGTGAATGACTTGCAGATAGAAACGTTTCTTGGCAACACTCGACTCGGGCCCGACCACAATGATATCAACACGGATCGCAAGGAAGCGCCCCAGTTGGCAGCGCCACCCCGCCCCAGGACCTTGACACCGATCCTGACTATTGTACAGTTTTGGCCCCAGACAACAGAAACATAGGATCTGCGCCCTTGTGGTTTCTTGGTTTTCTAAGTTTAGTCCAACTGCTCTACTTTAATGCTGCCTTTTTAGCTCACCGTCGATTTTACCGAGACATCTCTATTATATTTAGCGGTAATTGTTACGTCATTTTAAATCGATCCCATTAACCGGTTATTCCAGACAAGTAGAAGCTAGAAATATAATGCGGTCGGTATGATTGATTGGGTTTTACGAATTAAGAGGTGATCTTGCTTTATATATTTAGTTCCCAGTCACTGGATCAAGAAAAAGTCTGGTCTGTCTGTAATGAGTTTATTTTAATCTATGTTTATTGTGCTATTTGGTAATAAACTTAATTGGTTAAAGGCGTAGAAAATGGCCACACAAATCGTCCTTGAGTGGCTAATGTAAATTTAATATTTTTAGTGGTAATGCTCTCGTTTAATGCACGTTATAATTTACATCGCAAGATATAAATGAGGCATTAACGAGCTCCTTGGATGAACTAATTTAACGAATGATACTCTTTGGATGAATTGAATAATGTAGCAACGAGCGTGGTCGCTCCTTGGATGAGCTAATTCATACAACGAAGGATGCTCCTTGGATGAATTCAATATTGTAAGCAACGAGCGTGGATCGCTCCTTGGATGAGCTTAATTCATACAACGAAGGATGCTCCTTGGATGAATTCAATATTGTAGCAACGAGCGTGATCGCTCCTTGGATGAGCTAATTCATACAACGAAGGATGCTCCTTGGATGAATTTAATATTGTAGCAACGAGCGTGGTCGCTTCTTGGATGAGCTAATTCATACAACGAAGGATGCTCCTTGGATGAATTCAATATTGTAGCAACGAGCGTGATCGCTCCTTGGATGAGCTAATTCATACAACGAAGGATGCTCCTTGGATGAATTTAATATTGTAGCAACGAGCGTGGTCGCTTCTTGGATGAGCTAATTCATACAACGAAGGATGCTCCTTGGATGAATTTAATATTGTAGCAACGAGCGTGGTCGCTTCTTGGATGAGCTAATTCATACAACGAAGGATGCTCCTTGGATAAATTGAATCATGTGGCAACGAGTTTGAATAAACTGAATCGTGTAACAAAGATATTGGCCATTTATTAGATAAACTGAATTAAGCAACTACAAGCTTGGTTGCGACTGAACGAACTGAATCATGCAACAACAACCTTGGTTGTTGCTGGAATAACCTGAATCAATCAACTAGAAGGTTAGCCACTCCTTGGTTGAACTTAATCATGCAATAACGAGACTGGCTGCTCTTTGGATGGTTGAACGCTTCGCAATCGGTTTCGTACAAGCAACCCACTTTCTGGACCCGAGTATTACTGAGGTTATTCAAGTTACTCTTTAATTACGGATAAAAATAGGTACAGCTACGAGGCGTGATGCAAATTTCTGTATGGAGGTCGCCCTTTACTAAATGTCATAGCGTAATCTAATGCGTCAAGTAGGCTTAACACTAATTATTAATTTTGATCATTCATCCCTTTGGGCTCAGAATACTTCACGTTGAACCTCTCCCACTTCATCGTATCAACGCACAATCATTGTATAAAACATGACATAATATTTTTAATGATATCAACTAAAGTAAATAAATATATTGTATTCATTTGTATAATCAGTTTATCGCTCAATTAATCAAACATGATTCGATAGGATCATTGATTACAGCATGATCTCGGATTATTTATTGGTGTCATTGTAATTAAGAACAGAATTGTTTTAACTTTTTAAATTGACATATTGCGTAACGTAAGATATCTAACTAGCGTCATATTATCAACAATCATCCTGGGATGAATAGAATCATGTAACAACAAGCGTGACCACTTACGAGTATTGGATGGTCTGAATAAACCAACTATCTTGAATGCTTCTTGGATGAACTGAATCATTGCAATAACGAACGTGTCCAGTCTTTGGATGAACTGAATAACACAACAATCTTGAATGCTACTAGGATGAGATAACTCATTGCAATAACGAACGTGACCAGTCCTTGGACGAAATGAATAACACAACAATCTTGAATGCTACTAGGATGAGATAACTCATTGCAATAACGAACGTGACCAGTCCTTGGACGAAATGAATAACACAACAATCTTGAATGCTACTAGGATGAGATAACTCATTGCAATAACCAACGTGACCAGTCCTTGGACGAAATGAATAACACATCAATCTTGAATGCTTCTCGTATGAACTAAATCACTAAATCATTGCAACAACGAACGTTACGATTCCTGGAATGCTACTAAGATGAACTAAATCATTGCAATAACGAACATGACTGCTCCTTGGATGAACTGAATCATGTAACAACGAGCGCAGCCTCTCCTTGGATGAAGTGAATAATACAATACCGAGTTTGGGTGCTCCTTGGTTGAACTGAGTCATGCAATTACTTAATTACTTACTTTTACTAAATTTAATATCGGATTTAAATAAAGATTAAGATTCTTTCCTGGAGTTATTTAAAGATAATTCATTAGTTGCCGTGGTGGCTGGCATCGATAGATTCCTGTTCTTCTAACAGATTAGTGACATTATAATGAGTACTAGAAATGGTTATATAGGACAGAAACTCAAGGAAGGAGAGTTGTGCATTGTTTTTCTACGCTGAGACAAAATCTTTCACACGGGTCTAGAAAGTAGTGCAGTTACAGCGGGACTTGCACAACAGGTCGCCGGAAGTTGCAACATTGCAAGTTGATTGTATGAGAATACCCTTTACTTTACCTTTGCATTTGCATTGCACAAGAGTTACTTCCAAAGGCGGGACTCACAAGGTGTCGTGTTTCCACTTTGCATCTGTTGCCATCTCCGTCGTGTTATGGGATCTGCATCTCAATACATGGCATTTTGATATCACCACTTTTGTATTCCGATCCTTTGCCTTTTCAGGGTCACCATTTATGAGAAATAGGTAAATAAATAAAAAAAATCAAATCACATTTATTTCCGCAAAATGCTGAAAAACAGAAGTAAATATTTTATGTTGAAAAAGAAAACAAATGTAGCATTTGGATACCTAATGGTAATAAAATATACACTAATATTCAAGTAATACAATTGAAAATAGTTAACATTAAATGATTCAACTCTAAATAATATGAAAAAGTCTTATCACAAAGATATAAATCTTTATATTGAAAAAATAGAGAAACTAAAATTTATATATATACATTTTATATTTATATATATATAAAAGTGAGAGATCCGGGTTCGAGCCCTGGCGGAGCAAGTACTTGATAAATCTTTATATTGAAAAAATAGAGAAACAAAAGTTTATAAATATATATATATATATATATATATATATTTTATATTTATATATGTATATAAAATTGAGAGATCCGGATAAAATTGAGAGATCCGGGTTCGAGTCCCGGCGGAGCAAGTACTTTTTGCGATTCAATGTTTATTGAAATAAAATTAGGCTATTGCCACTTATAAAAATGTAATAAATGTAAACAAGTAATTTGACAGGTATTTGGTCTTCCGATCATATGTTAGTTTGGTTATTTAAACACATATGTGACAGATACGGCCAAATACAAAATAATTGAATCGGAAAAAAGTGAGGGCTCTGTGGTGTAATGGTAGCACATTCACCCGGCAAGTGAGAGATCCGGGTTCGAGTCCCGGCGGAGCAAGTACTTTTTGCGATTCAATGTTTATTGAAATTATATATATATATATATATATATATATATATATATATATATATATATATATATATATAGTAAAAACAGCATTTATGATTCAGTTAATTTGCTATCTAATTTCTGTATGATTAATAAACAACATGGAAAAAGAGCCTACATGGGTCTTAATGGCCTGTGCGTAGACTCGAGTTGAAATTGTTAAGATTATAATTTTATATTGAGCAGTGTGTAGATTAATTTAATAAAATTTTAATTGTAAGAAGTAATCTGAAGTAGAATAACTTATGGATATGACAAGAATTCTGATAATTAGCAATATTGTAGAGAAAGTAAGCAAAACAAATAAAAATATTGAGTGAACAAAATGTAATAAAAATAGGATTATTAATCCATTACTTGGTGAAAATGGATTTTTCTATCTTTAGTTTGGAGAGGAGAGGAGAGGGGACAATCCCGTCAGTCAGTTGTCAGTTAGTCCATGTCTGTCTGTCTATTAATCTTTTAACTTAAACATATTTGTTAGTTTTGCATTTATGATTTTAAACGTTTTATGTGACGTGGGCCATAGAATACAAATCCATCACCAAGAAAAAGTATGAGTGGAATCAATTTAAATGTTGCATTTTAATATGCGATAACTTTTTGCCTAATATTTGCTAAATGTTCGACTCAAAATAGAAAGATTAGAATTTTACAATCATGTAAAGTGCGAATGTAGAACAGAATAAACGC
Organism: Homalodisca vitripennis; assembly: GCF_021130785.1. Classification (NCBI taxonomy): domain Eukaryota; kingdom Metazoa; phylum Arthropoda; class Insecta; order Hemiptera; family Cicadellidae; genus Homalodisca; species Homalodisca vitripennis. Next base: position 101,347,526 of record NC_060214.1, read on the forward strand.
GTTTACAATGGGAAGGTGCTTCATTTGTAGTTGTCCATATCTCTTCCAAGCATTTAAATTCGCCCATAACAAGTTCATTCCCGTAACTAGATAATTGTTACCGGGGTTATATATTATTGCACTTGGAACAGTTAAAATATGGACAGTTTTTGTAGGTTAGAAGTAGTTGTTTTGTACGAAAATTCAAAGTTATTCTGAATGCATCCTTGCCGATAGTTGCTGAGTTTCCAAATCCACTTTTTATCTGAATATGTATATTTTACAAACATTAACTGTATATTTCACTTGTAAAAGCTTTTATTAAAATATATGAAGTACAAAGTTAAGATTCTTTTATGTACGTTTCAGCCAGTTAAAAAATTGTTTCAGAGTAAATAAAACTTTGATTTTATCTGACAGTTGTTAATTAATTACTGATGGAAGTTTATTATAAACAAAATGCCTACATATACCATCTTCTGAGACGAAACTAACAGGCATTGTTTTTGCAATTCGAAGAGACTCCCCAAATCTGCCAAGAAACCTAGCTGATTTTTAATATGTAAAATGGCTTTTAAAAATGTACAAAGAGATGTATATACAATATACTAAAATCACGGATATCACCTCAACAAAAATAAATTTTAGAAAGGCAAAATGTCTGTTTTGTTCGATGAACAATCTGGGAATTTAGGATTTGTGTCATTAAACAAATTAGAAATTAAGGGTGCGACTTTCTAACTGTGAGGTTGCAGGTTCAAATCCCAGGGAAGTAATAAACATTGTGGTGAATGGTTTCGGACCGATTACCATATAAAAATTTAGTATGATAAATTAAAAAGCCAGTGGGGTTGAAAGAAGCTCCTACGATTAATACTGCAGTGGTCCAAGTCAGAACTCAACTTTTCTGGTTTTTTTTTATAATCTTTATTGTTTTAACTAGTAGTTGGATCTACCACTTAGCGAAACAGTGAACGCAATAATGTATTTATGACGTTCAAAGTTGTTTTCCATCCATCTAGCAAAGTATTTATGTATGTACTCCCTAATTCCCCAAACTTGTGATTGGATACTGCGGATTCTATCAGAATAATCTAGGGTTTCTCGTTACAATTTTTTTTGTTTATTCGCAATGACTTCAGGTCAAATCTTGACCATATTATTTATTGTGTATTATTACAAAATAATAAAAAAATAAATAATATTATATATTATTTATTTATTGATTTTTTATTTATTTATTATTGACTTATATTTTATTTTAAATTTATTTGTATCTATTTATTTTTAATTTGTTTATTTTTATTTTTTATTTATTTATATATTATTTATTTTGTAGTATTGATTTATTATTTTTAATAGTAGTTGCTGTTTTGTAGTAAATTCGTGTGAATAAGTTCGTGACGTACTCTGAAAAGATTAGGCCAATGTTATAATTTCTCAATGTTGCGTAAAGTTTAACAGTGTTTTGAATATGACGTAAGAGAAATTGGATAGTGGTGTTCCATTTCGTAAGTTTCTGCATTGAAAACTACCTACAATCAGTTAGCCCTGTATAAATGTTGTAGTCGGCAGACAAAGAACCGTGTTGACGACAGTGAAGAGTTGGGAAGGAAGTAAAACAAACAGCTCCTCGATAGACAAACAAAGCAGAACCCGAGATGGGGCGAGAAGGGGAATTCATTAATACAACAGAAGGGCAATCAGGTGTCGACGGTTAAAGTGGGGGGGGGGGGTTGGAGGGGGGTGTTATCGGCAATTGGTGTTGAAGGTGGAGGAGATCTATAGTAGACGCTGGACTGTCTGTTTGCAAGGAGTTGATAGTCTTATGGTTACATCAACATAGTCAGTTAACGTCCCGATTAATCTTGGTAAATATTGGCACATTCTTGAAGGACGTTGTCCATCCACAATCTTCCCAAGGTGTTAAAGTTATTTGAGTCATATGCAATTATAAAGTCCAGCCTAATAAAGACACTTCAATCTGTCCTTCGTATTTTATATGACATTTTTATTTAGTGAATTTTTAAACCAATAGTCAATCTTGGTTACAAGAGATATTAGTACTGTAGTATTTATTTAGGTTTAGAGTAACAGAATTTTTAGGTGCCTAAGGAACTAAAAATTAAGCTTATGGTGCGTTTTTTATAATGACGAAAAAGTAGCAAAATACTGAATCTGGGCTGTCTGTTTGCAAGGAGTTGATAGTCTTTGGGTTACATCGACACATAGTTAACCTTCCGATTAATCTCGCTAAATATTGGCACATTCTTGAAGGACGTTGTCCATCCACAATCTTCCCAAGGCGTTAAAGTTATTTGAGTCATACGCAATTATAAAGCCCAGAATTTATTTAGCCTAATAAAGACACTCCAATCTGTCCATCGTATTTTTTATAAAATTGTTATTTAGTGAATTTTTAAACCAAAACTTAAACACTCTTGGTTACTATTGTATGTTACTACTACTTTAGTATGAACAGTAGACCTCGGTGTTTAGGTAGGTTACATATGTTTTGTCCGTGTTATCCCAGTAACTGCTGACATTGATTAGAAGTAATATTTATTTAGGCTTATAGTAACAGAATTGTTTAGTTGCCTAAGGAACTAAAAATTAAGCTTGTGATGCGTTATATTGACAAAAAAGTTGCAAAATACTGAATCGAATGAAAAAGTTAAAATTTCCTTCTCTTCAAAAAGACTTATGTTACAAATTTGGTAATCCCTTTTGCTTTTTGCTTGTTTTGTCGTAAATGAGTAAAATTGTAGTAGATGATTTGAGTGAAAATACTATTTTCAGTTACTACTACTACGGTTTATTATTTACTAGACTTAGTTCTATGACTACGTCTCTAATTATGTTATATGCTGTATTAATGTATATAACTGTGGTACTTTAGATCGTGTAGATATAGATTACATCTGTACATGTACATCAACCTGTCAATGTTAAAGAAATTAGTATCATTTAGTACTACAAATGGTGACAATTCTGGCTCAAAATGCGTTGCATACACCTAAAATCACATAAATTAACCGTTTTTAAACATACATTGATACATACAAAATATCAAGCTGGTTATAATTAGTGACCTCGTCAACAAATTTTCACTTTTCATTGCATTTCTTGAAAATAGTTACATTAAAATAAATTTTTATCTGAATATTGCTGAATTCTTTTATTAATAGAATATAAAATATAATGATTACAAATCCACATATTTTGTTTTTTGTTTGATTGACCTACGTTTTCCGGAACATTTTAAATATTTCTAGTATTTAGTTAGTGTTAAACATGTGTGGACGTGGTGTGCTGCTAATTAAAAATAAATGGATTTTTACAATAAAAATGAAATTTTACTAAAAAATGTAGAAAATTTACAAAGATTGTGACCAATAAATGAGTTTACACGCAGTTCAAGTTGTAGACGTGTAGGGCGAGGGCGGATAAGGAAGGGCAGACTGTATGTGGGCGGTCAATCCACTTCGAGCAGGGGTGAAGGGCTAACCAGGGCTCCGCTTTGATCTCAGGTTCCCTATATAACAGCATTGACCGTGTTTATCGAGTATACATTCACTTCCTATACAGAGAGACTAATTACCCTTAAAATCACGGCGCGGCGTTCGTCCTGAAGTCTTCAAATCCCTCATTTAAAAACCAATGTTATATTTTAAATGCCACCATTCATATTTTTCCTAAGATTTTTTTGTATGTTATACAGTTACGAAATGTTAATGAAAATCCGTTAAATTCAAGCTTTTAAATTATTGAATGTGTCATTGTAGTGAAGGTCCTTCAAAAGTCCTTTTTTCCACTTAAGTAACCTAACTAAGGAGGGAGAACTAAATTTGCACTCCCTAAGAACACAATCTTATTTTTTCGTGAAACCGATAGATTTTATTAACATGTTCACGACGTCATTTTGTCCGGACTTTTTTATTTGCCGTCGAATTTTTCAATAATCATGGCAATAAACCGTAATTTTTTTTTACGTCAAACGTCTTAAGTGTAACGAGTACGGTATGTAGGCTTCGAAAATTTGCAAAAAAAAAACAATTATTTTATTATGTTTTTTTTTTTTTTCAATTTCTCTCGTGTACTCCAAGGGGTACTTTGAGTAAAAAAATAATTTACTTGAAACATTAAGCAATCGTGGGCCCGACGGGGTACAAGTTAGTCTGAGGTATTTATTTAAGCTCGGGATCAAATTTAACAAACCACCAAGTTCACTTTAGGCCCGGCGTGTACCCGATCGGGTACACGCCGGCAGTTTTTAATGATCGCGTATACCCGATGGGGGGGGGTGATATGCTTGTGGTGCCCGAAAGTCGATATAAAACAACAAAATTTCGACGCTAAAAATACAATTTGTATTCAATATTGTTGAATACTTGAAAAATACAGTGAAAATCTGGAATGTAATCATGGTAACGTTAAGTGTAATTTTAAAAGTCTTCATTGAAAGAATTAAGTTCTTTTAACAAATTAACTTATGGACTTTGAACGTACATATTTGAACATGTTTCCAGGCTGGCTGTTCATCATAAGGAGGGTCGGCCATATATTAATACTATTATTTAGCCCAAGTCATTGTATCAAGTTTTATCCGATATATAGTATTGTCCGATTATGACTACTGTTGTACTACGACTATAATTTGTAAATCAGCGTAATTACAGTTGATGTCGTTGGATGAAATTTGCTTTAATTACTCTCAAAATATAAAAGTCTAATCAGGTGCTACATTCAATTACTGGGTGCCAACAACATAGATCAAATTTGAGTGAACATCTTTAAATTCAAGATAGGGTCTCAGTGTTATTCAATATTTTCCATAGATTTAGAAAATTAATATAAATTTCTTCAAGAGAAAGGTACAGGTTTATTGGGACTAAAAGCGTTCTACAGTATTGACGAATTGGTGGGTCACAATAGTACTAATATAATACACATTGCTTGTACATTTCATACTCATTGAATAACAACTATTCTCATCAAAATGTGTTACTTTTAAATTCATATTTACTGCAAACTAGTAATTTTGAAAATTCTCACCTTTTGTTGTAGTCACAGAATAGTGTTATAAATTTATAGGCAATTTTTGTTGTTGTTGTTCTATTATCTATTATAGCAACTAGATCTAAATTATTTTATATGTAATCATTCATTACACACAATTGTTGTCTTTACGTATAAAAATATCGTCTTTGACTTGAATCCTTGAAACAATACATTGAGTAAAAAAAAGGTTACTTACTATAACAAAAATACTTTAATGTAAAAATTTTGTTTTGCTTATATACAATATAGAATTGTAAGTTGATGCTAGATCTCTTTCTTAGTAGAACACAAATGAAGATGGTTAAACTTGATAATAAGAAAGAACCCGTTACTGTTTAATAGTCAATATCGTTTAAACACTAAGCCTGTATATGTTTTCTATTCGCATGGAGATAAAGCCAGCTATTTTAAATACTCTTATCAGCATATGACGCATACGCTAAACACTGCAAGCAGTGTTGCCACTGCTACGTCGGCAAATTGTGGTAGTCCTGCAGTGGTGCCAACATCACACGTTATCAGCACTCCTACAACACTCAAACAGATATTGTTGACCAATCGTGGAGAACTGTCGTGCGCACCATTTGTTATCGTTTTATAAGTTTTGTGCCTTTCATGCGATTTCGATTTGTTAAATGAGTCTACATTTTTGGGTTTTATTGATTTCTCAATGTTGTACCGTAAATTAGTTAATTAAATTTCATACAATGTAAATTTCGCAACCTAATCAGCCAGTATAATATAATATTATTTTACATCCAATGTTCCGAACTAAATTATTGGGCGGAGTAACTACCTAATTGGCACGCGTATGAATCTTTTCTTCTAACCCTTTGTAGCAGCCCAACTACGTAACCGATCAGACCTCGCGCGCTTTGTCCGTAAGTAAAATTTATCTTTTCGTATTATTAAATTAGCCTTTTGATGCCAAACGTATAAAATGAATGTAACGTAAAGTAAAGATGTGAATAGTAAAGTAACTTACCCTTTGAAGATCTTTTATTTGCTTGATGGAGATAGATAAAGGTGGTGGCGTTCGTCCTTATGGCGACGAGCACGTTGTTATAAATAGTAATTTGTATCATTAAATGGCTAATACCGTCGCGAATTTGTTTTAGGCGAGTTTACGTAGCTGATGTATCTCACGTGTTGTTTGAATAGATGGCTACCACTTCCTAACTTCAACTCCTCTTCAAAGAAATAACCGTTCTTAGACTACAGCTTCAATGTCTCGTGCCAAGACGCCGACACCCGGGTTGTGAGTCTACCTATTGCGAAGGGAAGTGAAATATTATTGTTTTGTAAAGTAATACGTCGTACGCATAATTCAATAGAACATTGGATATCTTAGGCCCACCTAGAAGATATACTTTTTAGTTATTATATTCTAATTGGCAGCAACGTGGCATTACATAACTTTTTCCTTTACCATCTAAAAGTGGTGCTTTTAAGTTTTCGTAATTAAACTGAACTTATAAGTAAACTTTGTATTTCTAGTATTTATTACTACGACCTCAGAAGTCACCACCCCCATGTGTTTATCGTCATACGGTACACACAATTTTTATTGCGCGAATCTGCTATTGATGTGCCTACTCTGCCATCAACTGGGTGAAACTGAGTGAAAACGCCACGATGCCTGCCATTAAAATAGAATATTTGTCTAAAGATGAGTTGTCCCCCCCCCCACCCCCCCCCCCCCCCACCCCCCCCCCCCCCCACCCCCCCCCCCCCCCACCCCCCCCCCCCCCCACCCCCCCCCCCCCCCACCCCCCCCATTCTAAATAACAAACTATACACTAATTCTACCCTTTTATTCATGTACTATTAAATTACAAAATTCAACCATAACAATACTCAATGAGACGCGGGGTTTCACAAAAGTTTCCTATCAAATCCGCTAGATCGCATGGCCAATGCAGTTTCTATGACTGCTTACGACTTAGGGACCAAAAAATAAGAAAATCAAATTAATTTAGGCAAAAACTATTTTCCAATAATGCAGTGCACGTTGCCAGCGTTTTAGAATTTGCGGGTCGTATGCAAAGAATAAGGACATTTAATGGCGGTATTAAATCGGTGTATACAAGTGTAGTGTGAGTGTTTTGTTATATAGGCGCCCACTATTCATACTTCTGTTTGCATTCAATCACCAAGTTGTTCATGTTGTGTTATAGTGTTTTTGCCAATCTAAATACCCTGAGGACTTTGCGGACTAAGTTAACACAATATGGATCGAAACTGCTTTGGAAATGAAAACGTTCCCCTCATCGAGAAGCTAAAGTCTCAACATTTCTTATTAATACCTGACATCACTCTTAATATATATATTCTACATACAACATTCCATATACATCTTACATCTACATGAATTTTAACATCTTCCAAATAATATCTACAAAATTTCAAAATTTCAAACATTCTTCGGCATTAACCTTACAAAACACAGACAGGAACCATTATAAACATATATTGGTTCCACCTCATTACAAAACAGTCAGGATCAACTCTGTCTCATTTTCTTTACAACTAAGTCTATTTATCAACATTCTTTATTTCTATATTTTATTTCCCAATATTGCATACATTCGTTTAAGAATTTCACACAATAACGAGTTTAACTTTCCTCCGGATTTTAATCTTAATCTTTTAAATATTTGGCTGAGCAAAGTGGTGTCCTTAAGCTAGGGATCTGCTACAATTTTTTTTTTTTTTTTTATACAGAACAGGTCTTAAAGTTTAATTTTAAATCTACAATTATGCACCTTTTTTTAAACAATTCAAAAGAACCATTTTCAGGTGTGTTGTACAATACAAGTTACAGGGGCCCTTACAAATATATAAAAATATTCTATTAATTCCTACATATTTTGGTGCTAATTTTGCAAGCAAAACTTTTCTATCCTTATTTGCCTTAAATAGTGGGAATTCTAAAAAAATTCCCCCATACCTTAACGGAATGCAACTATACAATAGGGATGTTAAAAATTTACATTTTTGCTCTGAGTAACTTTTAATGTTCTATTCATACTGATTATGTTGCGTATACTCTCCACATTTTTTTACATTCACCACAGCTCTCCATTTATAAAATTGTTTATAAATACCAACAACAGTTTTCCTTGGACAAATTTCATCACACCAAATTAGATCATTTAAGCTAAGCTCTCCAATAAATTAGATAACAGACATATATTACAGGAAATGATTAAACTATTAAAAATCAAAGGCAGCTATAAACCTGTGGCTTTCATTATGGGCGGTTGTTTAAACTTAATTGGTCAACCTATTAAGCCTAGGTCAATTATCTTCCAATTTACTATGACAGTTGTGGATTAGAAACAAGAACTACGTAAATGAATGCTAGAGTATGCTTTCTAAGTTTGCCTTGTTTCTGATTTGATTTCCATTTAGCCCCTGTAAGTGCGCTAGTCCTACGGATGTTCAATTAAAAATTCTTAAATAAGATAACTTTCTTAAAAATAACAGTGATGTTGTAAGAATATTGGCGGCAATTGTCTGACAACATATATATTTTATAAGGTACAGAAAAAGTTGTTAAAAATTAATGCTGGTCTAATTTTTTGTACATTATTTCAGTTCAGCACTTTCCCTTACATTCCTCTCAAAGGGATTAGCCATAGAAATTTAATGGCGGCATCTACATAACTACAAGTAAATATCACCATTGCTGTTTCTAAGTATCTCACTAAAAGGGGACCTAACACAGAATCTAAGAGATAAAAACAATACAATATTGATTCATCTAAATGGCACAGTTACTAATTCGCCTTTCATATTTTCGTCTTTTGGCACAACTTTACTCGCATTAAATACAAACATTACATTCTTTGACTTTTGCCTATTATAACTTTCGTCTAAAATCAAGGTCTATAAAAATACATGATTACATTTTTCTTTGCAGTTCTAGCAATGCCTAAAATGAGCCTCCTATTTTAAAGAACTGTGGTAAGGAATTCATATACTAAAATCAGCAACAAAACATGTAACTGCTACATGGCAAAAATATTACTTACTCACTTACTTTTTTAAACATTCCCTTATGTGTAACATCAGTACACATCTGTATTTTTATAAAAATTAAACATAAACATTGTTTTACTTATTGACTGTATATTTAACTAGTATTGGAATGATTCAGCTGACGTTTTCTTCTTTATCTTTGAAGTTGATATTTTTCTATAATCTTTTAAACCCGGCTAAAGGGCAACAATCATTAATTAACAACCACAAAACTTATCCTTGTTATTGCACTTATTATTTATCCTGCATGTTTAGGCTTTAACATTTATAGATGTTCGTTTACATGTTTGCCTTCGGCGAGGAGATTTTGAATAGGGCTAGAAGGAAATCGATAATCTATGTTTTAATCCATGGATCAGGACCGTTTCCCGCGCAATCACTCTGGGGTTGGGCTCGGATCAGCTGTTCCCAGTCGTACTCACCACTCAAAACATACGTGATTAAGGGGGCGTCTCGCCAGCGCAATTAATCGGTGGATACTTTTAAATTCCACACCTCAAATGGCCAAAATTACTAAAATCCTTCTTCGATTCCACCCAGGGCAAAGTTCCTTTCCTTACCTTGCCTTTTGTGATGTGAGGGACAAATAAATTGATAAAGCTTGGTTAATTACAGTTTTATTAATTTAAAGGTTCTTACTTCTAAAAATTCGTCGCCATTTTTCTATGCAAAATTAGTGGCACTCAAAAGCTTCAATTTTTCCATATCACAGTAATTATTTTAAATATCGGGGGGCATCAGTAAAACTTCTCTAGAGTAATAGGCTATTGGCAATTAATTCATTTTGGTCGTATTTCCTGTTAACTAAACTAACAACCTGCGGGCTATTCACACTAGCTATCTGTCATTTACTATAAAATTGCATTTGGAAAAATCGGCATCAACTGGAGTACAGGAGGGGTGTTCCATTATAGCTTCTTTTAACTTTACAAAAACGAATCTTGACATTCCCTTTGTCCAAACAAATTTTTAAGAGCGTTTTTTCCCTTCTTATAACACGATTTAAAGGATTACATTAAACTCGGCCATATATTATTTATATAAATTTTGAAAAGTAAATTTAGTCATACCCATAAAAAACTGTGAAATTTGTTTGGCGTTCTTAGGCGGCATAAATTCTTCTTATACTCCTTGTTCGTGCTCAGGGATCTATAGTTACTGATATTATTTAATTTATTTTTTAATTAAAATTCCCCAAAAAGAGGAGGATTTCCTCCAAAAACAAAACTTTGACTTTCTCACTAGGTTTGCCGTTAAGCCATTGGTTTGCTTAGTCTATTTACAATCTCTCTGGGACATGTACTAAATGCGAAATCAAGGTCTTTAACTGTACACCACTTAAGATATACATCACAAATAATTTATCACATATTTAAAATTTTTATAATTGGTTCATAGGACATTTTGTCCAGATAGGGCGGACATATACAAGCACTACTCCAACATGTTAAAACCGAAGTGGGTACTCGTGTTAAATTTATATTTACCCAAATATAATAGTTGCCTACAATGAAGGGTAAGATCTTGACTATTCAGGTGATAATGGACATTCGCAAAAAACGTATTTTCTTAAATCTATGTATTGAAAAATTATTTTGGGCTCCACTAAGATTGTTTCGATAATAATTATTTTAAATCACCAATGGGAAAATCAATTTTCCTTATTTCTGTTAAACTTTTTTGTTTGAATTCTCGGTATATCAATTGACTACAAGTCTGGTCCTTTTTGGTTACAAAAAGGCTGGACTGGGAGTAGGGCTGATTGATGTTCTGGGTTCAATTTATTCCCTTGGTTAACCAAAACCAATCCTGTATGTAATTGTTTTATCATTTTACTTAACAGTAGGATGGGCTACTTATAAAATAAGGGCCCTAAATATTTACAGGTTTGTAGGGGTTCAATTTAGCAAACTAATCATCACTTCCCAAATTCTAGAGACCTCTTCCTAATTTTTGGATATTTAAAAAAACATTTGGAAAATCCCCTATAAGGTTTTGTATCTCAGCCTCAGCTCTAGTGCACCCTATTTTTACATCAATGCTGTTTACTTCATGTTCAAAAGGCTGTTGTCTGACAATAGTTTATTTCTCATTACAATTGAATTTAAAATTACATGAATCTCACATCAAGATCAAAATTAATTTGCTATTAGATATAAATGGGTTTTCCCAATACAATGTCCCATTTTAAATTATCCAATACAATAAATTTTACTTTCCAACAAAATTTAGAAATTTTTATCTTAGCATAACAGTAACCAAAACATTTTATTTCAGTGTTATTTGCAGCAAACATTCTATCCTCTGACTTCATTAATTTAGAAACATTTTTATTCAACAATAGGCTATCATAAAATTCTTTACTAATTATATCTCTTGTAGCACCAGTATCTAATAAGCAGTTTGTTTTTACATTTTTACCCACTATAGCTTCAATTAAAGGCATATTGTTACACTGTCTAACATTTAGTCTTAAATTAGGTTTTCTATAGTTTAATTTACTCCAATTTTTAATTACCTTACCATAGACTCTCATAAAATAGTTGTTTTTCTTTTCTTACTGTATTATTATTTTATAAAATTATTATTTCTTAAACTTATGAAACCGGGGAGGGATATTTTTAGGTGTTGTGTGTAATACCACTCCACCTACCAACTTAGTTTTTTTTTATTCCTAAAACAGTTTTTTGCTAAGTGGCTAGGCCTATTACAATTGAAACATAACTTTGGGTTTTTAATAGTAGGCCTACTATTCCTAGGTTCAACATGTGGTGGATACATGTTGTTAACATATGTCTTACTTAAATTGTCCCTTAAGTTATCATTAAAGGTTATATTGTTACTAGCTATACACAATTTTTCCAAATCTGTAAAACAAATGGGATTGTTTTCAAAAATCAACTTATTTCTATCTGTAGGCTTAATACCTCTTTTTATACAAGTTACCAAGTCCTGTTCACTTATGTTACACAATAAAACTTGACTGAGCTCTTTGATGTCATAGATGTATTCATACAGTGGCTCATCAAACCTTTGTGGCCTATAAACTAAATCTAGTCTCAGTATTTCAATTAGGCCTACAGGGATAAAAGCACTAATTAATTCCCTGTGTAGATAGTTGACATTTGGCATGACAGACTTACACTGTATTATTTTGGCTAAAAGTGGACCTTTTGCATAACATCGGTAACAATGCTAAAATTTTCATTTTCTGAAAGGCTAGTTTCACATTTTAGTTTTAACAAAGTTTTCAAAAAGTTTATTAGCTCAGGTACTTACTAAGCCATTTGTTACTGTAAAATTTTGTAAATAACATTCTACAGGGTTGTTTAACTTATTAAACATATTTAAACCAGACATAGGTTGACTAATACAATCTTTGTTTGCATTATAAATAGGCATTATAGGCAAAGTGGGAGTACTGGCGGTAGGCTGTGATAGTGTTTGTGGTTTGTTACAGAAATAGGGCCTATTTGTTCTTTCACTGCCTGTTCCATAGCCTCATCTTGTTCTAATGATTTATTTAAATTGGCTTCTAAACACTTTAAGCTGTTCTAGGTTCACTGTAGGTAGCAAGTTTTTTAGCTAACTGTTGTTCAAACATTTACTAGCCTACACTTTTAAAGCTGATATAAAGTTTCACTATGTAACAGAACTTAGTTCTAGCTGGTTGTCTAAAAAATAAACGGTTTATTAAATGTTTACACTTTTCTTGGAATTTGGGTGATTTCTAAAGGTGAACTAGCACTGTTCAATTCACTGCACCCATGTTCTAATAATATCACTTTTTCACTGAGAAGTTTTACTTCCTGATTGTGGTCTATTTTTAATAGGCTACTAGGAGTAGGTAAAATATTGTTTCTCAAACACTGTCTTAAAGGACTTTCTGAGTTCATTTTACTGTACTGTCACTATTTAATTTAATACCTCTAGATATCAGTTCAAATACCAACTCATCTTTAGACAAATATTCTATTTTAATGGCAGGCATTGTGGCGTTTTTCACTCAGTTTCACCCAGTTGATGGCAGAGTAGGCACATCAATAGCAGAGTCGCGCAATAAATATGTGTACCCGTATGACGATAACACATGGGGGTGGTGACTTCTGAGGTCGTAGTAATAAAATACTAGAAATGCAAAGTTTTACTTATAAGTTCAAATTTTAATTTACTAAACTTACAAGCACCACTTTTTTAGATGGTAAATGAAAAATATGTATTGCCACGTTTGCTGCCAATTAGAAAATGTAATAACTAAAAAGTATATATCTTCTAGGTGGGCCTAAAATATCCAATGTTCTATTGAATTATGCGTACGACGATTTTACCTTACAAAACAATAATATTTCACTTCCCTTCACAATAGGTAGACTCACAACCCGGGTATCGGCGTCTTGGCACGAGACATTGAAGCTGTAGTCCTAAGAAACGGTTTACTTCTAGAAGAGGAGTAGATGTTGGGAAATGGTAGCCATCTATTCAAACAACACGTGAGATACATCAGCTAACGTAAACTTCGCCCTAAAAACAAATTCGCGACGGTATTAGCCATTTAATGATACAAATTTACTATTTATAACAACGTGCTCGTCGCCATAAGGACGACGCCACAACCTTTTATCTATCTCCATCAAGCAAATAAAAGATCTTCAAGGGTAAGTTACTTTACTAATCACATCTTTACTTTTACGTTACATTCATTTTTATACGTTTGGCATCATAAGGGCTAATTTAAATAATACGAAAAGATAAATTTTACTTACGGACAAAGCGCGCGAGGTCTAATCGGTTACGTAGTTGGGCTGCTACAAAGGGTTAGAAGAAAAAATTCATACGCGTGCCAATTAGGTAGTTACTACTCCGCCCAATAATTTAGTTCCGGAACATTGGATGTAAAATAATATTATATTATACTGGCTGATTAGGTTGCGAAATTTACATTGTATGAAATTTAATTAACTAATTTACGGTACAAGGGCTTCTTAGCCCTAACATCGCCTGGTAAAATAAGACATTTTTTTTTTTTTTTTTTAATTTTTAATTTTTTTTTTTTTATCCAGCGGAATAAATAAGTGTTCCCTTAAATGAGCTTTGTTTTGGTTAAGTAATTAACTAAACAATTATGTACATGGATATGTATGTCTGTCAGCAGGATATTATAAGTTCCTCCTGTTCAAAGTTGGGTGGAGTAACGCCACGCCACAACCTGAGTCGCATAACACAGGCTTCGCTGATGTTGCATGCAACATTTAAAGCCTATAACTCATTTTTATTCTTGAGATGTCCTGCCAACAGACATACTGATAGAAACAGCCAGACTAATCAGTGGTAGGCTTCACATAAATAACATAAACATGATATAATATTAATTTAGAAATTTTCCGTCTTCTCAAAGTGACAGGCTTCGCTAACGCTTAACCAACTACAATGTCCACATTCAGTATTTATGGCATGCCTACTAAAGAATCACTATCGAAGACTATTTCATATAGTAAAAAAATTGTTTTTTATATTTATTTTTAATTCAATTGTTTTGCCCTTTAGCTATTTTCTAAAAATCCAACTATATTATATATGAATAGTGACATTTTTAATGATTTAAAACTTTTAACGGCATTAATTCTTATGAAATGTTGCACCAATATAATACAACACTTATTTCCTTCAAGAAAGGAGTCTTAAAGAGTTGTGACTCTAATAGATTGTTAATCAACCTAACCGAACAAAGACTGCAGTACGATAAGGGTAATGGTGTGAAATCCATAAATGGGACTGTAATCGTTTAACAAGCCCATTTATTACTCAACTGCCCTAGTTAACTCTAAAACACTCAAACCAAAATGGTTAGATGATACTCAGCTACCTGTCTAAACATTTAAGGATAGCCTTGATTGGAGGTAAAAAAAATAAGGATACAACTCTCCTCTCTTTTCGTTGAACTACGAATCAAAGATCCACAGCATGTATTCAAATTCAGGAATTAACAACAGAACAAAACCCTACCACAACGGTAGTGCACTGACTGTGCCCGAGATCGAATTCCCGGTTCGGGCAAACATTTTCATGCGCTGTTCCATCCAAAAACACCATCACGACCACCCTACCAGCACCCTGGTGATGATGGAGTTGGATAACAGCGGAGGTAGCTAGCTGCAACAAGCAGTTAAAAGTTCGTCATCACGTCACATCGGTTCGGTCGTCTCGGTCAGGCCGGAAATTTAATATCCGCCAGCAACGACAACGAAGCCAGACATATTATTATGATAACGTGGTACAATATTGCACACGGCTACAAGCGAGGGTCCTACATGTATGCCAATCAGGGTGGAGAATGCTACAGGGTTTGTTCGCTTGATGAGTGACACAAAAATATCCACAATCGTACACACAGTTGCAGATAATTAGAAATAACAATAATAATCAGATTTCATTTTATTTGGTCGAATTCAATACTCAAGTCCTCTAGTGTCGGTAATTCACTGGAATTGGCCTTACTGCAAGTCTTCCTGTATTTTATATATATATTCTGAGATATTTAATTAAATATCTAATTGGCAGAGGTTTAGTAAAGTCTATCACTCTAGAGGCTGGAAATTATTGATTGTGTCTCTCTGTGAGAAACACTTTATCTCTTGAAACTTAACTTCAATATGGGCAACACTGAGTTGGCTGATGGTGCACTGCACTGTATGGGCTTGGCGAAAATGTTTATATTGGTCTTACTTATTACCACGATGGCAATGATAAAAGAGGATTTGTAAACAAGGTGAGGACAATCGACGGGTTTTTGACAAGTGACACATTCCATAAGTCGCCAACAATATTTTATCTCAACGCACTCTTTTTAATGAAATGTGGATGTATCGTGGGGGAAGATATCTCGAGAAAACTTCATTTGTGCATTTGAAATTTTGTATAACACTTCGTTTTCTAAATAACCAAGAATTAATACTATGACGGTTACCTGCCCAACCTTCGATTTTGGCTGAGCGTTATGAAGCCTATCACTCAGTAGGCGGATACAATGTATCTCTTAGCTGCCGGGAGGGTGTAATATTTCTCTTCTGTATAGTCGACCGTCTGTTCATTTGCCGCAGGACATTTCGAGAATGAAATGAACTACGGATTTTAAATTTTGCATGCAATATCAGCGAAACTTCTTACACGACACGCGGGGTGGTATACGTAATGATGACACTGATTTATGTGAAAAAACGATCATGAAAGATGATCTTAATGTCCAAGAGTTGCTCAGATCATGTACTTTTACGAGGTCACCAGGTGACTGACGTCAAGGTTAGAGGTCTTGACCGGACCTGGTGCAGCAACATGATATGGATGACAGCGATGGTGATTCTCGCGTGATTATTGTTGAGTTTGTGAACACATAGGGACATCTCGTTATCCAAATTCCCGATGACACCCCAACTGAAGATTATATAGCTTTCGGTCGTGTTACAGGCAGACTGGATTGGCTGTGAAGATAAGGGTATGCAACAACTACATAAGAGAAGCATCAAATTGTGTCAATCACTGACATTGTGGTTACTTGGGTATCGCTTGAAAAACATGTTTTTTTTACTATCACAAGATTAGAGATTATAAATTTACAACATTGAGTTCATACACAAACACACAAATTAAACACCAACAGCATCTTCTGGAGATTTCTATCCGTACATCTTAGCGACAGATCCAGTTTGTTTCTATAGTTCATCTTTTCAAGATTTACATCGATATGGTAAACTAATACCATTTGTAAAATACACTTAGCATACGTACTCTCAAGCAGCTCGCGCCAAAGAAGTCCGATGTCTAATCCAATCCCCCACTATTCACACCCAGCGCCAAACACTGTGCATTAAAAAGTACTGATTCGTCTCATCGTTGCAATAAACAAACCCCATTATATAGTACTATAAGTACCGACCGTAACTAACACAGCCACGTCATAGTGGAAGCAGCTGGTGGTCATCAACGATATGGCAACACCGCCCCAAACGTCATCGGCTATTTTCGTGCGGACTACTCTAGTTGAAATGTATACAGCTACTTTAACACATTACATTTGTTTATTTTGTTTCGTATATTTATGTTTAATGTTTCAATACGCTTTGTTCTACGTGGTAGGCAAACAACCACTTCTTCACTACTCTTTTTTAAAACAAAATCTCAAATGGAAATAAATTGAAAAAACATGAACTGATTTATATCGTACAGTGTTGTATATTGTGTATCAGAAACCGTGAGTAACGGATCGGCCTCGGTCTATTGTTAACGCCGTACTAGCGTGTGTTCGAAGATGGCTCAATCTCTCCAGTCGTCTGCCCTAGATTGAAAGGCTAATTAATGGAGCTAATGGAATCAAAGCGAATTTCTATTCCTAATACATTTTCCATTACGTTTCTCATCCAAAAAGTTACGAATCAAGAAGCAAGCTAAATGATAAGAACACTTTTTGAGGTCCAGAAAAGCACAATTCGATTAAGATTTTAAATTTAATTCAAAGACACACAAATAGTATTTTACCTGCCTAGATTATAATACTAGCAATCCTTAAAAATCCAGACATCAAAACTACTTTCAGACCGCACGACGAAAACAACGGAACAACGCGTTATGCAAAAAGAGACCGGATACAATATCGGGGTATCAGGAGAGTATAAAAGCTACACAGTGCATCGGACAGCTGTGATGGTAGAATACTCAATGCTATTGACAGACGTACGGCGACAGGTACAGGATAATCCCAGCAGAGGACTGTCAATAATCTGACAGCTGGCGGCCACAGCACTGTCAATAGCGACCGCCAGAGGGGGTGAGATGTTAGGGGGAGGGGGGAGGGGGGCACCAAACAGTGAGGCGTGTTGTACATATTATATTTACTTGGGGCAGTCGGATCTGTCATCAGGGTTTCTTTACTAACTAGCTCACTCTTTCGTTTCCACAAACAAAGTTTGAAATCAATAAGGTTAGAACGGAGGGTAAAACATAGGCGTTTCTATAGCTCAATTCGGTAAGATGGTATTATAAGTCTGCAAAATTTAAAATTTGTCACTGACAATGGATAATTTGTAAGGTAATAAGATTTCGGGCATTTTCTATCGTCATATTTTACGAAAATAGAACACAACGTTTCGAGATTTGGAATCTATCCTCTTGTCATAAGTTGTCCAAATCAGTTAATATGCGGCGATGAACCCACCGAGGTCATGGATAACAACTAAAAAAAGTTGAACATACAAAAAATCATGTCTAGGGCGACTGGAGCTAGAACCAACCATGTTACTACAAGTACTCGTACATTGAACAACACATCCATAAAATTTTTGTTCTCGGTCTATCACCGTCGTTGGGTGGGTTACGGACGTGTAATTTTACGGAGATGGTGTTCAGTGCGCTCATTCTGTAGAGACATGGTGTCACATCCTGTGATCGAAAGACAAAAAAACCAGCCAAACGACCTTTAACATTTATTGACGAACCAAATTTTAAATATAAAATATAAAATTTAAATACAAGTAATAGTGTTTATGTTGCCATTCTTGGCAAGATAAATGTTGTACTGCATGTCTAATTTTTTAATCCTTCCAAAACTGTTACAAGTAGCACAACAAAGAAATCGTTAAAAAATTACAAATAGTAGCAACTGAAAATTCAAATAAGCTGATTACCAATTATCGTGTAAAAGTTGTCCAAAATACTGTGTTAGTTTGACCACAAATCCCTTACATGTAAGTAGGAATAATAATCATTGATCTTCATCCAAATCGACAAGATGATAAATTGGTTTCTAAACATTGGCCCATAACAAAGATTTAAATAAATGTTACACCTTAAAAGGGATATGTAACCCACACCAACACACACCAGTTGGTGTGAAAATTACTAATAATTTAATTACTTAAATACCATTTGGATTGAGTAAAAGATAAACTATCAAATTTCAACTATCAACTATAATATTGCAGATTACATTTTAAACACATATATTTTGTTCAACTTCCATTTCATTATATTTGTTTTTAATTAGCCATAACCTTTACAAAATATTTCATGGTACATTTACAGTAATTTCATATAGAATATAAAAATTCTAAATTTGAAATCTTAGCCCAAGAATTTAAAAAATAGTTTTAGTATACATTCAGAGTCAAAGTCAAATTATTTATTGTGAAAACATGGTAACATGCATAATCATATAAATGTGTGGTCATGGTATTTATTTATTTTATACTAGCTGTTACCCGCGGCTTCGCACACAAATCTTTAGAAAAGTCCTTATATTACTTATTTAAAGCAATTATGCGCGATTAGCCGCGGGTAACAGCTAGTTCGTCAATACATTCGCAGTATTTTATAACGAAAACTCTTGATTTTCAATAAAATAACCAATTACAACCAGATACCCAGTTACCCACGGCTTCGCACGCGATTTCCTGCAGAAAAATTGGAACATAGGAGGCATATTTCTTTTGAACGTCCTTATTACCCTTCTGAGATAAATAGTCGCTGAAAGATACTCCAAGCTCATGAACTATTTAAGATTTAAATTTTAAAACAGTCTCAATATGCACTAGTGAAATAACTGGAATTTTTCTCTAATATTCTATGATTTTTGTATACAATTGAACTATATTAGCCCAGCGTGGACAGGAGTCAAAAGTCGAATTCATTTGCACAAATACGATGTAAAAAATGATGGCGCTCAATGTAATTTTGAAACGAAAATAGGCATATCTTAGGTACATATTATTACAGTCTAATGATTATGAGCTCCAGATATTAAACGAAATTGCGTATGGTTTTTATTTTATTGAAACAAAATTTGCTGATTCTCTTAAGCTTACTTTATGCTTTCAAACTATAAATGTAAAGAAATTTAAAATCGTAATTAAATTATATAAACATATTTGTTTGTCGCATATATGTTTACAAAGAACAGCTGATTAAATTTGAACAGGCTCTTTCACTTAATAACATATGTTTACTGCAATGCATTTCTTATGGGTATTTCCGTAACTTTTAGAGACCAGTGGGGCGGAATCCTGAATCGGGAACGGGATAAAAAGTATCCTATGTCCTTCTCCCAGTTCTTAGCTACCTCCCTACCAATTTTCAGCCAAATCAGTTCAGCCGTTCTTGAGTTATAAATAGTGTAACTAACACTACTTTCTTTTATATATATATATATATATATATATATATATTATATATATATATATATATATATATATATAGATTATATAAATAATCAGCTGATGCTGAAAATTGGCTTTATTTACGTTTTGTTTATTACTAATCTTACACAATGTTTACACCTGTTTTAGAACTTAATTAAGAAGTTTTCTTTCCTTTCTTATATGGGTTATTACATATTAAACGCAGTTAGTTATTAAGTACTAACACTGTAGCCCCAAAACGTGAAACAAAAAGAAATATGAATTTAAATTTTTTTAAATTTTATAATATTATAAAACCAACGAAATACGGGTGTTAGGGTAGGTGCATTTTTATATTTAAAACTGTTTCTTAACTGTTTTTTGCAACAGTTTTAATGAAAATACACTTTTAATAGGAGGTATATTTTGTGAATTCATAAATCGTACACATATTAAATAGACTAGTTCCTCTATGTTGAATTGCAACAATTTAAACCAAACATACTAGCGCTGTTGCAATACCTGTAGTAGATCCCAAAACGCGTAACAAAAGAAATATGAATTTAAATTTTATAATATTATAAAACCAACGAAATACGGGTGTTAGGGTAGGTGCATTTTTATATTTAAAACTGTTTCTTAACTGTTTTTGCAACAGTTTTAATGAAAATACACTTTTAATAGGAGGTATATTTTGTGAATTCATAAATCGTACACATATTAAATAGACTAGTTCCTCTATGTAGAATTGCAACAATTTAACCAAACATACTAGCGCTGTTGCAATACCTGTAGTAGATCCCAAAACGCGTAACAAAAGAAATATGAATTTAAATGTTATAATATTATAAAACCAATGAAATACGGGTGTTAGGATAGGTACATTTTTATATTTAAAACTGTTTCTGGTTTTTGCGACAGTTTTAATGAAAATACACTTTTAATAAGAGGTATAATATGTGAATTCTTAAATCGTACACATACTAAATAGACTAGTTCCTCTATGTAGAATTGCAACAATTTAACCAAACATACTAGCGCTGTTGCAATACCTGTAGTAGATCCCAAAACGCGTAACAAAAGAAATATGAATTTAAATGTTATAATATTATAAAACCAATGAAATACGGGTGTTAGGGTAGGTGCATTTTTATATTTAAAACTGTTTCTTAACTGTTTTTTGCAACAGTTTTAATGAAAATACACTTTTAATAGGAGGTATATTTTGTGAATTAATAAATCGTACACATACTAAATAGACTAGTTCCTCTATGTTGAATTGCAACAATTTAACCAAACATACTAGCGCTGTTGCAATACCTGTAATAGATCCCAAAACGCGTAACAAAAGAAATATGAAATTTAAATGTTATAATATTATAAAAACCAATGAAATACGGGTGTTAGGGTAGGTACATTTTTATATTTAAAACTGTTTTTGCAACAGTTTTAATGAATATACACTTTTAATAGGAGGTATAATATGTGAATTCATAAATCGTACACATACTAAATAGACTAGTTCCTCTATGTTGAATTGCAACAATTTAACCAAAACAAACTAGCGCTGTTGCAATACCTGTAGTAGATAGCGCTCTGATGTTACGAGTCACCCACCAGAGCGGTGAGATCAGCTCCAATCACCCCCCGAGCACACACCACACCACAAACAGCGGCCGGGGGCTGTTTTGAATGCCCAAATTACATCGCTGTTTTAAACTAGTCGAGTACAAACACCCGTGACCGGCTCTTGGTGTAATTACTGCCGTGTGATGTGGATCCCGCTCGCAGAGATGATGGATGAGAACCGACCACATGCCTTCACAAATTTCCAAATTCGAATTCAACCATCGATCCCGAAGCAAAGAATTCTACGAAGAGCAATCTTGTTGGGTTTTAATGTACCAGGCGTACATAGTAGAAGGACGTTGATTGAAAATCGAAATGAATTCTTTATGATTTAAAACTACTGATTAAAGGTGCATGGTCACTACAGCAAAATCACTTGTTCCCTATTGGCAAGTGAATGATACAACATGCTAAATAGTCTGATAAACATATTCAAACTAATGTTATAACGGGCGAGGAAAAGGGTGCTTATGATGACCAATTTTACTTAGCATTTGGTCTCCCCAATTTTGAAACTATTAGTCATATAATGTTTATAGCAATCTAAACCATTTTACATGTAATTCTAGTAGTAAACGGCAGGTTGATAGTATCTAGCAGCCTTTCACCTTCTTCAGGTATAACAAGCAGTTTCGTACTCTTTTTAAGCCACTGGAAAACGAAATAGAACGTGAACACTCTGCCCAAATCGCTCAACAACTGCGACTGAGTCGGCCATCAGACGAGACTTGCTCCAGTCGCTAGCCGGTAGTCACTAACTACAGTCGCTAGCCGCTACAGTCACTAACTACAGTCGCTAGGCGCTACAGTCGCTAACTATAGTCGCTAATCGTTACAGTCGCTAGCGGCTCCAGTCGTTAACTACAGTCGCTAGTTGTTACAGTCGCTAGCGGCTCCATTCGTCAACTACAGTCGCAAGTCTCTACAGTCGTTAACTACAGTCGCTAGCGGCCCATTCGTTAACTACAGTCGATAGTCTCTACAGTAGCTAGTTGTTACAGTCGCTAGTTGTTGCAGTCGCCAGCGGCTCCATTCGTTAACTACAGTCGCTAGTCTCTACAGTAGCTAGTTGTTAAAGTCGCTAGTTATTACAGTCGCTAGCGGCTCAATTCGTTAACTACAGTCACTAGTCTCTACAGTCGTTAACTACAGTCGCTAACTACAGCCGCTAGTCTCTACAGTCGTTAACTACAGTCGCTAGCGGCTCCATTCGTTAACTACAGTCGATAGTCTCTACAGTAGCTAGTTGTTACAGTCGCTACGCCTCCATTCGTTAACTACAGTCGCTAGTCTCTACAGTCGTTAACTACAGTCGCTAGTCTCTACAGTCGCTAACTACAGTCGCTAGTCTCTACAGTAGCTAGTTGTTACAGTCGCTAGCGGCTCCATTCGTTAACTACAGTCGATAGTCTCTACAGTAGCTAGTTGTTACAGTCGCTAGCGGCTCCATTCGTTAACTACAGTCGATAGTCTCTACAGTAGCTAGTTGTTACAGTCGCTAGCGGCTCCATTCGTTAACTACAGTCGCTAGTCTCTACAGTAGCTAGTTGTTACAGTTGCTAGCGGCTCCATTCGTTAACTACAGTCGATAGTCTCTACAGTAGCTAGTTGTTACAGTCGCTAGCGGCTCCATTCGTTAACTACAGTCGCTAGTCTCTACAGTAGCTAGTTGTTACAGTCGCTAACGGCTTCATTCGTTAACTACAGTCGCTAGTCTCTACAGTAGCTAGTTGTTACAGTCGCTAGCGGCTCCATTCGTTAACTACAGTCGATAGTCTCTACAGTAGCTAGTTGTCACAGTCGCTAGCGGCTCCATTCGTTAACTACAGTCGATAGTCTCTATAGTAGCTAGTTGTTACAGTCGCTACGGCTCCATTCGTTAACTACAGTCGCTAGTCTCTACAGTCGTTTACTACAGTCGCTAGTCTCTACAGTCGCTAACTACAGTCGCTAGTCGTTACAGTTGCTAGCGGCTCCAGTCGCTAGTCTCTACAGTCGCTTGTCCCAACAGTCGCTAGTCTCTACAGTCGCTTGTCCCAACAGTCGCTAGTCTCTACAGTCGCTAGTCGCTCCAGTCGCAGTCGCATCAAGGCAATGGTCCCATTTGAACCAACTTAACCAATGTACAGCTACTATCACAAGAATCACTTCAGGGACAACGCTCCTTAAATTAAGAACATTTTCTTTATGATTGAAAATTGTGTAAAAAAGGACAATGTACACATTTCACATCATTTTTCTTCACGAGCTGTAAAAATTGTGTAAAGTTGCAACGATTATAGAATACGTGAATATTGTGGGGAATATCGTTTACGGCATTGCACACTCCATCAAGATGGGGAAAAAGTGAATAATGGCCTATAAAACGATTAATTATATGCTTGGTTTTCCCAATTAACAATTGCACGTAAATTTCAAGATTGGTCATGATTAAGGATATTTAAATAACAATCTGTGCTTTTGATTGAGTAGTTTTGATACTAACCCGAATTTCCAAAAACCGAACAAAATAAGTTTTTTTGGAACAATGTAAGGTTTTATGATATCTCAAGATTGAATATTCGAGAAAAACGTCATCAGTACCCTCTCGTGAAGTACAATGTAACCTAGAATTTACATGTTTAACACATGACGATGAAGGTTATCTTTGCTAGAGTCACCAACTGACTTGAAACAAAAGACTAGCAATTTGAAAGAATTTTACAACGAACACGCCCTTCGAATCAAAATAACATATGCCGCGTATGACAGCGGCAATACTAACAATAGGAAACGAACAGACCTTGGCTTACTTACCTTTCCGCGAAATGGCGAGTACACCTCAAATAGGCATGTACAGTCATTCAACTACCGAGACCGACATCACGGCTCCATTACATGTCAATGCCGGGTCTGGCCGTACAAAAACCAGTAATGTATGTGGTCCCGGGCTGTATCAGGGGCTCATGAATTACCCAGAGTGCACCGCGGCACAATTGGCTACCGACTTGTGGTTTCTACATGACACACTGACACCTATGGCGCACTCGGACTGACATATTAAATGACAGTAGTCAATAGAGCAACCGCTACTGAGTATATCACTTTTTTGGCTTGAGGTATTGAATTCAGACACACAAGAAGAAACTGTTTTAAAATCCATATTTCAAAATAAACTCCTCAGTTTCGAAACTCTTAAACCCCCAAAAACACCGGTTAAAGGAATATTATGTACTAACCGAATTCTAGTTAACCGAATATTAATTAACCGTCCGCATCCGTGACAAAGAACAATAACGATTTCTCATATGGTGAAAGATATTCAAATAATTACGTAAATTTAAGTGACAGTTGTCAACATACATATACATTTTCTTTCATACAATGCATACAATTTACCAACTTATTTGCCACGCCATAGCGAAATGCACACAATATTTTTTTCACCAACTTAGTAATAAAAACATTAAACTGCAAACTGTGTGAAATCATTAATTTATACATTAGGTGAATACGATTAATAAAAACTTCTCAGATCCAAGTGCTACCGAAAACTTTCCTGATTTGTCGATAGATTTCATACTCCTGCTAACCAGCCATTTACAACACACGTATGGGAACGTCCTGTACGTACAGAAATATTAATATCCTAGATTCCTCAGGGTTTATAAGATATTTCAAAGGTTAAGAATGATAAGTTAAGCGTTCATTTACAGCAGCGTCTGAAGTCTAACGCTGTGACAGACTTGGATCCTGAAATCTGGAAATCAACATCCATCTGAAGATTTCCAAAACAATCGGCGACGAAGAAGCTCAAAACGAACTCTATACGTCGTTTAGAAAATTAGAGACACCGTGACTATAAACAAATGTAATCGAGATGAAATGGTGTTATCATTGCCTCATCAGGTACACAATTGTTTTGAGCTTCTTCGTCGCCGACTAATTTGGATCTCTTCAGATGGATGTTGATTCCAGATTCCAGGATTCGAGTCGTGTTACAGCGTGTCTCGTTGCACTTAGTGGAAGGTGAACTGGAGTTGAAACTTAACATTCTTATTGAATCAACCCTTCCCACAACTGCTCTACGTTACGTGTAAGTGAAGGTTATTTGCCAAAAATTAGTTTTATAATTAAATGTTTTCACTATTCAAATTGGATAAACGAAAGGAACTGTCAGTTTCACCAAATTCGATTCGAACCAATATCAGATATTTATCGACCAGTGATCATACTACTAATTTATCAGGACATCTAACGTCGTTAACTTGGTAATTAAATAACGCCCAATTTTACCTGGGGCAGATTCCCCCACCCTCGTACGGACCCTCCAACAGTTTACGCGTAATTGACAATCGACCGGGGGCGCGTATAAACGGGGCCGCCCCTAACCGCCGGAGGGTCGGCATGTCGGCGTCAGGAGTGGAGAATGGGCACGGGACTGGATGGTTCCCCTCTGAAAAAGGGTAAAGGGTAACTGAACTTTTTTTATTTTTTTAATCCAATACTTCGCTTCAGGACACGCTTGTGAAAACTAAAACATTTCGCTTAAAACAAGTTATTTCAATGTGACCTAATATTTACTACAGTAAACATACAAATACCGTAACGAAAATGCTACCATACAATAAATTCAAGAACCTTTCACTTTCTTCAACAAAAAACAAGTCAAACCAAGTCACATCGGTTTTCGCTGTACCCAGTGTAGTACAGTTGATCGGCCAAATGATTTTTATTCCTTTTCATAACAAAATAATATAAATAACATTTATTTATTTATTCCTTGTTCTCATTCGGCAATAGGACACAGTCGACTGTGATTCAAGCTTTTATAGAATCTTCCTCTTATCCTGCCAATGGTTTGCAAAGTATATTGCGATACTGGTGTGTAGTCCTTTGAAAATATTTGGAATTGTTGGTGTTTTAGCTTTCACTAGTGGTTCGAATCCACGTTGAACTTAAAGGCTACCCCCAGGAAGATTAACTTTTCGCCGAGGAACTCATCCCATTGTACCCACACTGGGTAGAACACCATAAAGTACCACAAAGGTCAGGCACTGGCGTACTAGAGGCGGGCGGTAGTGATGACTCATTCGTGCCCCAGGTGGCCTAAGTGCGAATCTCTGTCGCTGTATCGGTGAAGCAAGGCGGTGTGTGGCAACTGCGGCGGGAGTGTTCACTGATGTGCGCTGTAATGTGGACTATAGATTAGGAGGGTCGACGGCCTCATGATCCGTTACCGCTCCTGGAATTCAATTACCGCGATACTTTCGGCTCCAGGCCACTGCGACCCCGGAGGGCTGGTGCCGCTGACTGACCACTGGGTCGCGGCCGGCGTGCGGTCACATTCACACACTACCGCTCAGGGACATTGAGTGGCTCTTTATTTCCTCTCGGACCCCTTCCATTTTCGAAATCGTTTATGTTCATTCATAAAAATAAATCACCGTTGAACTCAAGACGAAATATCGTTTTGAAGGAAACAGGATTTTTCCGGAAATTTCCCATCGTTCAGTGAAACAAAAAATAGGCACCACTACGTTTCGAGATCTGCAATCTGATCTCTTCTTCAGAAAATAACTAACCTAACACATAATAATTAAAAAACACACATAATGTTGTGTTTAGTATTTTTATTAAGTGCATGTTTTTAGAGTTAGGGTCATTCCATGTCAATTCAACCAGGTCATTTCACCAAACACCTCAGATTTTTATGAAACTTGGTACATTTGTTCTATATATAGAGATTAATAACACCACCAAATTTTAAATTTTTATCTCACATACTTTTTTAGTTATGGCACTTTAAAGTTTGGTCGTTTCTCAGTTTCCGAGCATTGGATAGTGCCCAGTAAAACGTGTATTAGGATAGAAAAAAAAATTCTCATTCACTTATTTGGCACCCAATCTTGGTGAAATTTTTAAGGTAGGTTTATATAAGTATAAGGAAGTTAAAAAAATATATAACATAACCCTAAGCTAAGCATAAAATATTATAAAAAAAATATTTTTTGAACTTTTTACAATTTAAAAAACGGGAACATGGCTCAGCGTAAAATTAAATATCTCAAAAAGGGAATGAGATAATCAAGAATTTTTTCCCCCCTAAATTATCTATATGAAATGGGCTTTAATTTAATAAAATAAAAGTTTTGTGTATTTTCTTCCTTCTATTTATTGATACCATTGAAAGTGACATTATATTACTTACGAGCAATGTGAAGTTCGCCTGGTTTCAATAAATGGGTATAGCTTGTTAAACAAGGATAAATTACATTTTTATGTTTGGAAATCATAATTCACCCTTTCACTGTACTTATTTTAAGGCTTTGAAAGTTAATGAACCATTAGCTTTTCAATTAATTTTATGCACTCTGGTGAGAATTGATATGTTCTTCCAGTCGAGGTGTGTGGAGGCTCAACCACTGCAAGGATGTGTGGAATCGGCACATCACATATATCATCTCGTTTTGGCCAGTAAAATGAGGGGGATGGTCCTGCTGGATGAAGAAATTTTACTGTAGCGTCTCCATCTTCCTTGGCAACATTTGTTATTATCCCAAAGAACCAAAGATTGTCGTATTTACAAGCAATGTAGCGTGAGGGGTACAAATCTTCTTCTCTTACATTTAAGGCCAACCCTCTCCTTAAATTGTACGTTAGGCTAGGATGTTTCATCAGTACTAATTCGCCTTGCTTCTAATGTTCCTGAAGAGTCCAAGGGTCTAAAGTTGTGAAAACTTCTGGTACCTGGAAGAGTATTAAGGTTTTCAAAACGTGTTTCAAGCTGTCGGCGAACATCATCTGCTGATTCTTTTGAAATGAAATGGAAATTTATTTTGGATATGTTTGATTTACAAAACTCGTAAAAGGTAGCTGCTGTTAGTATTTGATCTTGAAGAGGCCTTTGAAGACTTGCTTTTTCCTCGCCAACCTTTTAACAGTTCCCCCAATACCGTCACATTCAGTTTTGCCGTGGCTTGTAGCAAAGAAAGACCATTGGCCTTTAATTTTGAAGTCTTTTTCATGAAGTGAAAGGTTCATGAAGTTGTATTTGTTCTTGTACTGTCCGGCGCAACCGTCACTGTAATAGTGAACATCCGTGACATTGGGATAATTTTCCTTGACATACTCTAACAGGGTTTCTTGTATTTTATAAACCATACAAACATCATGATTTAAGTCATCGGAGATTACACAATGCGATGAGACTATTTTTTCCTCGTCAACACACATGTTAATAATTACTGGATGAACAGTACAGGAGTCTGAGGTCCAATGATAACCCTGCACCTCATCTTGAATCACAAATGAGAAATTCTCACTAAAGTCCATTGATATAATGGCTTCGTTTGGCGCACAGTTATCCTTTAAGCTTTTAAAATAGCTGGACTGGCTTTTTGCAATATAAGAATGAGGGATCAGTTTTTCTATTTTTGTTGCCAACTCGTCAACAAATTCATCAATAGTTGAAGTTTGTGTTATCATCTGTGTCCTGTCTGTAGCTACCCACTGTTTGAATTCTATTCTATCATCTTCTTCATAGTTTTCAAACTTTGCTTGTAAGAATGTTGTCAGATTGTCTTTTGAGGGACATGTTTCACATCGCCTTAAACATGCAGTTTTGAGTTGGATTTTCACATAAAAGAAGATTTTGTAGATCTTTGTGACTCTCTTCCAGTTGTGCTGCATGTATTAAGAGCAACACATTTTGATGAATAGTACACACACAAACAGAGTGTGTTCCACTAGCACCAGCCAGAACACACCATTTGGGACGAAGAGTACAAAACTTGGAGAACCCTATTTTTATGTCAGGATGTTCCCTTTTGAAGTTTGCCAAATATTTCATTGAGGTTACTTAAAATTAATCTTTTCTTCTCATATTTTTTCTTTCCCAGGCTTACTACATCTTTCATACCTGGCAAAAACTCTTGATTGCTCGTCGCTTTGATAAAAATTTGTGACCAACTCCACAACTTCAGGGACTGAGTTTCTTTCCTCTTCTTGGTTCAGGTTCAGCCAAAAGTCCTTTTTCTTTGTACAATTTTTGTGCCTGTCTAGCAGAATAATCAGACACTTCAAAGGCATCTTTGATTTTTTGTTCTCGACCCAATTCAGTTGATGCTGGAATCGTTAATAGTTGTATTTTCTTTTTTGATGAAAGTTTATTTACTTCACTTTTTATATTCTCAACAAGCAGGTCCATTTCATCTGCTTTTTGTTCAGCTGTTTTTTGCAATTTAGGTATTTTTTGGTGGCAACTGAACATCTAAAACTGTTTCAATTTTCTTTTTTACATTTTGATGCAGTTTTTTCTAATTTATTTTGTGCATAACCAATTTTGGAGTTTTCATTCAACGCATGTAAATTTAAGAGGTGAACAACCAATATCCGTTAAAGAGGAATTTAGAGAATCAATAGCCTCTTCTTTTTGTAACTGAGTTTCAGTTTCAGTCGGCAGTGTAAAAAGATCATCATCATGTGATTCTTCTTCACAGTCATTTGGAGTAGAGAATATATTTTTAGAGCAATTGGTGCACAACTTTTCCCCTGGTTTTACCTTTAAACCTTTTGTGATACAGGCCTGACTTTGCTGAATACTTACAACTCTTAAGCCATTTTTAATGGGTTTTCTTATGTTTTTTAAAAGGATCACAACAGACTTTTTGGAGGAATTCGTACTTGGTCAAAAATAAACTCTTATGATGCAAACAAATGTTAATTATTTCCTTATCATCTAATTCACTTCTTATTTTAATCAAGTTGAGATTTTCTTCAGACAAATCACTAACATTTTCTAGCCCTTTTTTTGTAACATAAGTTAATTTGTGGCATTCTGTCAGTTTTAATAGCCCTATACTACACTTATTGTCCATTTCTAATTGATTTAAAAGCAGGTTAAATTTCTCTTCTTTACAAATGCATCATAAAACAACGAAAATTTCAAAAATTAAGTTCAAAAATTTGATCTATACAAGTATATGGAATATCATTAATCTTTGTATTAATATTAGGTTTTTTAAAGATTGGCACCTTAGTTAAAACTCAATTCAACACTCAGACACACACACTAACACAATATCATAAATCCAAAGGAAAGGTAAACACCACTTTTATAACCACCACAGCTTATAACACTGTTACCTCTTGGGACACTAGTAACAGACTGGCTCATAACTGTCAGATACACTGCCTAGAAAAGCAGCCTGTCATGACATGAAAACCTCGTGTTGCAAACTTGCCCAGATTAGGAGGTAGAATATCTGCCTGTTTATTTTCTGTAGTCTAATCTATTTAAACATGAATGTTGACATTGAACTTAGGTACAGTACTGTGTTAAACTAAGCTTCTATATAAATATTATAATAATTAATAATGTTTATATAGAAACATTATAATTATTAAAATGTTAAATTAAAATTATTAAAAATTTTATTTAATTTTCATTAACAATCTGTAGCCATTGAGACTGGTACAACCTCGCTTTGATTGTAATTAATATATTGTAACTTGCAAATGGCCTTAGTTAATAGAAAGGAAGAAAATACACAAAACTTTTATTTTATTAAATTAAAGCCCACTTCATATAGATAATTTAGGGGGGGAAAATAATTCTTGATTATCTCATTCCCTTTTTGAGATATTTAATTTTACGCTGGAGCCATGTTCCCGTTTTTTTAAAATTGTAAAAAGTTCAAAAAATATTTTTTTAATAATATTTTATGCTTAGCTTAGGGTTATGTTATATATTTTTTTTTAACTTCCTTATACTTATATAAACCTACCTTGAAAAATTTCACCAAGATTGGGTGCCAAATAAGTGAATGAGAATTTTTTTTTCTATCCTAATACACGTTTTACTGGGCACTATCCAATGCTCGGAAACTGAGAAACGACCAAAACTTTAAAGTGGCCATAACTAAAAAAGTATGTGAGATAAAAATTTAAAATTTGGTGGTGTTATTAATCTCTATATATAGAACAAATGTACCAAGTTTCATTAAAAATCTGAGGTGTTTGGTGAAAAAATTATTTTTTTCTGGTTGGAATTGATGTGGAATGACCCGTTAGTGAAGTTGACACACAACGTGGTGATTGTGATTCCTGACTTAGGCGTGTCACAACGCTCTGGTAAGATTTGTTTATTTTAACCTAGTTTGTAATTATGTGTTTACGTTTAGTTATTTACCTGAAGAAGAGATCAGATAGCAGATCTCGAAAGGTAGAGTGTTACAGATTTTTTTTTGTTTCAACTGGACGGTGGCAAAATGTCCGGAAGAAAATACTGTTTTCCTTCAAAATCCTCCAATCGTCAAAAATAAACTTCAAACAAAGAATGATCGTTGTTGTTTAGTTTTGTAACCACGGTCAACGAACAACTACAGACCACGCCCCCCCCCCCCCACCCCCCCCCCCCCCCACCCCCCCCCCCCCCCACCCCCCCCCCCCCCCACCCCCCCCCCCCCCCACCCCCCCCCCCCCCCACCCCCCAATACGAAAAATAATTGACCATTTCACGAAGATTGTAGCATTTAAAATGGTATTTATGGGTATACCATAATCAGAATCAAAAATGTGTACGAAATGTGACTGGAATTTTGTATTTATATTAGTGGTGTTTATAAATAATTTAGTGTTTTTATAAACCAGTAACGTTTTATTGTGATTTCAGTTTTTTTAGTTTTTACCACTTTTTCCTAAATGTATAAAGTTGTCAAAAACAAAATTTATATTCTCATTCTAAAAGATAAATTTTGTAACTATTATTATAACTACATAACACTATTTTGGCTTGGATATATATATCCAACAAACAGTGGATATATATACCCACTGCTACATTTTTGGGTAAAATGGCCCAAAAATCTACTTTAAGTTTCGAAAAATATCTCGCTGTTTTATCAGAAATTATTTTTGTAATTACTTCTGTTTTCATAAAAGTCAACTTCTTAAAGGGCTGAGAACTAAAATAATAAAAGTAACTAAAAAACCTATTTCATTTTAATATCTCTCAGGTATACACTTTTGATCTACCTGTTGAACTGTGTTAGGGCGATGAAACTCTATTTACGCATTTCTCTACCATCATGATTACGCCTATAACGGGTCTTTAATAAAATCTGCGTCTACAAGTGAATAAAAACCAGACTTTGTTGTTGATGCAATTTAAGCAGCAAAAGCGAAGCTCCAGAGCCAAAAATCGGTATGTACACAATTACTCTTGGATCAAAAAAGTAAAGAAATCCAAGTTTGAAAGTTATATATACCGAACTGCAACTATGAAAATTCATAACTCAGAAACTAATAATCCGATTAAGACTAAATTAAGACTATAAATCATATATTAAAATAGCTAATAAGCTAGCCAATCATTCGGGTTCCATATAAAATGGAAGTTTCTAAATGTCCTAAGCTTGTAGAGGATGGAAAATTCTGAGTTACCAGAGGGACAAAAAAGCTTCAAGAAGCTGAAAGCTCTGGAGACCATGAGTTTTCAGTGGGCGGAAGTTCTGGAGGGTGATAGCATTTATAGGTTTAGAAATCAAAAGTGCTAGAATCTTCCAGAAGCGAAGAGTTTCATACGGTTGGTAGTTCCTACAGGCCGAGAGTATTCCGTGGCCATTTATTCCAAGACACTGAGAGCATCTCCAGGCAATTTCTATACGTGGAAAACATACAATGTTTGGGAATTTCCAGTGAGTGAGAGTTCCTTATTGGTCGAAACATTCCAGAACCCGAGAACTTCTATTAGAAAAGTCAGAAGTTGCGAGGTTCCTGAGGATGGGATTCTTAAAGTACGAAAATTCCCAAGGATTGAAAACAAGTTTTTTCAGGGAAACTCCTGATGTTCAAAACAATCGTATTCCGAAAGTTTCCGATGAAAGAGAGTACTCAGAGACCGGTAATCCGAGTCTGAATGCCGATCGCTATGTCTTAGAAAACGAATTACTCAGGCTGTGATGTTTTAGTTTATAAAAGTTTTGTAGAAAATAGAGTATCCCAGAAAAACTAGCTTCCAGTTTGTTCTCAGAGGTAGACAGTTGCCATAGACCGAAAAGTTCTACATGCTGGATGGGAGCCTTCAACGGTTTGCGAGCTCGCAGATATCTGAAGCTGCCATATATTTCTCATAAGACTCTCAAGCTCAATAGAGCCGGAATCTCCCACACACCATGAAGTCACAGATACTGGAGAAGTGTATTGGCCAAGAGCATTTAGAGGATGGAAGTTTTCTGGCCGTGAAATACCAGAGGATTCGAATTTCCTCCTCGGTCCACTCGATCAATTATTCAGTTAACCTGTTTCGTACTCAAATTGATTTCTTATTTGAACCCAATAATGCTTTTGTGCCCAAGAATGGAAGTAGGCTATTTCTATGAAAATGGAGGTTGGCTTTTCATTTCAAACATTCGGTTAAAGAAGTTCTAACACTGGTGCTGACAAAAGTTACCGGTACAATATTAGTAGTAGAGTACTATTATTATATTTTGCCCCCCAAGCACCCGAAGGTACTCGAGGGAGAGCCCACATTCCAGAGGCCATCGGTCCACCGAGGTGAACAGAAGGCGGGCCCTACCGACCCCGGCTTCTGGTTTATCGGCCCATAAAAACACGGGCACCTGACCGTCACCACCGGTCCACCCTCCTGGGGTGAACAATCCCTCCTGGGCCGGGGCTCTGACGGTCCAGGAGGCTAAGCCGCAAGGCTCGTGACTGGGCAGAGGATTTAAAACAGAAAATAAAATAAAATAAAAATCCATGAGCACGTTCTGAACTAAACTGCCTTCGATTGTATCTTTGTAAGGGAGACTGCCAGACTTTCAAGTCTAATAATGGTCAAGCAAACAAATAATTCAACCCGCATTTTATATATTTATAATTGGACCACATAACTTAAATTTGAGATCAAATATTTATGTAAGTAACGCATAAATTCTTATTGGATAATTGAATTTACTGCATAATTTGCCAGCTCTTCATTATCTACACTGCTATCTTTCGGATCAAGAGTGAACTATTTGGGCCAGTTTCAGTCTGACAAGCAGGCTGTGTGGGACTTCATAAATCCTAACCTAAGTAATAAATCAAACGACACTAGGGTGTTAATACAACTTTCCGTAATAATTATTATTCGTGTTACCATCATGAGTTTCACTATATAGCGCATTGTGCACTTTGGTGCGTGACACATAAATACTGATTTGAGGTCTAATACACGTTTAATAATACGCATCCAATGCCTGCCACTCTGTCGAGAACTGTATTGGCATAAGGCATAAAACATTATTATGTGGCATCTGGGATGTGTAATAACTGTTTACGTCGAACCTTGTACTCAGTTTTGTAAATGTGTCAGTCAAAGTTTAATATTTGTAGTGTGGAACTTGTAATGAATACTAGGTTACAAACAATATCGATGTTGTAAGTTTTATCTTTTCCTTCCTAGCCATTATTGGTATTTCATGACTATTTTCCTTGTTTTTGAGTATTTACAATCCATACAACATTGCTTACGTACAATTTTATTCTTATAAAAAATATCAATGATCATAAATTAAAAAACAAATAATAATAATAAATTATTAATCCTCACTGTTATTTTCAATTAACCCCTAATTATACCTACAACTGAAAACTGTTATGATAGGTACTAAGAAAAGCATGTGCATAATATATGGTGAAGACTACATTAAAAACTGAAACAATACATTTAGGCAGCTTTTTACAAAGTTATAAATTCTCTTGGATTTCCTACGGAAAACCATTTCTCCATTTCTCGGTATTTTTTATCTATATGAGAAGTTGACTTTTCATGAAGAGTGAGGGGAACAGTCAGTACGGTACAAAATGGAGGTTATTAATAAAAAAGGGTTCATGTTAAGGCAAGATTGAGTCACCAGTTTTAATGTGCAACACTTTTAACTCCTTTGTGGCGGCGTACAGTCTACGTATAGAGCGGCATTATCCTCTAGACATTCAAGAAAGTATCATTATCATTTTAATGGCACGTGTTCTTTTAACACTAGTGTGGAATTTTACTATGAAATTCCTTATTGTACAGGATGGGCTTTATGAAGGAAGGCAAATCTCTCACTCCGCCTTCTTATTAAACCGAAACACACACACACACACACACACACACACACACACACACACACACACACACACACACACACACACACACACACACACCCAAACACGTTATATCTCTTTGAATTTTGTTATCTACACTGATATCTACAAGTAGTTCACATTTGATCCGAAAGATAGCAGTGTTGATTGTGTACATATGGGGCGTAATCATACAGTTGTATAAAAAAGTTAATAAGAAACGATGTAGTAGGTTTTTAAAAATATTTCCTAAAAATGAAATAATTCTACCAGTCACATATATGAAATGTA
The DNA here is from genome assembly GCF_021130785.1 of Homalodisca vitripennis. NCBI lineage: Eukaryota > Metazoa > Arthropoda > Insecta > Hemiptera > Cicadellidae > Homalodisca > Homalodisca vitripennis. Next base: position 101,383,786 of record NC_060214.1, read on the forward strand.
AGTCGAATCATTACCATTACGATTTCTCTTTTGATGTCAAGGAAATACATTCTCAATTGCGATGATGAGACTGATTGCAGTTTAGTTTAGGAAGCGTAAATATACCTTTATAATGGATTCGGAGCTTTTAAATCCTATGATTTACTATAATTCATGAACTAATTCTGACTAATTCCCAGAAATATCTTACTTTTATTAGAAGATTTCAAAAGCAAACTGTCCCGTAAGTTCAAAAAAGAAATCACGTTGAGTATGATACAATTAAATTGAATAGTTAATCGAGTGGACCTTGGAAATTTGGATCCTCTGGGAATTTACGACCTGAAAACTTCCATTCTCTAAATGCTCTCGACCAATACACTTCTCCAGTATCTTAGACTTCATGGTGTGTGGGAGATTCCGGGTCTATTGAGTTTGAGAGTCTTATGAGAAATATGGCAACTTCAGTCATATGCGAGCTTGCAACCGTTGTAGCCTATTGACGTTTGAAATCTTCCATGCAGTTTGTAGAACCTTTCAGTCTATTGCAAATACCTCTGATAACTAACTGGATGGAATGTTCTAGCTTCAGAGTTTTAGAAATAACCCTTGAAGGCTACTCAAAATTGAATGAGATTCAAAAGAATTTTTTTTAAATAACCGCCTAGTCTGCATAATTTGTAAATTCACCCATTTCAAACAGGAAGAATACTATCAGTGTATACGAGTATGCCCCGCGAGCATCCAAAAGCACTCGAAAGATTATTATAGCACCAGAGTCCTGTTAACCGAAAAAGGCGAGAAAAAAACAGGTTCTACAACCGCGGCCTATGTTATACGAGCATTTGTATTCCACAAATAGAAAGCACTTTAGAACTAGGATATATTCATTTTCCCTGAGTTAATCATATAATATTGTAATACGATATTACAACACAATGCTGATACTAATTAAATTTATTTGCAGTAAATCTTGTTAAACTTAATAAATTTCTCTCACAGTGCGGGTTTTAAATTTAAGTCTTCAATAATTATAACTGACGGTTTAGATTTGTGGAATTTATGTATCGTTATAAGCAGTAAAACATTTCATAATAATAAAGTATAGGTTATTCCGTTTAATATCAATTGCATGTGCTGAAAATTCGGTGGCAAGCAATACGCATACAGTCTATTCATCGAGTGTTGAGAGTGACGCCCGCCTAAGCACGACGAGCCTCTAGAGTTGTGATTAATGGGGAAAGTATGATATAAACCATTGAAAGTTTACGTGTAGGTACCGTGGAAATTCCTATAATATTGGAGGACCTTTATGTTTCAAACGTCGAAATAGGCTAAACAATAGCAAATAAACTATTTCATCAGTTGATATATTTATTTTATAAATAGGCAGTTATAACTTTAATTTATTGAGTTGGTAATACTGGAAAACACATGTAGGCCAACCTTGTCATGGCGTTGCTCTTAACCACTTATCAAAATTGGATTAGTCCACTATAAGAATTTAGAGTAAACAGTAGTATTTTGATTCTGCTGAATTTAATATTTAACTATTTTCACTATTCCGCTTTCACTGCTCTTTAACGGCACTTACAGACGTTTTTATGCACAGTCAGACGAGTTATTTCGTCCTTCAAGTGCCCGAGTATTCTCGTGGAAGGTCAGCCCAACTCCTGGTCCTCCAGCATGACGTGAACAATCACTCTTCTGGACCGGGATAATAACAGTCCAGGAGGCTGAGCTCGCAAAGCTTTTGACTGATCAGAGGGTTTAAAGTGTTGGACATGATAAAAATACATGCATACTGTCTAACTTCCATTATAAATGAGAATGGCAGATCTAGATAATAGGATTGTTAACAATGAAGTTATTTAAATATATATTGCTGATGAGTTATTGAACCTAAATCCAGAAATCTGATTAAATATTTAGATTCTCTGTAATTATGTCTAAAGTACGCCAACTGCACTGCTATCTTTTGGATCAACATTGAATTGTTTGGAGAGTAATATAGTTCACTCTTGATCCGGAAGACAGCGTTGTAGATGCCACATATTTGCAAGATTGTACTACGAATCCAAATATTTAATTACAACATATATATTAGTTATAATAATATTTGCACTGAAATTTAAACAGTTTTATTCCATTCTTAATATTATGCTCAATTTAAATCAACCATTCTTTTGACGTACCAGTATATTTAAAGATAATGCGATCTAGCCGGCAATGTTCATCGACTGAAGATAGGTTACGAAGGATGTGTATGTCAAAAGATATTTCGTGATCTTCTGACGAGTCATGAGACTTGCGGACTCAGCCTCCTGGACCGTCAGAGCCCCGGCCTAGGAGGGATTGTTCACCCCAGGAGGGTGGACCGGAAGTGACAGTCAGGTGCCCGCTTTCACAAGGGCCGATAAGCCAGACGCTGAGGTCGGTAGGACACGCCTTTTTGTTCACTTCGGTGGACCGATGGCTTCTGTGCATGGGATCTCCCTTGAGCACCTTCCGGTGCTTGGGGGACAAAATACACAGATAGTACTCCTCTTATGAGGAAGAGTCACTCCTCTTATGAGAAAGAGGTACCGTAACTATTATCAGAACCAGTGGTTGATTTTTTTTAAGAAACCGCTGTTCTCGCGTTTGATCGCATACGCAGATGTTTTTAAAGCATACAAATATAAACTCTATACACAACACAGCTATATAAATTTACAGAAAAGAGATCAGTTTTATTGTTTTGATTTATTTATTGATTGCATTGGCCGTGGACAGAATCAGCTCAATTTTTGGAGCTCAATTTCTCAAACAGATACAAAAAATACAATTTGGATTACCTGAATTGGCCATGTATTTTCTGGCACCAAATCACCTAGTGCAGGGCTGCCCAACCTACGGCCCCGCGAGTCAGTTTTATGTGGCCCGCCTTGTTGCCAAAACAACCAAATTTGTTTACAAGCATTTGAAATATTAAATAAATACAAATTTTGAGAACCAAGCAGTCCAGCCGAATTCACGTAGAACGAGCCGTATTCATTTGGTGGAGTATGAGTGTTGAAAGAAGTAAAGTAGTTGCAGACAGATTTCACTGACTACGGTGGTGGCTGCCGGCTGGCGAGAGCGCGCGTAAAGCACGGAGCGCGCGGTGCGGCGACGTAACCCCTACCCAACTCAAGGTTACCACTCGCCACGTAATTTGTATGTCCTAGTATCCTAGTAGGATTAATTAAAATCAATGTATTCAATTTATTGGTGACTTTTTTATTGTTCCCTCAGAATTAGAGCAAACATCCAAAAGTCTGGGTTTATATTTATTTGTACTAAAAGAACCTAAAAACATAATATATTATAAACCTTTACCTAACAACTAATAAATAATAAGAAAATTACAATAATCAGGAAACAAGGGCCAAATAACCTTAAAACTCATATTTTGCACAAGATTTCTGGAACAAACCCCGGGCAATACGTTTTGTTTGGGGTTCCAAATCCCCTGGGATGTTGGCCCGCCTGGCCATAAAGGCTTTACAATGTGGCCCTTGGGTAAAAAAGGTTGGGCACCCCTGACCTAGTGTACTAAGCTTGGTTACAAAACCTAAAGAGAGTTTACATACTTAATACTCAAAATTCACTTTAAGGAATCCAAAACAAGTATTTTAGGTTCTACTCGTATCAAGATTAATATACGATTTTAACAATTCAAGTGAATTTGCTATTAAAGCATTCGTCTATCTACGTTATATTATGATCAGAAATAGCTGCGTTATCTCAGACTCGTCATTGCGGCATGTAACAGAATCTAAAACCACACACATTAAATGCATAATGTGCATGTGTTTCTGTTGAGATTGTTAACTTCTTCAACTCCAACACGATTATAAACTTTGTGGAGATTATACTTACTTTGATATTAGGAACCACTAATCGTGTACGAATAATTCATCACGATTGTTTATCCTTTTAGGGCTTGACCGTATATTTGAACTCAATCAATTGATCCACTTCGTTCTAGATATTGACTCAATTGCTGTTGTTTTGATTTTCGGTCGATGCTCTTGACATTGCAGTTAATTACTGTATTCTGTCTGGGTTTGAACCCCCCCCCCCTTTCACGGTTACCCGTAAGTCTTGAAACTGAAACCTGTTTTTGCCAGATTAATAAACATATCATTAATTATTTGACTATTAGGACAATATAACTTTACGATATGTATTAGGTTAGTTATTTACCTGAAGAAGAGATCAGATTGCAGATCTCGAAACGTAGTGTTACTGATTTTTTGTTTCACTGAATGATGGCAAATGTCCGGAAAATCCTGTTTCCTTCACAATCCTTCCATCGTCAAAAATAAACTTCAAACAAAGAATATGCATAGGTTTGAATGAAATGATTATATGATGTACTGTAATTGTTTACTAGACTTCTTACTAGAATTATACTTTTTATAATCAAATTCTGTCCGTGAATGTAATATTTTTAAAACAGTTATTATTTATAAAAGTAAACAGTGTTTATAATCTAAAGGCAATGAAATTGTCAACTACATTGTAAAGTTCATAAAACCGTTGACAAAAAAATCTCAACAGTAAAGGTAGTTACTTAATCTCACATAATGAAACGAGCATTCGACTTATGTATAGTATTGATTTTTAGCGATTAAAATGAAAATTAAATACGATAGTATAAATATGCATAACCGAAACACCGTGAGAAATTTACTGAATGACGAATAGGATTTTCGCATTCTTGTGAAGAAAACTTAACAAAGCATTTGTTAGAAACCACCAATTTGCGTTTTTAATAGAGGATATATTTCCTTCTAAACTTCATTTCCAGCCATTCCTCCAGTTTATCTGTGATCTCAGCTAATAAAGAAGGATGAGTAGAAGAGTCAGTTCAGTAGATTGGAAGTACATAACTGATAGCAAAGAGGCCAAGTTAAGACAGGTTTTAGTCAACACTATCTCTAAACCAGTATAGAATTATAGCGTTTTAAAACTTACGTGAAGAACATTATCGATATTTACATTTGATAAATACTAAGCGGAAATAACTGATAAACATTTAAGGCAGCTTTAGTAAAGGTCGGTTGTACTAGCAAGTACCTTAACTTCAACCTTTAGGGATCAACCTCAAACAATTTTGCGTCCTCTTATGAGTATTTGATCGTAGAGCTATGGAAGATGTAACTTTCAAAGATGTAATTATTAATCATTCAAGCGTCTTTCAATATTTTTATTTATTGTTCAAAAAATACTTTCTGTGTGTTTATGTTGTTAGTATTATCATACTTTGTACGACATTTATTAAATATGCACAAAGTATACGTTTTACCACAAAATGTAGAAAGCGTTTCGATGCTTATTGATCATGTCTTTAAAATAACGAATATCTCGTAAAACTATATGTGGACCAAAATAAGTTAAAACTTCAGGTTGAACTCGGTTATTATGAGTTAAAGCGTAAGTCATTTCCTTACAAAGCTCCATGTATTGAAATGGAAATTTTGGTATACTGCTAACGAGTATTATTCTGTAAACCCTGTATATGGGGATTACGTCCTATGATTTACAGACTAAAATTAACTTATCTCTCATAGAATTATGGATTGAGTTTATAACAACATAACCAAACTTTAAATATACCAAATAAAACATTTTTATAATTATAAATAGATACATTTTTTGGCAATTTGCAATAATGTTACACTTTTCTGATGTTCTATCAGTTTATAAAGCAGTTTAGTAAAAGTACAGAATTAAATAAATAACATAATAGTTAAAATATATGGTGGCGTCGGAATGTGTTTTATTAAACACTTAATCTTCCATATGGTTATATAAACATTCAATAATACATTATTGGCATTTTGGAGAGCGTAAAATAATCGGGTAAATGGTTAACATTCACTGCAGTATTACATTTCTCTCATTAATTGTTATAATGTTTCAAACATTGAATCATAATTCATTGACTTACACAACTTCGACTCTTACGAATAAATAAATACAAATTGTTGTGAAAAGCTGAGAATAATTTTAGTTTTAAGTATTTAAAATAACCGATACTCAAATTCAACAATATTAATGTATTAATACAGTTCGTGCAATTAGTTTTATGTTAGTCTCATTTACATTTACAAATTTTGTAAATTTGAAAATAGTGTATAATTTAGTCAAGAGGCCAAGAACCGAAACCCAATAATTTGCACACAATCTTGGTTTTCTTAAGAATCGATAGAGAAATCTGTCCTAAGAAACAAATCTTTCGCTAGCCACGCTAATTTTGGTGGTGGTCGAAATGGGAGGATCCGAAAGGGTTACAAAATACAAAAGAAAATTTTGTTGTCAGATTGTATTTTTTAAGGTTTGGCACACTCAGAACCAACCGTCGGACTCATAAATAATAACTATACCTTTGTCAGACAACTAACTAGATATAGTGACTGAAAGTTACCAATTAAGAAGCTGTACCGTTCTTGTGTAGCTGATGTTGATTTTACACTTACTTACGTGTCTGGCGGGTGGTTTTATATGCTCGAGCTAAGAAATATATACAATCTAATAAAAAAAACATGTGTCATATTTTTAACCCTTTTCATACCCTCCCATTTGGACCTCCACCAAAACTAGTGCGTCAGACGATCGATTGTTTAAAGGAAAATGTCTATATCGATTTGGTGAAAGTCCAAGTTGTATGCTTATACAATACAAATTGGCTATAGCCTCCTGGGCTATAATATTATATTTTATAATAACTACAGCAATTTCATATACTACTAAAAATATTAGAAATGCTGTTAAAACACAGACTGGATTTATAAATTCGAGTCTTCGTTATTTCAAATGCGTTATAGTCTGCAAAGGTTATATATTATGTGCGACAGTTGACTTGTGGGATAAATATGTGGTTTATAAATTAACTAACTCTTGTAATCATCAAATACAAAGTCAGATCCCAAAAGGGTGACCTGGCTCTACGAGCTTTCGGATCCCAAAAGGGTCAAAGACAAAATCAGATTTGCAAAATGCGGTACTTTGGCAAGGTAATGTTATTGTTTAGGACCTTAGGACAGCATTTGGATGATAAAAAGTAAACAATAACATTATCTTGTAATCAGTTATTTGAAATTGAAACTTCGTATTTTCACATGGTTTTTACAAGAGCCTCGTCCTGGGTCACAGGTGAATATTTCATGATCGTACTCTATGGTTACTAACGAAAACTTCGCATAATGTTTTATCTTTATTCTCCATTGATATTAACCAAAGCCCCGCAGAATGTTTTATGTTTATTTTCCATGGATATTAACCAAAACTCCGCAGAATGTTTATGTTTATTTTCCATGGATATTTACCAGAACTTCGCAGAATGTTTTATGGTTATTCTCCATGGATATTAACCAAAACTCCGCAGAATGTTTTATGTTTATTCTCCTTGGATATTAAACCAAAACTCCGCAGAATGTTTTATGTTTATTTTCCATGGATATTTAACCAAAACTCCGCAGAATGTTTTATGTTTATTTTCCATGGATATTAACCAAAACTCCGCAGAATGTTTTATGTTTATTTTCCATGGATATTTACCAAAACTCCGCAGAATGTTTTATGTTTATTTTCCATGGATATTAACCAAAACTCCGCAGAATGTTTTATGTTTATTTTCCATGGATATTAACCAAAACTCCGCAGAATGTTTTATGTTTATTTTCTATGGATATTAACCAAAACTCCGCAGAATGTTTTATGTTTATTTTCCTTGGATATTAACCAAAAACTCCACAGAATGTTTTATGTTTATTTTCCATGGATATTTACCAAAACTCCGCAGAATGTTTTATGTTTATTTTCCATGGATATTAACCAAAACTCCGCAGAATGTTTTATGTTTATTTTCCATGGATATTTACCAGAACTCCGCAGAATGTTTTATGTTTATTCTCCATGGATATTAACCAAAACTCCGCAGAATGTTTTATGTTTATTCTCCATGGATATTAACCAAAACTCCGCAGAATGTTTTATGTTTATTTTCCATGGATATTAACCAAAACTCCACAGAATGTTTTATGGTTTATTCTCCATGGATATTAACCAAAAACTCCGCAGAATGTTTTATGTTTATTTTCCTTGGATATTAACCAAAACTCACAGAATGTTTTATATTTATTCTCCATGGATATTAACCAAAACTCCGCAGAATGTTTTATGTTTATTTTCCATGGATATTAACCAAAACTTCCGCAGAATGTTTTATGTTTATTCTCCATGGATATTAACCAAAACTCCGCAGAATGTTTTATGTTTATTTTCCATGGATATTAACCAAAACTCCGCAGAATGTTTTATGTTTATTCTCCATGGATATTAACCAAAACTCCGCAGAATGTTTTATGTTTATTTTCCATGGATATTAAACCAAAACTCCGCAGAATGTTTTATGTTTATTTTCCATGGATATTAACCAAAAACTCCGCAGAATGTTTTATGTTTATTTTCCATGGATATTTACCAAAACTCCGCAGAATGTTTTATGTTTATTTTCCATGGATATTAACCAAAACTCCGCAGAATGTTTTATGTTTATTCTCCATGGATATTAACCAAAACTCCGCAGAATGTTTTATGTTTATTTTCCATGGATATTAACCAAAACTCCGCAGAATGTTTTATGTTTATTTTCCATGGATATTAACCAAAACTCCGCAGAATGTTTTATGTTTATTCTCCATGGATATTAACCAAAACTCCGCAGAATGTTTTATGTTTATTTTCCATGGATATTACCAAAACTCCGCAGAATGTTTTATGGTTATTCTCCATGGATATTAACCAAAACTCCGCAGAATGTTTTATGTTTATTTTCCATGGATATTAACCAAAACTCCGCAGAATGTTTTATGTTTATTCTCCATGGATATTAAACCAAAACTCCGCAGAATGTTTTATGTTTATTCTCCATGGATATTAACCAAAACTCCGCAGAATGTTTTATGGTTATTCTCCATGGATATTAACCAAAACTCCGCAGAATGTTTTATGTTTATTCTCCATGGATATTAACCAAACTCCGCAGAATGTTTTATGTTTATTCTCCATGGATATTAACCAAAACTCCGCAGAATGTTTTATGTTTATTCTCCATGGGTATTAACCAAAAACTCTGCTGAATGTTTTATGTTTATTCTCCATGGATATTTAACCAAAACTCCGCAGAATGTTTTATGTTTATTCTCCATGGATATTAACCAAAACTCGCAGAATGTTTTATGGTTATTCTTCTCCATGGATATTAACCAAAACTCCGCAGAATGTTTTATGTTTATTCTCCATGGGTATTAACCAAAACTCTGCTGAATGTTTTATGTTTATTCTCCATGGATATTAACCAAAACTCCGCAGAATGATGTTTATTCTCCATGGTTATTAACCAAAACTCTGCTGAATGTTTTATGTTTATTCTCCATGGGTATTAACTCTGCTGAAATGTTTTATGTTTATTCTCCATGGATATTAACCAAAACTCCGCAGAATGTTTTATGTTTATTCTCCATGGATATTAACCAAAACTCCGCAGAATGTTTTATGTTTATTCTCCATGGATATTAACCAAAACTCCGCAGAATGTTTTATGTTTATTCTCCATGGATATTAACCAAAACTCCGCAGAATGTTTTATGGTTATTCTAATACGTGAGTTGTCATCTCAGTAAGGAATGGTGGATGAAGAGAAAAGAATCTGTAATCACGTGGAAACATTTTCTTTGGGTCAAATGTTTGCATAGAACGACACACTGGGGAGAGTAAAAAAGTTCAGTGATCAGCGAAGGATCAATAAAATTGCGTTGCAGATGGAACTGCGCATTTCACTATTTGACAGCCGTGGAAACAGGGTTCTCAATCGTAACTAAGGAACACTAATCGCAGGAACCACGGTATTGTATAGTTGTTGACATCCTCATCTGTTTCCCAACACACGTGAGCCGAGAGCGCTGCCCCGTACCGCGGAACCACGGTCCACCGCCCGCCAAGGCTGCCCGAGCCTCGCTCTACAGTCAAACCCGACTTTGCCTAATTGTAACTGACCGGACCACACGGTTTTTGCGACGTCAGCAAGGAGAAAATGGCCAAGAACCGAACCACGAACAAGAGTGAAAGTTTTTAATTACTTTCAATGTAAATCAGTGGTGAGGAAAGGTGTTACAGAAAATAATACGTGAACTTGGTATAACATCTAAACTGTCCTGTTTACTGTGTAAGTTATCCGGTCATATTGCATCTTAATGGACTTTCTTGCCAAGATAATTAAAAATAATTTATTGCAACCGAAGGTTGGTGTAGAAACATTCGTCAGTTTTATTACTGAAGATAACAATTATTTGTACGCACTGAAAGGCTAGAGACACGTGTATCCTTCTCCCTTTAAACCATTAGTTTGCTTATTTCACAACCAAGAACACAAACTAGATATGCATGTACCACGAAATTTGTATGGCAAAATGCACAACAATCGATCCACGTCTTTGGCCTTATCCGTGAGACGTAAAACGTTGGTATCTTAGAAAAATGCCAAAACGTAGACAAAACTAGTCCGCAGAAATGGTCTCGCAAAACCCTGTTCACGAGGAATATTCATGTTACGATTCGTGGTAATCAGAAACTTGTTTGGCCTTGGCCGTGTGCCATGCAGCATCTTGGACCTAATAACAAGGAACATTCATGTCACGATTCGTGGTAATCAGAAACTTGTTTGGCCTTGGCCGTGTGCCATGCAGCATCTTGGACCTAATAACAAGGAACATTCATGTCACGATTCGTGGTAATCAGAAACTTGTTTGGCCTTGGCCGTGTGCCATGCAACATCTTAGACCTAATAACAAGGAACGTTCATGTCAAGATTCGTGGTAATCAGAAACTTGTTTGGCCTTGGCCGTGTGCCATGCAGCATCTTAGACCTAATAACAAGGAACGTTCATGTCAAGATTCGTGGTAATCAGAAACTTGTTTAGCCTTGGCGGTGTGCCATGCAACATCTTGGACCTAATAACAAGGAAGATTCATGTCAAGATTCGTGGTAATCAGAAACTTGTTTGGCCTTGGTCGTGTGCCATGCAACATCTTGGACCTAATAACAAGGAAGATTCATGTCAAGATTCGTGGTAATCAGAAACTTGTTTGGCCCTGGCCGTGTGCCATGCAACATCTTAGACCTAATAACAAGGAACGTTCATGTCAAGATTCGTGGTAATCAGAAACTTGTTTGGCCTTGGTCGTGTGCCATGCAACATCTTGAACCTAATAACAAGGAAGATTCATTTCAAGATTCGTGGTAATCAGAAACTTGTTTGGCCTTGGCCGTGTGCCATGCAACATCTTGGACCTAATAACAAGGAACATTTATGTCACGATTCGTGGTAATCAGACACTTGCTTGGCCTAAACGTGAGACATGACTCTCAATTGTAAATTTACTCATACCTTTACCTTTACTCAATTGTAAATTTGTCATAAAATCTGTTAAAATAAACGTAGAGACCTCTAGTTTGGATTTCTTTTTTTATTACCTTTAAAATGAGGGGTCACATGATAGGGGTTTGTATTTGAAAATTTTTAATTGCCCCCCTTTAAACCCCCTTTAGAAAAGGGGGGCAAAATTTTCAACAACTTGAAAAATTAAAAAAATATGTTATAATAGGTAGGGTCAAGGTTTCACATAGACATCTCGGGCCGTTTAAATTATATCCAGGTGTGCCAGGACATAAAACTCACTCTGTATAAGGTTAACAAATATTTTTGAACTTTGTAATACACGAGAGTAGTAAACACACATTTATTCCGCTATTTATTACCTGATTACGACAAATAGGTCATAAAACTCTTCGACTTTTTACAAGCTATAATTTGTGCTCTTTAATATTTTTATATGCTCCCTCGATTTTTGTGTAATGTTCTTTTAAAAAACTTTTAAATGTTGCTATTTTTAAACTTTGAACGACAAATATTTTTTCTTTCAACAAAAGTTACATCCTAATAAGCTATTAAAACATGCTAAATTACTACGATGTAACTTAAACTGTATCCGAATAATGTAATCTGCTAATGAGGATCTTTCAGAGATTTAGAAGATGATATGCTAAATCTTCTTGTCCCAAAAGAGTCGAAACACCAATTTTTTACCATTTACCAAAAACACATAAACCATCGAGACCACCTCCTGGCAGACCTATCGTGGCAAGCATCGGTTGTCCTACAGAGCGAATCTCAGCATTCGTAGATGACAACCTGCAACCCCTGGTGAGAAATCTTCCACCCTACATCAAAGACACCGGACACTTTTTATCAAGACTCAAGGATGTTCACCAGCCACTTCCTGATGAGACGATTCTTGTAACGATAGATGTAGAATCGCTTTACACTAACATTCCACATCAAGGTGTTCTGGTAGCCGCCACACATTTTTCTTGAAACGAGGCCAAATAATACTAAACCTTAGTACTAAACCAACAAACTTTCTAACCTCACTCATTCATTTAATTTTAACACTGAATAATTTCAAATTCATGGATCAGAACTATCTCCAAATTAAAGGAACGGCGATGGGTACTCGAATTGCCCCATCATACGCCAACCTTTTTATGGGATTTGTAGAACAACATTTTCTTAAAACTCAAAATTTCCTTCCTTTATTGTGGCTAAGATTTTATAGATAACATTTTTGTAGTCTGGAATCATTGGTTAGAGAAACTTCATCATTTCTTTGATAGTTTAAATAAATTTTCATGTCTTAACTTTAATTGGAATATTAATCACAAAATCGTCACTTTTTTGGATGTTGAAGTTTTTCTAGAAAATCGTAATTTAAAAACCAAAATACATGTTAAGGGTACTAATAACATTAATTACTTACATTACACTAGCTGCCATCCAAATCATGTAAAAAAGCATTCCAAAAAGTCTTTCTATTAAAGCTAAATCCTTATGTACAAACGCTTCAGATTTCAAAATTTGCAAAAGCAAACTTATTAAAGCTCTTTCTAACAGGGGATACCCTAAAAAAACTTTTGAACCGGCAGCTCAGACAACCAAAAAAGGTTACAAATATTCCAAATCACTTCCAAAATGATCCTAAATTTATATCAAAATTTTATCCTAGTTTGTACAAATTCAATAGAGTTATGAAAATTGGCTATGGAATTTTAAAAAACTCGCCCTTAACTGAGAAATTATTGTCCAGACCACCTAGAATAGTATTTAAGAGACCTAACAATTTTAAGAATATGCTTGTAAGGCCCAAAATTCATGTTGGAAAAAAATTATGAAAATGTATCTTTTGGCTGTGAACCATGTAATAAACCACGTTGTGGTATTTGTAAAATTATGGATAAGACCGATCAATTCCAAAGTAGCGTCACTAACAAAACTTATCCCATAGCTGGTAAATTGGACTATACCTCCAACAATTCAATTTACCAGCTAACCTGTAGGTTTTGTCCTAAGGACAACATTGGGCAAACCTCAAATTCTTTACGGGTAAGAATGACCGGTGTGCGTGTGCGTGCGTGCGTGTGTGTGTGTGTGTGTGTGTGTGTGTGTGTGTGTGTGTGTGTGTGTGTGTGTGTGTGTGTGTGTGTGTGATTTGTATAACGGTAATACCAATAGTCAATATACTTGTATCTAATTTGTACAATATTTCGTTGTAATTACAAATTTCTCAAGTATACACTGTAAAACATACATACACTGAATAAAATAAACAAACAATAGAAGAAACACATGATAATAAACTTTCTACATTTAAATAAATAACACTTTTGACATCAAACAAGTTTTGATTAGATGTTGATTTTTTTTTAAATACATAATATAATATAATTTTGAATTTAGGTCAAATATGCATATATATATACATATATATATATATATATATATATATATATATATATATATATATATATATAAACACTACTTCCATATTGTTTATATAGTGCGATGTTAACCGATTCCAATATAAAGAATGCTGAAGGTATCGCAATGGAACCGCCGGAAATGGCGTGGTCAATGCGTAGTTCCGTTCATGACGTCACAGCCACTGCCCGCTCGAATGTTTGGATGTGGCTAACCGGCTAACGTTTCCACTCTATTTACTATAACTGGCTTAGTTGCTATTTGAACAACGTTGTAATGTAGGGTTCTATTATGACGTTGTTGTGGTATTGCACATTACGACATGTGCTGTAAAACATGACGAATGTGTTCTAAATATAAACTCTGACATAATCAATAATAAAATTGTACAGTTTTAAGAATTACAAGATTATATTATTTCAAACTGTCAGCTTTTAATGTTTTACTTTCTTTGTTTAATTGTATGCTTTCTAAATATTTGACAGTGTTGCAAGTATATTAACATACTAACTTGAGAGTTGTGAAAATTATTCAGTTTGACATTTTGAGACAAAAACCTCATATGACATCTATCTTTCTTCCAAATAAGCCGGAAGGGTATTTGTGACCGAAGCCTAAACAAAATATTTGACTTAGTTAGGGATAAATTAAAAACCTTATTGTTGCGAATAAACGAATAGTTAAAAACATCAAATTTGGGGGAGCGCAGAACAGGAAGAAGGGCTTTAACCAAGCACTTAATTGTAGTGGAGGGTCCAACGGCCTTGTTCTGAATTATATTAGTCTGTCAACAAGGTACCATGACCTAACTTGATTGTATTCACATTTGACCTTGTTTCAAAAGGAAGGTTGTATGATTTTAAAGAAACCCGATTTCATATTATAATATTAATCAGAACTATTGTGCATTTTTTATTTTATTCCAGGAATTTTAATAATTAAAATAAGTTTCATCCTTTGCTAGAGAGAGACACAACCAAATATGTTTTACTACAGAAATAACTGTAAATATTTATACATTTTTATATTTACTTGATTTGCATACTAAGTTAAATGATTCAAAATAATTGGCTCCTCAAAGTTTTGCTGATTTCTGCCAGATGTTTGAGAAGAAATTGAAACTCTTGACAGTCAATAAACTAAGGTACTTTTTTCTCTATAGAGACAGAAAACAATCTTTATGCAGGGAAGATAAGTTGTATAGTAGAAATGTTTTCATTAAGTTAGTTTGGAAGTTACTGTCAGCAATTGAATCTCACCTCCAAATATGGTCCTGCTTTCAGAGGGCCTTTTTTTTAAAAAACGTAGCGTTGTCTGTCCATTTTTGCAAAACTCTTGATGGAAAGGTCCTGTAAGCTTGAAACTTGATACGTAGGACCTCTTGATCCAAGGAATGTTACTGATTTTCAGATCAAAAGGTCAAAGAGCAGTCTGTCTGTCTATCTTTGCAAAACTCTTGAGGGAAAGGTCCTGTATGGTTGAAACTTGATAGGCTACATAGGTCCTCTTGATCCAAGGAATGCTACCGATTTTCAGATCAAGAGGTCAAAGAGCAGTCTGTCTGTCTATCTTTGCAAAACTCTTGAGGGAAAGGTCCTGTATCGTTGAAACTTGATACATAGGTCCTCTTGATCCAAGGAATGCTACTGATTTTGAGATCAACCGATCTAAGAGCAATCTGTCAGTCCATCTTTGCAAAACTCTTGAGGGAAAGGTCCTGTATCGTTGAAACTTGATACATAGGTCCTTTTGATCCAAGGAATGCTACTGATTTTGAGATCAACCGATCTAAGAGCAAATCTGTCAGTCCATCTTTGCAAAACTCTTGATTGAAAGGTCATGTATGCTTGAAACTTGATACATTGGTCCTAATGATCCAAGGAACGCTACTGATTTTGAGATCTAGAGATCTAAGAGCAGTCTGTCTGTCTATTTTTGCAAAACTCTTGATGGAAAGGTCCTGTATGCTTGAAACTTGATACATAGGTCCTATTGATCCAAGGATCGCTACTGATTTTGAGATACAGAGGTCAAAGAGCAGTCTGTCTGTCCATCTTTACAAAACTCTTGATTGAAAGATCCTGTATGCTTGAAACTTGATACATAGGTCCTATTGATCCAAGGAACGCTACTGATTTTGAGATAAAGAGGTCAAGGAGCAGTCTGTCTGTCCATCTTTGCAAAACTCTTGATGGAAAGGTCCTAGATACATGCAACTTGGTACATAGCTTCAAAAAACATTTGTTCCAAGAAAAAACTCCATTGATTTCAGTTCAAAGGGAGACCGTCCATATGTGGGATAACTATTTCGTTACGTTCTGTGGTGTCCTTTGATACTCCACTATATCAGTTTATTGCCTGCTTTGCACTATGTAATATTGTAACAAAGCTTTGTAAGTTATGCGATATTTTCTCAATTCTTGGGTTCACGTGGTCTGTGTTATGGGTACCTTAGCGAAGTTTTCCAGTTAAAAATTTTGAGACATTTCCATGTTGCTTTGAAGAGCCATCTTTGGTCAACAAATATTACATAAAAACTCGAATGTTAGGTAATATTTATGATATGTTACACAAGTGAGACCTGTGTGAGCCTGAACTACACCAATAATCTTTATTGTAATTCCATCAGTCTATAACTATGATTATGTTTGGGAATAAACATCCATGCATTGCCTGCAATATATCGTGCTCTTGTTTATGCCTGTTGAAAATTTTTTCGATTCTCTTTCATAAAGTACAAGTAAAACTAGTTAAGTCTAGTCTTTGTGTAAATATCAGAAAATCTTAGCAATCAGTTTGAATGTTAAAAGCTTCTGTACTAATGCAAAGAAGCGAGTTGATTAATGCCTTTATAACGTTAAAGGCTATTACCACGTTACACATACATAGTCGTCGGCCATCTTGGTCTGGGGCATGGTGGCTTCTAAACTGCTATAAAAACTTTGGATGCCACTGCACTTCTCTGTAAACATCTGTATTAATAGTGAAAATGTCTTCCTTCAGTGAAACAGATAATCTGCTAGCTATTGCTGTAAGATCTTACTTAAAAAAGAAAAAAATTGCTTTATTACTTTTGGAAATTTGGTTGATTTCCTAAAGGTGTGCATATTGATGGTTAAAGGATGTGGGGCTACATAGGAGTTTAAATCTGGGACTAAGAATCAATATCTTACATCAATATTGATATCAAATGGCCAACATTAAATTTATCAAATGATTTTGGTGACATACTATAATATAGCCATTTGAAAGATCCATAGTTAGTTTTTAAGCTGTACAAGAAATTCAGGACAACTAGGACCTCAGTCTGACCTCAAGTTAGACTGGTTAAGACTGACAATAGCCCCATGAGAATAGCTATCAGGTTATATAATAAATTATCATTAGAGATAAGACAACTTATTGATAAGGATTTTAAACATAAACTTAAGCATTTTATTTGGAAATTATTCTGTATAAGAATATATTGACAAGGCTAGCACTATGAATGATTTTTAGTGTTTTTATTCCCTGGTACAATAATAATTGTAACGTGTCAATGTATTTGTATGAAATATTTTCTGGCAAAATAAAGTTCTTGTTCTTATATATTTACTCTGCTTCATTTTATTTTTTTGTCAACCTTATTTTGAAACATACTATTGCAATCTGGAAAATTGTATAAACTTTAACTAATTAAAAGCATTATAAGATCACATATACAATGATGAATCCTTTTCTAACAAGTTGTCATACTAAAAGTTTGAGCTTTCATTGTGGAGGGAGAGGCAAGATTATAGGTTTTGACATTGAGGGAGGAAATGGGCACTCCTGTTAAAGAGGAATGAAAGTGGAAATTAGTTTATCAGAATCTCAATGAATATTAGTAAAAGATTTCGAACTGGTTCATGTGGTACATTTATTTATTGGCTAGTGGAGCATCAGCGAAGCCTGTCTCTCCAGGGCCTAGACAAATTTCATTTCTGTCTCTATGTGTGCAAAATATCTGCGTTTGAACTGACCTATATACTGGAAATTTTGCAGGAAGGTTTATTTCTATATAGACTACATCAAATTTGATGATGGTGCATACACTCCATAGAATTTGGCTGAGTGCTAGTGAACATTTTTATATTGGTCTTTATTAGCAACCATGCTAGTAATGAGGAAATCACGAAATAAATAAAATTGTAAGCAGACTCAATACAATCATATGACATATCTCATAATAACACATGTAGCTATAGATTTGAAATTTTACGTACAATCTCAGTGAATCTGTAACACGACACGTGGTGTGGCATACTCCTACTCTGATTGGTTATTTTATTTATAATGGTTTCTTTTTAGGCATGAGCTGTAGAGGTCAATTATAGTTTTGTTTAATACTTTGTTTAATAACTGACTCTTTCCATTAATTTTAAACTTATTTGAGAAAATATAGACTAATATGGAAGCCTAATTGAAGCAGTATACTCTTTTCATTAGTCGTGACTTGAGAAAGAACAAGTCAACGAGAAAAGTGCAAACAGATCGCAAACAAATTAATCAGGCCTGGGCTCTTAATTGGAAGTCGAGAAATTTACGAAGGAGAACGAGTCAGTTGACAAGTGGCAGAAACTGTAAGTAAAATCGAAGACAGTAATTCAGGAAATGCATCTACACAGTGAAAGGTACATCACTATGTAACGATCTATGAAAGGATATATCATCTAATGCTAAAATTCGTTGCCACTTTAAATATTCATGTTGCGCGCTATCTAGTGGCAAATGACAAAAACCGTGATTATACTCATAAATACATCACATTAAACTATTAACTATTAAACTATTATTGTATTGAGTAAACTTTGATAACAAAAAATAATCTAAACTTAAATTTAATTCACAAAATGGAACCATTACTAGCAGATTCCCGATGAAGAATATCTTTAAACTTCTTTTGAAAAGTTTTTGGCAACTCAACCTTCAAGCAAGTAGGAAGAGAGGGAAAATGGTTATACAATTAATTGTAAAAAATTTGTTTTTGAGGGAATGCCGTTTTGTGGGCTGGAATTGCCTTGTAGTCTTCATTCTTTTTGCAAGGCAAATCCAGAAAATTCAAGAATCAAGAATCAAGAATCATTAAATTGTCGTCCCACATATGTTGTATGCATTGACAAAGGTCAGGATAAGGTTTACAATAATGTACTATTTACATCAGAACAGTCAAGAACACCATTCTCTATATGGAAGAAATGCAATAAATATACAATTAAAAAATAGTCAAAAATATATTTTTATTAATTAAAACTGACTGCTTAAAAAAAATAATAATAAAGTAATAATAGAAAATTAACAAACAACGAGATTAAAAATAAAAACAATAAATAATAAAATGTTAAAAAATTTAAACATAGCACATTATTAAAATTTAAGGTCACTTAATTCAGGTAAAATGTATTTCTTTTACTGAATAGAAAGCCTTCTGCTTCAGCCATTTCACAAGAACAAACTTCTTGAAAGTCCTTAAAGTAGTTGGTTAAACTGCATACTGGTGGGTAGGAGGTTTTAAAAAGTGTTACACTAATGTAACATGTAGCTGTTTGGGTTTTTACTTAATTCTAAAGTATTCTGAGTTCGATCAAGTTCTGAGATACTGAGTACTATAAGTTATGGACATAACTTCTAATATTTATATAAATATAAGATTTTCATTTAAGGAAAAATTAGGCCTTTGCAAAATTAATATACATGGAAGGGTAAGAATACCTAGATCAACAAACGACAGGCCTAGCAAGGAATCTCTTCACCAAATACCTTGCAAATAACTCGTAATGCCCTTCTTTGAGTCTTTAAAACACTAATTTTGCACCAGCAGAGTTGCCCACAAAGAGAGTGGCCATAAGTAATGTGAGCATTAAAAAAAGCAAAAGTAAGCGTTCCATACTAGGATTTTTGCTTGTACAGGGACTTTAATTTTTTCAATAGAAAAATAACCCTCGATAACGATGGAGAGCAAAGCGGATAGTTTATGTGGAAACCCACCAATTCAGCTTCGAATACCAGGTTTATGCCCAGCAGTTTTAAGATTTTACTGTCCACCTTTGAGCCTCAGACTAAAAGACCAATCTCCCTCAGTTTTTTCATCGTTTTACGCTTAAATTTGTTGGCATCAAACCCAGAGGAAGGATTTTTCTTTCATGTAAATTTAATTATCACTTTGATTTTAGCATGCTATCCTTGTTTGATGACCAATAGAGTGGTGTCCCATCGGGTAAAGAATACTTTTATTTGGTATAAAAAATCAGGCAAATCATTAACAAACGATAACAAATAAGAATGGACCCGAGAAACAGAGCCCTGAGGGACTCCATTTCTCAACCACCTCTGAAGGTGTGACCTCTGGTCACCCAAACCTTTACAAACTGATATAACGATCAGACAAGTAAGAGGTGAGAAAGAGACATGCTCACGCCCTCTCTACACCATTAATACTTTAATTTATTCAATTAGCTCCACCTGTGTGGTACCAAATCTAAACGCTTTAACTGAAGGTCTAACAAAACCAAGGTTGCAACTTCCTCCTTGTTTTTCAAAACTTTCGAGAGAACAGTAGATATGACATTTTTCAAGGAGCCTTTAATGGTAGATAATTTACATTTGAAGCCATATCTGAGCAGGATTCAGGTATTATGAGTTATTTTCAAAAACAATATAGCCATCTGTGTTTTTTCGTAACCTTTCAATTATTTTAGAGGACTACAGCAATTAAGGATAATAGGGGTTGCGGGGGCTAGTTATTTATACAGGACTTATCTCCCTTTTTAAAAACGTGGAACAGTAATTGTTAATTTTCAAACATTGTTGGGAAGGTGCATACAGTAAAATCCAATTGATAAGGTGATGATAAAGGAAAGGAGATATTCTTCAATAATATTTTTGATCAAAAATATTGAGAACATACCCAAAAACAATCTTCAGCTTTAGAGGTTGCTCTAAATTTCTTTTACCAGTATTATGAATATCAATATTGTTAATCTCCTGCCATTTGAGACGGTTTTAAAACAGGAGTTTTTGATAGGAAGATGAGCTTATACAATATAAGTTTAACATTTTACATTACAAGGAAACTAGTTCCATTTTGGCTAGGCCAAAATTACTTAAAACTATTACTAATATTTACAAAGAAATTATTTAAACTGATTTGCTGTAAATGGGGTTATACTGGCATGACATCTCTTATCTGCTACACGGCCTGTTACAGAATTTATAACTTTCCATGCTGCTCTACATTGATTATTAGATTCTAGTATAAATTTATCATTTGCAGCTTTTTTTGCCAAATTATTTGCATTTCTATACAATTTCTTAAGGGTCTATTATGTGCTTAGGATAAGGCTTAGGGTTTGTTTGCTTTTAACTTTATCATAACTAATGTCCAACTGTAAATCCTAATGTTTACCAAGGTAGGTAGGGATTGATTGTACCAATTTTGTTTTATAACCTGACCTAGTGCTTCTATACCACATGTTTTTTTAAAATCTTAGTTTTTATCAGGACATAACTTCATTAAAATTTTCAGATAAAAATTTGCTAATGAAATTGATTCTAAAAAGGCTTTCCATCAACATTAAGCAAATGAGAAGCACATTACTCCAGTTAATCCTACTTAATCTATGTTTTAACTTATTTGGATGCAGGAAGTTGTTTGTCAATCTGTATGTAATTGTTCTAGGTGCCTTGCTAATTATGAGAAAAACTCCTTCATTGGTTCACTGGTAGGGTATTGTGAATTGATTCTGAGAAGAAAGTCCCAAATGGTCCGATAGGTGAGGCTGATGAGTTATTTCACACGCCACAGTACCAGGGCTGAAAGTTAGTAGATAATAATTGATCCAAACCACGAGTGCAACCTGGTGGGGTATCAGAGTTTTCAGGAGCAGAAACAGTGCTAGGATTTCAGCATATTTACAAAATTTTTGATGATGAAAATAATTGTTTACTACTTGGGTCCATATTAATGTTCACCCGCAATTGACCAATCTTAAAATTTTTGTATTTATAATTCATTTCCATTTTGTCCATAAGGTTTGCAACAATCTTTTTCTGTGAAAAAAATCTATATTTGCGCATCAGGAGTTCGAATACACTGGGACATACATTAATTTAATTTCAGGAAGTAGCTCATCCATAGCTGCTTCATAATGTTTAGGCTGACCATAGAGAGTCAACTGTTAACAAACTTCATAGGCATATTTACGTGAGTTTTTAACCAACACCAGCCACTCCACCATACGGTATGAAATGGAAATGAAATGAAATGAAATGAAATGAAATGAAATTGAAAAATTCTTCTTTATTTTTGCAGGTCGAAGTTTCAGGACTACATAGTCCTTTCTTTACACTTTAAACCTGATTATTAGTATATGTAAGTACACGCATTTGGTAATCTTCAATAATAAAAACAAATCTCTTAACAAAAAACAACTATTTGCACTCTTTAAACTTTATACTGGGTATAAAACCTTAATACTTGATTACCAAAATAATATTGATTGATACTTTTAAACAACAAAATTTAGTCAAAATATTACAACATTACAAATATTTAAAAACATTATATTTTTTATTTAAAATTATTTACTTACACTCAACTCACCATTCATTCATTCGGTCTGCAAAACAAATACATTGACTAAGACAATCCTGCGGGCACACACGGCCGCGGGACATCCGCTGCAAAAAAAGATACAAAACTTAACAGCCGAAGCAAAACCCGATCCCGGCTTCCAAGGTTTTTAAAGGCTCTGGAAGAGAATTCCACAAACGGCCAAGCAGACACTAACAAATGGATTTATTAACAGACTAGTTCGTTCTGTGGTTGGGGGGATTCGCAACGTCGACGAAGCCAGTGCGGGTGTTCCTTACGCCTTCTTCAATACGCAAGATGAACTTAAAAATCGTTTGCTAAACTGTATTTTGGAAAACCCGGTTTTTTAAGGATCAGGAAAAAAAGTAAAATTAGGATTCGGAGAAGCTCTTCGATCTTGGCAATTTTAACGTAGACATTAGTACTATTAATAATGGTGGAGATATGCTCATCTCGCTTTAAAATTATAACAAAAATCTTAAAAACAATAATTTTTGGATTTCTGCAAATCTCTTATTCCAAAAACCACAAGTCAGTATTAACCAGGGCACAAAACAGTAGAGGAGTAGTGGGAGGGGAAATTCGAGTGATTTAATTAGTAAAAGCCTTTTATGTGGGTTGCGGTAGAAGAATCGTTGTCATTCTTTTCAGCGTATGCCACTGCTGCAAATACCTTTTTACAGGTATCTACAAACGTAGGTCGGTCCAGTCCACGTTGTTTTCGTAATTGTCAATCCCAAACTTCTGACCTACTACAGTATGGCTACAGCCTCTCCGGGTTTACCAATATTTCACGTAACATTGTTTTAAAGTCACTCGTATTCAAATAGTCTTAAAATGCCCAATTATTATTGGGTTTAGTTTTTGGTCCGAGTTTGAGTTTCAGTCCGTGCTTATTCAGTCCAAAGTACAATCGGTTGAATTGGTCCATGTTAATGTTTTCAAATAGACATTTGGTTAAATGTTACTAACACTGCCGTGGAGCATATATCTGTATCGTCATCAGCATAAGAGTGAAACTTCGTAGTCTATGGTGTCAGTACCTTGCTTATATCGTTTCCATTAACATATAGTGAAAAAAAGTAAACGGGCATGGAAAATTGGGATCCTTGTTGGAACACCACACGTCAACAGGCTTCCAGTCAGATCTAAGTCTTCAACATAAACACACTGCTGTCTTCCACCTAGAAAAGATCCCTCCATGTAAGAACTCGGTGGAAAATATATATGTCTCAATTTTTCTACTAATAAAGTTGTGATTAAACTAGTATCGAAAGCTTTAAGAATTAGTCAAAAAACTGCTACTAATTACAGTGCACTGCCTTTGATCCCATGGCAAACCCGGGGGGGATGTCATCTGTCATTCTCAATTAACGCTGTCTTCAGTACTGTGATACTGGTTCGAAATCTCAGGGGACTGCTGATAAAATGTTAAGTATATTTTTGCGATTGATAGAAATTGGAGTTACTTGGACAATGCACTATTCGTTCAAGAACCTTTTAGGATACAAGCAGGGCCAAGATTGCTGATTAGGCCTGTATTCTTTGCGGAGAAAAAGAGGTGATGGGATCTTGTTTAGTGGACGGATGTGGGCCAATCTTCCAAATATCAGGGAAAAATACCCAGTTCGCAAAGATTCCTTAAATTAACATTAAGTCGAGATGGAAGTATAGCGATAACAAGGACACGTTTCACCAGTCGAATTGATATGTCATCAGCACCAGTTGCATTGGGTTAATGATTCTGTTGATTACATTGCAGGACATCCAAACTGCAATCACTGGGTCCTTTTTTAAATTTTGAATAGAGGTATGCATTGGCTCGTGGGGGGCAGCATTTTGTAATTGGTTGATGTAATTTTGCAGAGCCACATTTTTATTTGGTCTAGAAATTAATAAGAAAGTAATCTTTAAAATCATTCAAGGGCACTTGGGACTGGGACTCTGGAAGAGAGGCTGCTTGCCAGAAGCCAGCTTTTATACAATTACGCGCCACGATTGATCGTTGAAAGACTGTTTTCTTATTAGCAAATAACCGTGTTGAAGTATCTCAATCTAGAATTTCGAAGGCTCTGCTATAACCCTGTTTTCGGAGTCGGCGATACGGATACATGGCCACCGCATCACCAGTCTCCTGGCACTTTGCCGATAGGACTGCGTCTCGTTGATTGAGCCATTCAAATTTTAAAAATGTCTTGAGTGAGTCCAAGGCTACTGGGCGGCCTTTTATTCACTCGTTTTTTAAAAAAAAACAATTGGAGCATTGCTGTGCTGAAGAGTGACAGAATCAATGAGTTTAATGTAGGCAACCCATTTCCATTGTAAGGCTCGACTGCGTTTCTACAGAGTTGCCATGGTTGCTTGATAAGTACATCTTCTAGGAAGACATCCTCAATTCATAACGCCTAAAATCCCCTATATTTCAAGGAATCTTTCACAAAGGGCTTAGGCGTTTTATAGGAAAGCACACAGAACATAAGATCGTTTGTTTTTGAAACTGCAGGGATCTGGGAAGGTTGCCCTTTGTGAACAATATCATTAAGATCGCTTAACTAACTGCTATAATGGTCTAATCGTGTGGGATTCAAGGCAGTGTGGTTGTGTAGCGTCCAGTGGTACCAATAGTCATGTTGCAACAATTAAACATAGTAGTCGTTTGGTTTGTAAATCAATTGTTCTGTGTTTTCATTGAGTAAATGCAGTGTTCATGTCACCCATTGAGTGGACACGACTGTTTAGCACGGCTATCAGGACGCAAGTAGAACATCCTCAAAGTCAGTCAGATGTCCAATCTTAGGAGGGCGGTGGTAAAACAAAACTCCAGAAAGTAGGGGCATCCAGAACAGACAATCCAATTTCTAAGAAAAACAGATATTCAGGTCTAGCCGAGAGTACTCCTGAGGTGATGCATCCAGTAATTTAACCCCTTAAAGTTTGTTTGGATGTATACCGAAAACACCTCCACCCCCTTTATTGGTTCTGTCGTTTTCTGTGGAGAACGTATTCCACTTATTGATTACCTCAGCTACTGAGGGAATACTCGGCTTTATCAATGACTCTGATATTAAAAATTAATGTTCAAAAGTTTGCGTGCCGAAATATAGCACTGAAATATTCTTCCACGTGCCCCCTCAATGAGCTGAGCATTGAATATGGGCAGCCTTCTTAGTTTGTTTGGGGATTACGGGGACAGTTCATTGTAGCAGGACTTGAGCGGTTATCAGGCCGAGGAGTGGATGGGGTGCGGTTTAGGAGAAGCAGGGAGTCGGAGTCACTGGTCAGAGTCATGTCAGACGGGACCTCCCCCACATGCTGAAACGCCGCGACCCCCCACCCGCCGCGCGCCCCGCCACCAGACCACGTGCTACAGACACACAATACACACACATCTTCATACAATCCTTTCATTTCAACACAAATACATCAATATGAAAAAAAATAAAACAAATATGCATATTTAGATGCGAAGGAGAACGGAAATACACACAGCCTTGCACTCATAGATAAATACTTAAATAAATATCTCACAGTGGTATAAGTCCTGCAGTAGCTACTTGACTAGTTGTTGAAAGTCTTCGGGCCAGAAGATATATGCTTAATTCAGCCTGTGTACACCAATGGTTCATTTACACAAAAGAATTTCACACAATCCGCTTTTTTAAGAAAGAGAATCTAAGGAATTTATTTTGTTTTTAATGCACTGAACATTTAGATGGGCTACTAAGTAGACCAGAAGGTGTTTACGGTCAGTTGTTTGATGGGTCGGTTTTCCTTATGTTGGTTGTGACTTAGATGTGATAGGGTGCAGTTTAACGGATATGTCTCAGTCTCCTTGTCCTTTCCGACGGTGTGGAAAAGCCGTGGATATTCCAATAACCTAGGGCAATCAATGTTTGGGAATCAGAGTCTGTGGCACAGGCCATCTGTTGTTTCTGTGGTTGCTGGGGCTTTCTCTTCTAACTGGAAAGGGTGACAGTATCACAGGTTATCTGGCTGGTAGGGTAGGGATGCTCTCGCCAAAATTCCTGTCTACTGGAATTTGCGAGGGCCAAGCCAGTAGACAAGAGAAAATTATCACAGTGAAAAATATCAGTTCTTTTTAAAATAGATTGCTGACTCATAAATATAAATGGTGGTAAATGTGAGTACATTAGCTTCCCGAAAAATTAGTTTACAGGACTGTCTTGTATTCAGTCCGAAAACCATTCAAAGGTCTTTCTTCTGGAGACAGAGAATATAACTTGTTTGGGTACTGCAATGTCCCCAAATAGGAACAGGATACACCAAATCGGGAAAGAAACTTCTGTAATAAAGTTTCTAAATAACAAGAAAGTTAGAATACTGAGTAAGTTAACAGTACAAAAAAAGGCAAGAGCTCAGTTTAGCTATTATCTGTCCAGTATGGTTGGTAAACTTTAAATGAGTGTTTCCACTGTGCAAGGCTCAATCACCTTCTTGCTTAAGAGGCAGAATATATAAGCTAACAAAACTCTTGAATCGCTGAACCTTGAACAACTGGGGCAGTATAACAAATCCCAGTAGGAACAAACATGCCAACAAATACAAAAAGCTACTCCTCTTGAAACTGCAAAGAGATACCTATCAAAAGGAATCAGCGAATTTCAAATTTTGATAATCCAAACAGGCGTAATAGGACAACACTCATATGAAATACAAAAACCATTTTCTTGTATTGCTTACATGTGAAAAATATTAAAGACACAACAATAAAAAATTAACTCCAGTGCAAAGACACCAACTACAAAACCACTCACTGTGCTAAAAGAATGATCAACCTTTGAAAAACCTTATCAAACAAAAAGTAAAAAACAAGAGCACAACTATTCTACCAGAACATAGCTAAGAAGAAAAACCCTCAAAATTACAGCAATTAAAAAAGAGGGTGAATCATCTGACGACATTTTAAACTTAAATATTGAAAATTACACTCCGACACACCTAATTCATATATTACAACTACAAACATTATATTAGCTCTAACAGAGAAGGAAATAAAAAGCTCAAAATAATCTAAACATCACAAGTATACAAAACCTCCCAGAAGAAACAGAAAAATATAAACAGCCACAATAAAATTAAAACTTCTCGACCAAAACCTTTTCTTATTAAAAAACAAGGACATATCCACTTACACTCAAAATTCACATTGTAGTATTAGTAGAACACAGCCTAAAATAGAATGAACACATTAATTTAACAAAATACAACTTATGGCGACCCTACTACAATATTTTATTGTTATTTATTATGGATGTTAATTTCAGCTCCTTTACACCTTCCGCTTAGTGCAGCATCTGAAATCTGACTGTCAATGAGACAATGAGATCACTTCTTCATCTAGGTTGCAATTTTTGTAGTCTAAGTGTCTCTGATGTTGAAACATAGCAGTTTGTTTTTATCTTCTTTGTCACTGACTTTTTTGGATCTTTTCAGAAGAACGTTGACTCCAGCTTCCAGGAATGAAGTCTACACTAAGCAGAAGGTGAAATGGAGCTGAACTTCACATTCATTTTGAATTAACCCTTCCTACCATAGTTACGTTATTTATTGTTACATAACTTAATAAGTTTTTAAGCCATAGTTGTTATTTGCTAATTTTGTTTGTGAATGTCTTGAGTTGGTCTTAAAAATAGTGTAAAACTGAGATTGGCTTGTAGTTGATGGCACTTTATTTATTTAAGAGAAGTACAAACAACTTCATCTTACGTACTTTCCCAACCATTGCAACCGTTACAGTCTTGAGAGTCTATTTCTGGAGTTGGAAGACTTAATATTACCTGTATTAAGACTGTAAGTACATGGGATGTATACGTTTATGATGCTTAATGTTAGCTGAATAAAGAACTTTTGAACTTGAACTGTACTTTTAAGACAATGCCAGTCTAAATAAACGAATGTACCTATGTTCATTGCATGCAGCATTTCATTGTCAACATTGCATATGGTTACAACAACTGTACTCTGCAAGAGTTTCACGACAGTTCCTGTAGACTTTAACTTATCAACAAATCTTAAGTCAAACTTAATTAGACTGACTTGATGGGAATGGGGCCTTAGAAACATAGATATTCTTCAGATCCATGCCTAGAAAGTGTATTTTAGCTTGAATTGTATTACTAACACAAATGATTTCATCTAATGCTACAAATTGAGGTATGGAAAAGTGAGAGCTCAGTTGGTTTTTTGTGGAGTGAGAGACCGAAGTAAATCAGGTTGTACAAATTTGAACGGTACCCATCAAAGTTAAGTGGCAGAGCCCCAGCTTAGGACCTCAAGCACACCTCAACCGTATGAATGGTTTACCTTTTTATAACTAATAAAATCAAAGATTTTACTTAATAAAATAATACATATAAGTCCAGAGGCAACTTTATGTTGCCTCTGGAAAACAAAAATCTTTACATCTGGTAACAGTCAAAACTAAGTGTTTGTGAACTCTGTTCATCAGCACACATGCTACACTCACTTGACAGTCTTGTCCAGCAACTAGGATTTGCTGCAGAGTTAAAAATGGACGTGCTGTTTGTGAAATGCAGGGACAAGAAAAGGAGAGATATGTGTTTTCTTAACTAGACAGAACTAATGGACTGATTATACCGGTTGTTAGTTCAGAACCTACTTATTTCTAAGCGTCGGTCATGATAAGCTCTGTTATTGACCTTACCTTTGTTCTCGGGAAAGATAAGAGAAGGAATAAGCAGATGAAACATATCTTGCTAATCACCTATCTTGGATCATTATCAAATTTATTCTAAGGTAGGTGGCACTCTCTTGAAAAACTTGAACTCGTAAAAGGGCAAATTGTGGGATTCATGAAGGGAATTATTCAGATTTTATATAACTCACAATCAAAGTTAGTCGTATAAAAGATGTTTTATAAGATCAGCACAAGTTACTTGGCAAAAGATTCAATTAATCTGGCAATATTGAGGTCTCCTTTGAAGCTAGTTGCACTCTAGCTCTGCTAGTGTTGATGCTGGACTTTGGGTCTGAGTTAGAGATAGCACAGGTTCAAATCCTGTCTGTGATCGTTGCACTTTTTATCAAGCCCATGAGGGCAGGCAAAATAAGGCTTAAAAGAGGATAAACCTCTCCTTTTTTTAAAGAATAAAATAACATTAAAAGAATATCAATGAGCAGTCAATAGAGTAAGGTAAACAGAGGATTTCAGAACAGGCTTTGATGAAATATGAAGCAAGAGCTCTTTCCAGGAGGACAAAGGCCATATATTATTGGATCAGAATCATAGATTTTGATTCAGTGCAATGAAGAGGAAAGGATTTTTAAGGACTCTTGAACAAACTTCCAAGATAATTTTAAATTAGTACAAAAAACTGGTGGTATGTTCAGACCTACGTCCAAAGAGAAGTATATATTACTTGGAAGGCTTTGAATAATAAGTGAAGGAGAAAACTTTAGCCTTTGGAAGGTGCTGAAGCTTATGGTGATTACTTTTCTGAAGGCAACTTGCTCAACCTTCCCTGTATAACAAGATAAAGTGCAAGATGAGAACCAGCTACAAGACAACTTTTTACATTATCTGCAACTTATATAGAAATCTGGTTGACAATAAGAATGTAAAAGGAAAGAGGGATAAATACAAGTATGAACAAAATTGACCCTTTGTTTAATTTACCTGACTTCCACAAGAGGGAAAGGTGTATATTTTACATGACCTTGTGCAGTCTCTAGAGCTCTGCAGGTTGTCTTATTCTATCTACTGGAAATAGGTTCTTCAGGCTGTCTGGAAAAATGGTTCTTAAAACTCTCAATCCTATGTGAATATTCATGATTATGATACTTACACTTACTGTCTGTGGTGAAAAGTGTTAAGGTGCAATTACCCTAAGCAGTTCAAGCGGTAGATCTAAACACACCAAGAACTACATGCTGTAAAATTTCCGAATTTCCTGCCCTGTGCACAACAAGAAGTTTTTATTGGTCTTAACATGTACTGTTATTTAGTTTCATTTTGTATAATACATATTTTCGCAACCCTGTTACTCGCTACTGGTTTGCATAAGTTTAATCTGATGTTCTTGGAACTAAATTTTTGGCAGATTAATAACATAACTAACACGCGTAATAATCTTTTCTCTCTTGAATTTTGTAGCTGAATATCTTGCTGCCAAGTAACACCTCATGTGCCTTGCCCGTAAGTAAAATTTATATTTTTGTATTATAAATTACCCCTTCATGCGAGATATCTAATTTCAATGTAATATAAAGTAAAATTGTAAATAGTAAAGTAACTTACCTTTGATGATGTTTTATTTCAAAGATTAATACAGATAATTTAGTTGCGATTATATCGTTCTGACGAGACCACATTGTTGTGATTATAAGTTGTCTCGATAAATGGCTAATATCATTGTGATTTTATTTTACGTAAGTTTACGAGTGCGTTTTAACTATGAATACAACGTTGAGTACTTCCAGTATTCATGCTTTAGACTTCTAGTCTACTAATCTTCACTTTTTCCGACTACAGCTGCAATGTCGAGCCAAGATGCTGACACCACGTGTGTGAGTCGGCATTGACATGAAGTGAAGTCAATTTTAAATTTCTAGTAAAGGATTAAGTTTGTTGGTAAAATTTCAAAGAACAAAATTTAAATTCATTTTTTGGGGGGGGGGGGGGGGTGGGGGGGGGGGGGGTGTTGGGGGGGGGGGGGGGGGTTTTTCATTCTCCTATTTTGCCAGCAACGTGACAAGATATTATTTTACTTTTACATCTATAAGTGGTGCTTGTAGGTTTTAATTGCCACAATTAAACTTATAAGTAAACTTTGCAAATCAAGTATTTATTACTACAATCTCAACTAATAACAACCCCATGTGTTTCGTCCATTCGGTACAAACATTATATTTCGGATACAGAGCCAGCCTAAATGATTGGTTGTCTGATTCTTTTATCACCTTTGCAGGAAACAAACCAGTAAAAACAGGAATTTGCTTATCAACCAAATGTCATTAACAACTTCCCAGTTTACTTTATGTTACAGATTTTGTAATATTTAGGTCCACTTGTTTTATTAGTAATAATAGTAGTTGTTATAAGTGAAACTAAATATTAATTAATTTGTATTTAGTCATATTTAATATTTTTTACTAAGAAAATTATGTACTGATCCATCTGATTATACTCGGGTGTATATATGTATACATATAAAACTCAAAATATTAGAGTATCAAGAAGTCTTTCTTTTTGGTGTTTCTTATGTATAATTATATATAAACATAAAATATATATATATATCTACATACACATGGAAATATAATATAATATCGCACTGTAAATAGTTATTTAAGTATGAGTAACATACAGTAATTTTACTTCAGTTTTTTCTAACAATAATTAAAATTAGGGTCGCAACTGAGCATTTTATACAGCAAAATGGTATATTAAACTTTGTATAGTATAGTTTTATATGTATAATAAATTGTGTATGTGGCCAGTAAGCAAGGCAACTCCTTCTTGCCCGTAAGCTCCAGCAAGATGGGTGTAACTATCACCCTCAGAACAGGTCATTTGAGAAATAATATAAATTTAATGTGGTTGTTGTAAATGTTTAATGTTAATTGTTTAATGTAAATGTAGTAAAATAATGTAACTGGGCCAGAAGTTTTTTCTTAGATGAATTACAGAAATAGTTATGTTGGCAAATTTATACAATTTTAGAATTGATTGTCCAGGATTGTTAACCTAGGGATGGATGATGTATATCAGGGGGTTGATTAACAGTGTATCAATACATGATATTAATAACATGGGCTCAAAAAAGTAACAAAGAGAATGTTTAGTTCAGTAAGTAGTATGTATTGCTCATAATAATAAGTTGTTTTATTGTCTCACCGAGAAAGATGTCATCTCTGCATGTTGGATTATTAAAGCCGATTTAACGTTATTTTAAATGATTAAACGATATCTTGTACCCGCTCACACTCGAAATGTTCAATTGTTAAATTTAAATAAATATGAAGTAAATAATGGTAGGATTGTGTGAGACTTGCCATTAGGAACAAAGAATAACCCAGGTAAGGGATCTTGGGTATGATATATGAACATGCTTTAATGGCCATATAGTGTATTTAATATAGGTGTGTGTGTGACCAACCTTACTTGAATTTTTAACATATAAGTTCCATAGTATTTTTGGAAAATTAGAAGTTTAATATGTTTATAAAAAATAAATAGTCATTCATTACTTTTTCTTGAGGGAAAGAGACGATTGTCTCCTCACTTAGTCCTAAAAGGACCTTTGCACCTCCCTTACTTATATTTGTATCCTCAGAATCTGAGGCTTTTACAGAAGCCCGATCAGATTTGAAGACTCCTGTTCTCTGATGTCCTTGGGGCTGAGGAGATATGCTCCCAGGAATCTTTTCCACATTTTTGATGTGATAGGAGAGTTCAGACAAATATGCTCTGCTGATTCCTCCTCTTCCCTGCAGAGTCTGCATTCATCAGTCTGGCTAAGACCCACCTTCATGAGGTGTTTTCTAACGGCGCCATGTCCTGTCAGTATCCCTATTATCATTCTTGTATCCTCCTTGCTCTGATCTAGCAGAGCTGTCCACCCTTTAGCATAAGAAGAGATAAACATTTTTAATTGTCTTAATCCTGAGGCTCTACTAAAATTAAAGTTTCTTATCCTCTTTTCCCAATCTTTTACAAGAGCTTTGCTGTTGGAGAAAGCTATCCCACAACCTGGCTCTGCCCCTACCATAAAAGACCCCACTCACTTTTTGGCGAGGGTATCTGCTTTCCATTTCCATGAATGCCCTCATGGTCCGGTACCCAACTGAGTATTACTCTGTTTTACTTAGCCAGTTCTACCAGAGCATTCTTGCATTTCCAGACTGCTTTACAATCAAATGAACAGGTATCAAGTGCCTTCAGTGCAGCCTGGCTGATACATTCATTACTTAAAAACAAAAAAGACATTTGAATAGCAAATATCAAGTTTTTAACAATGTGGACATACACCACATTGATCTCTCATTCCAACATATATTTTGACACTCTTTCTGCTTTGTTCATCTAAAATCTTTTCCTACCTCAATTTGAGAGTAAAATTTTCTGATTGTGCAGTCTCCAGTCATATACCATAAACTCAAAATAATGTACCACATGACTCCCTTCCAATTTGAAAAATTCTATCCAAATCCAAGAGTTTAAATTTCAGGATGGCCGCTGCTGTCACCTAGCCCCTAAAATTTGCGCATTCAACTATAAACACCATATACCAGTCAATTATGACTCCTTTTTTCTTTTATCCAGACTTTTGGTAAAACATCTATACTGTGATGCCCTTTCTAAACTTGATGGTTATGAAATAAAGACATTTTTATTCTGAATGCAAAATAACAATCAATTTAGTGCATTTTACCAACCTATTATCTAAACACAGTATACATTGGATGAACAAATAAGTGTGAAGATCATTTCACAGCTCAAACAAGAGATATGGATGGTAGAAACCATCGTAAGGAGGCTGCTAAAAACAATCCCCGTCAGCTTGATAAATCCAAAAATATAAC
Source organism: Homalodisca vitripennis (assembly GCF_021130785.1). Lineage (NCBI taxonomy): Eukaryota > Metazoa > Arthropoda > Insecta > Hemiptera > Cicadellidae > Homalodisca > Homalodisca vitripennis. The sequence continues at coordinate 101,417,848 of NC_060214.1, forward strand.
CATCAATACACTAGATCTAGTACAGAGTCGACTTGCTAGCAATCCAAACCTGTGCAGATTGTGTACAGACCTCATACCTTCAATTGTGACAACAAATGAAATTGTCATCACAAATCTAGAAATCACAATAATTAAACTTCTTCAGCCACGAAATACACATTGCCAGAACAGCCTTTAATATGGTATAAATGGTATTTCTTGTTATTTGTGGCAAGCCACCATCAAGTCAATGAACATCTATTTGGTAAACCATTGACACAGTTTCGACCCAAGCAAAGGCAGTTTCAAACTCACACCCATTATCTCCCATCTCTCAAACCTATCTCTCCTTACCTACATGGCTCACATTCTAAATGATGACTCGCTTAAGGCTCTCACTGAGCCTTCATTGGTGAAGATCCCTGAGCAACGTCTGTCCAGATGACAGTGAAGCCAGCAGCTCGTTCTGTACTTCTGAGCACCATGGCATTCCGGATATATGTGCAGTCTCCAACATATGGGCAAAGAGTAACCCAGCTACATACAGAAATTGACAATAGCCTCAAGGATACAAAACAAAATATCAACAAACTATGCCCCTTGAGGACTGATTAATATCTAACTGAAATCACTTTCGTACACTTAGTAAATTTATAATTAAATACATTTCTAAATTAATATAGTCTCTCACAAATGTCCCCCATTCATATCGTTATCATTTGGATTATCCTGTATAGCTTAATAATTGTGGTAGGTAGGCTGAATCGATTTTTAAATTCATTTATGCCATGCTTGAACTTTTGTTTTGTAGTAATCTTGTCTCTTAATGAATTCAATACTTTGTTGTATGAGATATACATATCTGTAGTTTGACCATATTCATAGTTTTATTACTTATTCAAAGAAGATTTATGTAAATGCATTTGTATACTTTATTTGTGTATCACAATATTTGTTAGGTATGGGTTTTTATTCATTTAAGAAAAGTTAATGTTCTTACAATTGTTGGTTTGTTTCGAAAGTACTTTAGGCAGTACTTTCAAGGTGGGCGGTATGTTGGGATCCACTGTTGGACAAGTAGTGGGGGGTGTGACCAACATTCCCTTAGTCCAGACCTATCAGTTGTGTGGTAACCCTTATGTTCAATGCCACACAAATTAATTTCCATTCTAACAACGCAATTTGGAAGGTAGATATAAAACAGGCATATGCCACAATACTTATGAGGGAGATGACATTGTTTGCTCCTCTATGGTTGTTTCATTCTTGTATTAATGTTTTCTTCAAACTAAAAAGAGCTCTGTTTGGTTTACCCTGCAATTCAGAGTAATCTAGTGAAGAGGTATTCTCATTGTCTCAAGATGTTTTACACACAATCTTTTTTTACATAATGCCATTAACTTGATAGGAATATCACCGCTTTGTACACACCACAATTATTGAAATCAGCTGACATAAACCTGTTTAATACTAACAATATTCATTGAAAAAACAACCAAAATGTAAAATAATAGCTAACGAATATATCTTCCTTGTTTTGTCCACACCGTTCTCTTACAGATATTTAATCGGAACAATTCAAGAATTGGCCACAACAGATGGAACGACAGGATTGGCTGCCGATGCGCTTTATTTGAAAATCACAATATAAAATCAGCGTGTCTGTAGAATATCAAATGCGTCAAAGGGTTCAGTCGTCATGAATGAAGCAACCACGTCTCAAGTTGTAATATAACTATTTCGCTAAGACCTCAAAGTTACAGTTAGTGACTTATTTCTTGGTGGCAACCCCAACTGCCATTCTATTTCGAAATTGTGAGGGAAAAGTATTATAACAAATACAATACGTATATACCACCATCTAGCTCTCCACCTCATACTTACCTTTCCTGAATGTCAGTTTAAAACACATGAGACCAAAGAGAATGTCTTCAACAGTGATCGGGTTTCAAATAAATATTGAATGATGGAATAAAAATTGTCTTTTATATTTACAGAAATAAAGTATAAAAAAATTTCAGTAAGAGAACCATAGATTATGAAGAAAGTGTCTCTTGTTTACGTATGTATCACTATATAGCTATATTTATATATATGTATAAATATATAACACAAATTAATGTATAGAAAAGTATACAGAAGCTCTGTCGTTTTCTACAAAAATTTCTTAAACGATTTGTACGGTAGCCAAAGTCAAGGTATTGATACCGACCAGTGGTGGTTTAGACAATGTAAATGCTGTACAGGCATCTGAACACAAAATAATACTGTAACCCATTATATTTACAAGATATGGCATTAAATGAGATAAATAAACAATAAGGTACATACAGTCACTCTGGGTCAAGTAGTTAAGATAAGACATGAATAAAAACTGTATAAAACCGATAAGTTCCCAAGGATCACAACAAATTTATATAAAATTCAAAGTGACATCACTTCATTAACATTCATAATTTCTCAAAAATAACAGTCAATACAATTGGATTTCCTATTGCACTTTATTAGACGGTAATAAAATGGTGCAAATAAATTATATCCTACAGTAATTATTGATAATAACAAAATTATTCACAATATAATATTACAATAATTATTTTAAAAATCACTAGCTTTACAGAAATATTCTACGATAACAATCTATCGAGAGCTCATACTTTCATAGAGGATAAATTAAATACAATTATCATTAACAATATTAACATTTTTTAATTATATCCAATTAGTTGGACTCTGACCCAAAAGTCTTCTGAAGTGAACTTCCACAAACACAAAATAGTAGCAAGCTAACAAAAAACGCAGATGCCACATTGATTTCTTCCTGTGAGTGGTCGAGCGCTCCTAGAAAACTTGAGGTTTTGCACGACGGCAATGGAGGTTGAGTAATTTTAGTTTTCACAAATTTTAATTAAAAACTAAAGCGGTTAAGAAAAGCGAGAGCTCGAGTTAATAAGACCGAGGGAAACTAAAAAAAATCACAGATTCTCCCCCAGTATGAGCGGGACCAAGCGACATTTATATATAAGTGTGCTAAAAATGCACTACTCTGCTATTAACAAACCATCTCTCAGAGAAATGGCCTTTTCTTGATTTATTAAACATAAAGTATCATTTTATGTACAAACAAGGAGTCGGACGTGTCGCAGTACCGACGCCCACGAATCGACTGGAGTCGTAACAAGAACGAATCAGCAAAAAGCTTTCAAAAGGTTTAGTTTATATACAAGACTGTTTAAGTGTCCAGTTTTTTTGGGTGGGGAGGACTGTACAAGGGGGATCTAGGGGCCCGGCCGTCGCAGGCGTCATGGCCTGTGAAATCTGAAACAGACAAATGTCAAGTGTTAATTTTCACCTCACTAAGTCATATACCAAGAAATATAACAAAACTCCTTAGTTTTGAGTACCTAAATATAAATAATATGCATAGAAATGATATATTTATCTTATTTATTTTAAATTTAAAAGTAAATCATGACCAATTATTTATTTATCTCTAGTATTTGTTCTCTGAAGAGTATTTTAACACATTCACTACGGGTTACACACCAGCGGTTAACAATACAATTGCAAGCTACAAGCCTCGTTGTTGCTAAGATATCAGTTGTAGTCAATTGGGAATACTCCCATAGTTTTTCATGTCTGTATTCATATACGTTGGTTTTAGTTTTTAGGAATTTTTGGGTTTACAGGTAAAATGTAAACACAATTTTATAAGCGTTTTGGAAACATATGTAATAGCGTATTTGTAATAAATGTGTAAGATAAATGTTGAACATTGAAAATGGCGGTTTTAATAAGAAACAACAAAACTGTGACTGTGAACACGGCAGTGGAGCGTGACTGGAAATGTCAAACTATGCGGGTTACATGCCGGCGGTTAACAAACCGAAATGTCCAGTATCAACAGAAACATCACTTCAACTTCAAATGGGACCATATTCTGATCTTTAGAACACACACGGTGACACAATATAAATAAACCTTTTAACACTTTTTTTGTAAAATTTTATTTTATAATAAAATAAAAGTTAGTACCTGAAGATGAAATCACAGATTTCGAAATGTACATTGTAACAAAAATAAAAGTTTACAAAAAAAAGTGTTAAAAGGTTTATTTATATTGTGTTATACATATTTATAAAACACTTTTCAAGGCTACATCTCTAACACACGGTGAGTTTTTATGAATTTTTATTTTTCCATTTTTTGGGTTTTCTTTAACGTATGTTCCCGCAGCGAATGTGTTAATGTATACAAATAAATGAACAATTTGTTTCATGACTTTTTATTTTTGTTGTTTTGTAAAATCTAGAAAAGTGATTATTTGACTCTTTATGATGGGCTGTTTCCTTATTTTGAGCTGCAGTGATAACCAGCCTAATAGAAACATCACTGTCTAGCAAGACTAAGATATTGACGCTTAGGTGTTAATACTAAATTAGAACTATGACCTGATTATCTATTCAGTATGATCTTATCACTTATGTAGGAGGCGTGTTTTTTTAAGTAAGTACTGTTTGAAATTTTGATTTTGTCGCTGCAAACCTGCGGTTGGTATCCTGCGCTTGCGTACTGTCTACCTTACATCTGCTGCAAGCCACAGACACTATTAAAGCAAAATTCGTTCGTGTTTACAGCTGTTTATGAACATATAAAACGCCTTTGTCAGTTGAGAATCAAGCAACTGTAAAATACACGCTGTTATTTGTTTTCAAAGTGCTAGGTGTGAAAGTGGGGAAATTCACTGTCAAATTTTTAAGTGTACAGACAAGACGTTATGAGTCGTAAAATGGCAAACAAATGAGTAACAGCTTTAAAACATGGCCGAAAGAATACTCATGGTAATAAAAAAGAGTGACCCCAGTTACCATTCACAATATGGTACAGATAGTGCATAAAAAAGTGAAAATTAACTGATATTTCACTATTTACTGATCGCGAGAGAAAAGAGACCTGGATTCTGGCCTATCTGAAATTTGCAGGCGCTACTACCAGTATGTTGCCGCGCCTTGTTTCGTAATTCCATTATTGTTTCACTGTTCCATTGCTATGATAAACAATTCGCAGGGTTGGCTGTGGGGCGAAGCGCCTGAAATTATCGTGCGGCAACACACTAGTACACAGCTGTTCGCCGGCACGGGCCAGGTCTCTTCTTTTCTCTCGCCACCAGTACTCATTATCAAATGAGTTCCTCCAGTTATAGGAAGAATTCTCTATAAAATTAGGATCAAAAATTGTTTAACTGCATGACAATGCTTGTCCAAATGTCAAAAAACGAACGCAAAATCTCATCACAACATTTGACTATGATCACTTTGATAATCCTCCACATATCACCAATATAGCGCCTATTGATTACCAAGTTCTTATTGCAACATATTGTAGGTCAGTGCCAAAATGATAAAAACACGGTCAAAAACGATTGTGTTGCAATCACAATTAAATCAGGCAACAAACTTCAATGACAATAGTATAGGAAAGAGTTTTTTTTTTGTACGGTAAGTACCTTAATATTGGTGGCAATTATGTAGAAAAGTAGATAAAAGTGTAGGCTTTCGTTTAAATATAAAATTGTTACATAAAGTGTACTTCTTATATATATATATATATATATATATATATATATATATATAAAGACAGTACTTACATATAAAACATGCCTCATACCTCAAGAGTGTAGCAACCCCTGAGAGAACCATCCTTAGGTACATACCTGAATAGCAAGCCTCAAAATATTCTTTTAAGTTACACTCATTAACAGGAAGACAAAGATTTGAATTCAATACCAAGACTATAGAAAGTTCTTTCCCAAAATTTCCAGAATATCTTAGAGAATACTGTAGGAGAACAATAGTTTGGCAATACCATTTAGCTCTTTACATTTAGTCCCATCGACTTCTAATTTTAAAAACTAAATCGGTTATCCTAAAAAAGGCATAAACGTTTTGAGTGCCTACCTGGTAAGGTGCCTGGACTCCTGATGGACCTCCATCTCCGAACTCTTGAACTCATTTAGCTCCTTGCGAATCGCAGCTTTGTCCTTGGGCGTGAGTCGTGTCCACGGTTTGTCCGCGCGGCGATCATAGTCATGCGCCTGCGTCACCTCGATGTAGTCATTGAACCGAATAATCTGTTATTAGAACAAAAACATTATTTTGTTGCAAGAGACGTAATATAAAATGTTATATTTGCAATTTAAGACAAGAAATTTTTTGTTTTGAACATTATTTGAATAACAAGCACCAAAACCTTTCTATAAACTATTATATCTAAATTTTGATGTAATCAACATTTCAACCTTTCAGGAGGAGAAAGATATCAATGAGAAATTGAAAAATAATTTTTAAATCCAAGCAAATGGCATGTTTAATATTGAAAATCTTTGACAAAATGAATAGAACAGTATAAGAAACACAAACTTTGGGTGATTTGAAAAAAATGTGCGGCAATTTAAAATTGTTAGTTATGTTTTGGTCAACACTGAACTCGTGCAGTTAAGTGCTCATTGAGTAGACTTTGTGTGTTTTAATCGCACTCAACTTCACATTGCAATTACAAATATTGCTGTAACCACGAAAAGAGCCTAAAATAAACCAAGAAGCAAATATCTTCGACGACATTAGAATTTCTCTTAGATATGGTACGGAGAATTACAGTATTAGCACTATGATATAATCTATAGGAGATAATCTACAATCACATAACTTTTTAAAATTGATTTGTAAAAAATTCTCAAGTTACTTATCATCATCTCATTGAGTGGCTTTATTTAAAGAAAGTAGATCTACCAGATAACTGGAGCGGTTCACTAATGGCGTATAATATTTGTAAAATTGTTCTGAATATAATTTTACTTCTAACACTAATTTGTGTTACCTATGTTAACACGTACTTAACACCAAAAGGCAAAAGTTTATTCCACAGAAAATTTGGAGAACAATTTGAATAACTGACTTGAAATTTTGCATGAAACTCTATTTCCTACAAAGACAAGATCGGGTTTGAGAATGTTGCTAGTCCATCCATGGGAATTGACTGAGCATTAGCAAAGCTTGTCATTTAGGGGGAATGTTTAGAATTCTAGTATCAGTGTACTGACTTTGTATTACATTTGTTAAATTTAGAATTCATATGGGTGGTGAGGAGCTAACTTCTTCACCACTACTCTATTGTTAGGCTCATAGAATAATATTTACAAGCTATTATTAGGAATTCTTCCTACAATAACTTTTTAGTTTTACCAATGATTTACTCTATTTTAATTTTTTAGATTTTATATCCTCATACTAATAATTATTCTTGTTTCTTTCTTTACTTTTATTTTTCAATTCAATTTGTCTGAAAATTCATATAGTACAAAACTAATTATAACTCATGATCTCCAATGTTTACATAACATATTTATAGCAGGAAAGTGCTTACCTTCTTCTCTTTGAGCTCCTCGACAGTTGGCCTGAAACTCAGTTTCCGCAACAACATCCGCTTCTTCTCCTCTTTTAACTTCTTTTCCTCTGCGGCACTTTGTTCTGGAAGAAGAACATCCTTGTTAAGAATAATTGTAATAGACAAATTTGACAAGCTTGTAAAGATTTAAATAGCTTGGATATCATAGTGAAATAACTGACAATGTATGATGAATAACTTTTTAAATTTATAGACATGTTCTTTATTTTTGTGTAGCTAATTTGTATAGATTATCTAGCTTCATTTACTTCTCAACAATATCTTTGACATTAATTTAAACTCAGACTGACATTAGATTTGAGTTTTCTATAGTTTTCAAAACTTTATTGCCGCATATGTTGTTAGTAAAATGATAAAGATTATGGCTATGACAACTAAGTGAAGAATAAAATACTAAAAAAGTATAATACATACAATTTATGAATATATGTGACAGTAGTTCATTTAAACATCTCTGAATTACAATAACTTATTTTCTAAACAATTAAGTCTTTTTACAACAATCCTTTCTATGGCAATATTTTTAAAATTCCTCAAAATACTTACTTTTTAGAATGTTTCTATCCTCCAGTTCCTCTTGAGTAGGCCGCATACTCAACCTCCTATAACCACAATAGAAAATGTTATATTTTAATTATTACAGCTTCTGCTACATTGTAATTCTAAAAAAAACTATAGGATAATCTTATGCAGTTAGATGGACTAATCAACTTATTGTTATTTTGTGTCACATTTTAAATTAACTTGCGATTTAACTTAGCTTTAAGTATAATATTTTATAATACTTTAAACTTCTTTTGGTTCTTCTTCGGGGTTTTCAACAATGGATGTTTAAAAATACTATTTTAAAGTCACTCCATTCCTTTGGACAATGAATTTAAGTTGATATTTTCATAATAAATGATCAAAGGAATTGACATGCTTGAAATAACGTTTTTATAAACATTAAAAATGTATAAATTCACTACAAACTGCACCAACAAATAAAATGTTTGGAACTAAAAGCTAATATAAAAATAAGATTGAGATATTTAAAGAGTAGATGGAATCTTGTATAGAATTACAAACTCATATTTTTTCAATCATCTGATTTCTTTATCTATTCTATTTACTAGCAAAATAGGATAAACTTATTGAATTTTAAATTAAACTGAATGTAATGAGAATGCTTTATTACACTTATTTACATATTCTGAAATAAAAATATTTTCAAAATTAATCTGTGAAAAATATTGAATTTAAAACATAAAATCCATAGCAAAGTTCTGAAGCCACAAGTTTACTATAGATCAAGCTATCTCTCAAAAGCACTTGTACCATGACCAGTAAGATTAGCAAATTAAAAAACTCTGGGAGCAGAAACCTCAGATTTACTAAGACATTACATCAAAACAAACTAAATACAATTGACAAAAAAGAATAGTGACTCCGCAAATATATTTCAATAGATACACATACTTTCGGAAAATATAATGGTGGTAAAGCTTTTATTTTCACAAATATATTTTTTATATTATTTTAAAAACTGAAGTTTTTTTATGTATTATTTATTCATACAATATAACAGATTTCATAAATCAATAACTTAAGTATAACTAGTTAGACTACATAATTTATGATTTACAGAACTGATTTTGATATACCAGTACCAGCTTATAATGGTAAATGATTTAAGCAAAAATACTCCTGAAACTGATTTAATATTTTTTTACTTACGGTTTGCTCATATTTACTTTCAAATGATATGATTATGATTTATAAGATCAATGTTATTAAAAGAATTTTTTTTAAATTTTTGTACACCGATTTTAGATATCTAAAACTCAGATGCACCTTTAGTGGATATATATCAGCCTATGGGATGGGGCCTTTACTGGTTTCCAAAGTTCCAATATCAATTTTATTAGAGTTTTTTGTTTTGTTCAAAACAAAACAAGTGTTGTTCAGGCAGCAATTCTCAATCCAATAATCAAGTTAATATCACCTGATTGGTTATAACTTCCAACTTAAAATTATATACTGTATAATATTATCCGCTTATTTCTTTATAGTAGTTTCCACAATCATTTTTATAAAAGTTTTTATTATTTTTCAAGTATCAACCAATGAAATTTATAAAGTCAGAAGCAACATTCAAAGTTTTAAACTAGTACTATTCATTCATCTCAAGATTCTGGTATTTAGTGCCAGAATTATAATCATGATCAGCACAATGTCTTACTGCAATCAGATTGAATAAACCTCTGCAAAATGGTAAAAATTGATCTACTTCAACAAAAATTACTACCACTTTTATGGTTTACTGAAAGAGAAGTGACACATAATTTGCTTGTAGTGGTAACATTTTATAAGCAAACAATTCACATCTCTTTCAAAAGCTTATTTCAACCACATTAAATGCACTAAATTTAACAGTTTTTCAAAATTTATTGATGAAAGAACAGAGAAAAGTATTCTTTGTTATATTTTACTTTATATTAAATTTTAAAATGCCTATTAAATTCTAAAAAGTACGTAAACACATAACAAACTAAATTTTAATCCCAAATTTAGTTACTTGCTATTATAAACTCCCTTTTTGGAGGAGAAGTAACATTCTTAACAATAACCACACTGTGTGAAATCTTTTTAATGGTTTTTTATAGAAAAAAATTAACAATCTCTAAGTGACATCATGATAGTGTCCAACTGAGTTTAGAATTTTACCTTTTTTCAAACTGTACCCATTTTGGAAAGAATGATCAGAAATTGGTTTTCTTTGTGTTTGCTGACTGTATGTGTTTTTGTTTGTAACCTGCAAACACATCTCTCAGTGATGGATGTATCCCATAAGGCAGGGGTGCCCAACCTTTTTTACCCAAGGGCCACATTGTAAAGCCTTTATGGCCAGGCGGGCCAACATCCCAGGGAATTTGGAACCCCAAACAAAACGTATTGCCCGGGGTTTGTTCCAGAAATCTTGTGCAAAATATGAGTTTTAAGGTTATTTGGCCCTTGTTTCCTGATTATTGTAATTTCTTATTATTTATTAGTTGTTATTGAATACATTGATTTTAATTAATCCTACTAGGATACTAGGACACACAAATTACGTGGCGAGTGGTGACCTTGAGTTGGGTAGGGGTTACGTCGCCGCACCGCGCGCTGTGCTGTGCTTTACGCGCGCGCTCTATTCGCCAGCCGGCAGCCACCACCGTAGTCAGTGAAATCTGTCAGCAACTACTTTACTTCTTTGAACACTCATACTCCACCAAATGAATACGGCTCGTTCTACGTGAAATCAACTGGACTGCTTGGTTCTCAAAATTTGTATTTATTTAATATTTCAAATGCTTGTAAACAAATTTGGTTGTTTTGGCAACAAGGCGGGCCACATAAAACTGACTCGCGGGCCGGATTCGGCCCGCGGGCCGTAGGTTGGGCAGCCCTGCCATAAGGACATTGGTTGATAGTAAACGACCCAAACATCTACCTGATTGATACAAAGCGTTGTTCACTTTACTTCTAAAAAGAAAACTGTATTACCTTAGACGTGCTAGTTTCAACTTATTATGCTTATTTCACTCACATTTAAGATATGGAATAACATTATGGGGCAATAGTAGTGGTATCCAAAAAGCTTTTAAATGGCAGAAAAAGGCATTGAGAGCTATTAAGAATTTACATGAAAGAGAAACATCTGTACCAATTTTTAAGGAACTAAAAATAATGACAATTTCAAATTTGTATGTTTGTTGTTGTTTAGTGAATGAAGAATCGTTATGTAATTTTTTAAGTGGAAAGAAAATTTATAGTGTTTTTACCAGAAAAAACAATAGTCTAGATTTACCTACTTTCAAAACTTGAAAAAAGTAAAAGCAGACACACCACACACGCACGCACGCACGCACGCGCACACACACACACACACACACACACACACACACATACACACACACACATGTATATATATATATATATATATATATATAAAATATATAAATTAAGCTATTTAACAAATTACCGGAAACAGTATGGTCTGTACCTATAAAAAGATTTAAAATAGCAGTGGATAGCTGGTTAAAAGAGAATGTGTATTTTATTCTGTTGATAGTTTTTTTTAGCCTGTGATACTAGCACTATATATTTTTATATATGGTGGGAAGAAACTCTTTAATGCTCTGCCAGAAGAAATCAAGAATAATCAAGATAATCTCAAGAAAATGAAGACAGTAATGAAGAACTGGCTACTGCAGAAAACCATCTATACAATAGAGGAATTCTACTCTTGGAGGCAACTCAATCAAGACCACTAATACTTTTTATAATAAGACTTAACTAATAACTATGTACATCTTATTTCCATTGACGCTACTTGTAATCTTAAAGGTTATCAATAAAGAATCTCTGATTTCTGATTTTAACTACATTGATATATTGTTTTTTTATTTTATTTATTTCTGTTTGTGTATTAAGTGTATGTATGTGTTACTGCTAATATAGTTTTAGAATAGATTATTTATATATTTATTTAATTATTATTTAGTATAGATTATTTATATATTTCATTTAATTATTATAACTTCATTGTTACCTTATAGATAACTACCGAGAATTTGACAAATGTCCTTTAGACAGAGATTTATATTATGAAAATGGTTAATTGTAAATCTGACTTTGTCAATTGCACAATGTGTTTAAAGACAATAAAAATTCTTGATTCTACTCTATTATCGTACCGTATCAGCCGAGCTCCGACTGCCTCCTTGTTCTCCTGCCGTTCTTTCTCCGACTGCAGCTGCAAGATGTTGCGGTCTATCAGCTCCTGTCTGTCGGGCCGCAGCGCCAGCTTCAGTGCCAGACTGTCCTTGCGAGCAATCTTGGCTGCCAGCCGCCCTGCACAGCATGAAAACATTAATTAAAACTTCAACTTACTCAAAATCAAAAGGAAAATAGTCAGAATTCTTTGTTACTTTGAAGCGAGTTGTTACATCTAGAAATACTCAGACATTAATGACATAAGTCAGTGGATAATGTCCTTATAACTCGTACAGTGTCAGATTTTAATTCACCAGCCCAGCCGAGTGTTACTAGATGTTAGTTTTGGCTCTGAAAACCTTGTGGTCAGACCAGACCGAGGCTGTGGAGTAGCCTATACGTAGTAACGCTCTAGTAATTTTTTGGGAAAAGAGGATTAGATCAGACTTGAAGACAGGCCTCAGGACTCAGGCAACCAAAAATATTTGTCTCTCCATATGCAAAAGGATGGATAGACTCCAAGATCTAAGCAAGGAGAATATACAACTAGTACTTGGGATGTTAACAGGGCATGGGCCTCTTAGAAAACATGACTGATAAATGCACACTCTGCAGACAGGTAGAAGAATCAGTAGAACACATATTGCCAAACTGCACTGCCATTTGCAAAACCAGGAAAAATTCCTAGGAGCATATCTCCTCAGCCCAAAAGACATCAGAGAACAGGAGCTCTCAAATGTCATAGGTTTCTGTAAAAGCTTTGGATTCTGAGGGTCCAAAACTTACATAAGGGAGGCACAGAGGGCCTTTCAGAACAAAGTGCAGAGACTTTTTCCATCAAAGAAAGAAAAAAAGATGCAGGAGTATTTATCTGAGTTTCTTGAAAATTAAACTCAAAAGGAAATATTTCCTTTAGAGAAATAAATATACTACTATACTAATATACTATCAAATACAAATTTAGAAAAAAGATATCTCTTTCAAACCCCACAACTTCAAAAAGTTGCATTGTTTGAAATGAATTCATAATGTGAGATGAAAAATTTACACATCCCACAAAAAATTGTGTGGGTTTTATCTTAGTTTGATTTAGTGAAAACAAAACATTTCACCTTTCAATTGACTCAAAATGGCAGGATTTACAGTCCATTTTCCAAAACTCATAGAAAAAATTGTTTGTATTGCACCTTTTACAAATCAATCAAAACCACATTTTGGAATGTTTGAAGTATAATAATAATAATAACAAAATAAAACAATGAAGAATGCAAACCTAAACCTAATTCATTGACATACTAGTTTGTTCAGCCTCAGCTACCACGTTAAATTCAAATAATTTTGTCCAAAATGGTGAATTATACTTGAAAATATTACTAATAGTTGTGGTTTTTTTATTTTAACTAAACTAGGGAGCATTAATATAACCATTCTGTTATAATTTTTTATTTAAAAGGTTACATAAAACAAAGTTTGGATGTTAATTTTACGTTAGTCACAAAATACAATTTTTATACTTAAAAATGACAAGTTAATGTTAATTTACGCTAATTTTATTCAAAATTTAATCAATTCAATTTTTGGACAAAATCTATTTTTATTTCTTAAATATAAAAAAGTATAAGAATAAATCACAACAAAATTTGTTGGGACTGACTTCTGCGTCAGTGATAAAAGTAACACTCAATAAGTATAACACAACAACAGTCCAACAAAGTTACTTAAGACGACCCAAGAGGCACACCAGCTCCCCAAGTTTATCCCCATTTCCATAAAGTTTACATTTATAAAAACTGACTTAGGAAAGCAAAACTTTTGTACAAATTCTATTGTTTTCCAACAACTTTCTGTTTGTGTTTCTTTGATATAACGAGATTACAAAGCTTAAGTTTGAATGTTAAACTTTAGTTATCAAGTGACAATGTTACTAAGGCTAGTAAGTTGCTTGGAATTCTGAGGGCTGATAATAGCCTGTTTTTATTACATTTGAAAACATTAATATAGCACTGTCAGTAACAAATAGACAATATATCTTTATTTGTAAATTCTTTGAGAATAACAATGGCATCAATATGGAAATGCCATCAATGGAAAGAGTCAAGAAAAGTTCAAGTCAATTGAGTTCTCCAGTTTGTGAATTCATCAATGGTGTAAAAGGGGTGCTCCACCCACCACCCTTTTCAGCTTTCCCTCTTGAAAGCGTTTGCTCTCTTCTTGTAGTTTGATTTCTTCAGGCAGGATTAGGTATGCTGTCATTGAGAATTAGAGCTATATCATCTATGGTCATTGCATATTCATCCAAATGAGTGGGAATGTCATTTGCAAATAAGAAAAAGAACAGGGCCCAGCACAGATCCCTGTGGCACACCTCTTAAAGTTGTAAGAACTTTAGACCTCATATATCAAGTTAATCCTCTTTATGTGTGTGCCAGTTCAACCACCTGTTGCCTGTCTGGTAGATAACTTTCAAACCATCTGGCTATAATTCCTCTAATACCAACTGCCTCCAATTGTACTAATAGTTGAGCATGGTTCAGACAATCAAATGCCTTGCTGAAATCAAGTAGAATAGAAATAGTAGCGTTGCCAGCTTCTAGTTGATCAATTATTAACTCCACTAGACTTATAACAGCATTAGTTGTGGATCAGACTTTAATAAAGCCATGCTGATGCTTTGTGAGGCTTCAATTCAATTCAAAAACTTATTTATTCCCAAATAAAAAAATTACAACTTCATAACACATTAATGAGAAGTTCAGAAAGTTAATATCAGCGATATCGTGTGATAGTTTCCCATATCAACTGCATTTAATTTTTGAGTAAAGGTATAACTTTGGTTGACTTGAGCTGTGACAAAAAATTTTCTTTCCTTAAACGACATGTTGATGAGAAAAATCAATGGGTATGCAAGATCATGACAAGAGACTTTTAAGAACTTAGATGACACCTTATGTATTCCAGCTAGCATTTTGTTTTTGAGAGTCGAGAACACTATTTTTATTTATTTTACTGAACCAGGGTACAAAAGCAAATTTGGAATTCCACAGATTAATCTACAAGCGTCAAATTGTGTATGATTATGAATAATGATATAGATGTTTACGTAAAATGTCTAAAACTGTACTGGCAGATTGAAGACACGTCTCTGCCAATAGACGTGGCAGTATGAGAACATTAAATTGCCAAACATGAACTTTAAAAAGCATAATTTATTAAGATAAGCTAACATTACATGTGCAAAACTATTTTTATCATTTTTGTTAGTTAATTAAAGTTGTATTGCCATTTTCTTACTCCTAGGAATGTAGATCAGCTATATTTTGGTCAATCTCGTCTTTTACTAATCACAATCAATCATTTTACGGCCATCGGGATTCACCAGTTAGGATACATAAACAATCATTATTACCGGTCATAGACCTTTAAATGGCACATCGCATGAGTCCTACTTTATTTGATATTTCACATGTAAAATTACCTTCAGTTTGGGTATTCTAGATATTCTGTAAAGGACATTTCAATAACATATAGAAACTTTTGTGTAGTCTAGAGATGCTGCAAGATATTTATTTAGGTACAAATTTCTGAAACTGTAACAAAAACTAAAATTATTTGGACAGCTTGAAATTTGTGTAGTTTAACTCTCTGGTTCTTTACATGAAAACTAATATGCATATATATTACAAAGTATTATATTTTTTAGGAATGTTATGACAGTCAAATCCTAATAGAAAAGCGTGTATTTTAGAATTTCTTATAGAAGCTCCTAGGGTTAGAGTACTTTTTATATTTTCATTAATTCTGAAGGATTTTTATATATTATATAAAATAAATTGTAATTTTATATTATTATAATTATCTTATGAGAAATTTCATCAAAATAAAATAAACCATAATTACTGTGCTGGCAGCATTATTTTCACTCGGGATTTAGCCCAGATTTATTACAAAGGAGATAGAAAAAGGAAACAGGTCACAATTGTAACAATTAGCCTGAAGCCAAGAAATGTTTGTACCGATCTGGGTTGGACAGGTGGTGAACTAATTGAAGACATGTTGCCAGCTCTGGCCACGTAGCAGTCTCTACTCGGGGTTGACACTGATATTTCATCCTAACCTCTTACATACCATACACACGTAGCAGCCTCTACTCAGGGTTGACACTGATAGTTCATCCTAACCTCTTACATACCATACACATGTAGCAGCCTCTACTCAGGGTTGACACTGATAGTTCATCCTAACCTCTTACATACCATACACACGTAGCAGCCTCTACTCAGGGTAGACACTGATAGTTCATCCTAACCTCTTCCATACCATACACACTTAGCAGCCTCTACTCAGGGTAGACACTGATAGTTCATCCTAAACTCTTCCAAACCATACACACGTACCAGCTTCTACTCATGGTAGACACTGATAGTTCATCCTAACCTCTTCCAAACCATACACACTTAGCAGCCTCTACTTAGGGTAGACACTGATAGTTCATCCTAACCTTTTATATACCATACACACATAGCAGCCTCTAATCAGGGTTTAAACTGATATTTCATCCTAATCTCTTTCATACCATACACACGTACCATCCTCTACTCAGGGTTGACAATGATAGTTCATCCCAACCTGTTACATACCATATACATGTAGCAGAATCTACTCAGGGTTGACACTGACAGTTGATCCTAACCTTTTATATACTATATGATAGACAATGATAGCAGCCCATCCTAACCTCTTATACCACATGTAGCAGCCTCTACTCAGGGTTGACACTGATAGTTCATCCTAACCTCTTACATACCATACACACGTAGCAGCCTCTACTCAGGGTAGACACTGATATTTCATCCTAACCTCTTACATACCATACACGTAGCAGCCTCTACTCAGGGTTGACACTGATAGTTCATCCTAACCTCTTACATACCATACACACGTAGCAGCCTCTACTCAGGGTTGACACTGATAGTTCATCCTAACCTCTTACATACCATACACATGTAGCAGCCTCTACTCCGGGTTGACACTGATAGTTCATCCTAACCTTTTATATACCATACACATGTAGCAGCCTCTACTCAGGGTTGACACTGATAGTTCATCCTAACCTCTTACATACCATACACATGTAGCAGCCTCTACTCAGGGTTGACAATGATAGTTCATCCTAACCTCTTACATACCATACACATGTAGCAGCCTCTACTCAGGGTTGACACTGATAGTTCATCCTAACCTTTTATATACCATACACATGTAGCAGCCTCTACTCAGGGTTGACACTGATAGTTGATCCTAACCTTTTATATACCATACACACATTCTCAGTTACTTCCTGTTTGAAAGTAATACTGATCTAATTTAATTTAATCACATTACCAACTATGGTATTACCAATAATAGTTTTGCTACATTGAATCTCAAAATTGTAAACAAATACTTACAGTCAACATTGACACAACATATGCTTTAATTTTTAAATTTATCAATCATATGATTTTAAATTTCTATCCAACTTATTATAATGAAAGACTACCCTTGCACAGAGTAATGTGAAACATACAGACTGATGTGTATGTAAATAAATTTTAACACCAGAAAATTCAGATAAATTTAAAAATCAGCATTGATAGTCCTTCTCAATTACCGTATCAAGTTTAATTGAATTACTATTGAAATATACTAAAAAGTGAACACTTTTAGAGGCATTTAAGAAGAAAACAAAACAGGTGTGGGAATGGCATCATAATCTAAAATAGTAATTCCAGGTAAAAGTGTTAGAGAGGGCTTCTTAGCCCTAACTTCGCCTGGTAAAATAAGACATTCTTTACTTTTTTTTTTAATTCAAATGTATCAAAAGAAGCAAAAAATATAATCCTTTGCCCCTTTGTACTATTTTTATTATACAATACTGTATATAAATTTTTACACAACAGAAAAACTAAGTTAAGTTAAACTTTTTCTACCTGTGTTGTGCATCTACCTACATTGTGTAGTAACAAAAAATATATATGGACAAGGGATTACTATATTAGATTCATTCAGCATTTTTAATAATTATATTTTGTGTATTTAATCTTACAGACACTTGTAATCATTTCAAATGTTATTAAAAACGTTCACGTTGTAATAAATTTCAATAGTCAAAACATAACTTCTTGTTATTCTGTACTTTTTGGAAAACAGTATTGACGCCTTTGTATTTCTCTACAATATAACAAATAAAGAGATTGATTGATTGATAACTAAAATTAATACAGTTGTAGAGAATTACGATACATTAGTTAATATATTTTATTTTTGTCCTCATGGAGCAAGGACGGATTCAGTACCAATTTTCAGGAGGGGGCTACATTGATTTTAGTTTACCATTATATTTACCGTAACAAGAGATTTTGCATTTCAATGCAACAAAAAATAAAACGTTCTAAAAGAAATTTACTCACCCTCAAAGTTTAGTTGGTTTTTATGGTTACAACATGAATACCCTTGAGTGCAAGCACACACAGAGCGTGATAGTATTGACACGAGAAATCCATATGCTCTGTGCTGATCAGCAAGTTATACAAAGCACATTTGATCCGACAAAATCATCGGTTGCAGTCTAGATACCCAGGTCTTTGATTTCAAAAATCTTTTCTTATCAAAAACTAACTAACTATGACAACTGTACTCACCGTAAGTGCTGTCATTGTCATCGTCGTCTCTGTACAGGACTGGTCCGTCCCCGCTGCTGTCACTCTCTGCGTCATCGCCGTACGGCCGAGTGTTCTCCTTGTCCTCCAGCGTACACGGCAGGGCAATGCCGAATCTCACAGGTCGTGAGCTGTAATCAATGCAGACATAGGTTACAGATTAGAACAAACATACCTGAACCTCCATTCTTTAACTGAAGCAACATTAAGTTTTACACAAAACAATCACATTATGGGCTGTCCTGTTGGTGTTTTAATTTTATTCTCCACATAAAGTTTGAGTTTGACAAATAAATAAAAGCACAATTTTTATTACTGATAGTTACTGATTAATTGCTCTCATGGGTTAAGGAGAGAGCCAGTGTCTGATTTTATATTCCAGTTAGAAATAACACAGTTTCGAATTCCTGTCTGTCACCAAACGCAGTTTATCAGTATAATATAATCCATTTCAACAAAATTAAAAATAATTCTAAATGACCAGCCTCTAATGTATATTGTTAAAAACACTTTTGTGAATCTATTTTCATTAAATATTTTTAATGATAATAGTGAGGTAATATAATATACTCTATTATTTATAAACTTACAGTAGAACCATAAACTCTCCATAAACCAACTAAACTTATGAAACTAATCTTCCGATTCCCAAAAATTATATTTAACGTAGAATGCTGATCTAATAGTATAGGATATATATATATATATAATATATTCTTAATGTAAACAAATGATAATAAGGTACCTTCACTCTGATGTACGAGTGAATAACAATCTCGTAAATAACAATTAATAAAATTTATTACAAAATCACAAAAGTATGAAATAACTTAACTCGAAACTCCGTCAGAACTTAACTTTCTCCACCAGAAGATAATTCTACGTAAACAGCAGAAAATTATAGATTAGTAGAGAAATATAGATTGTTTATAAAATCCAAAACAGCTACTAAATTAAACAATAAATCCAATCTGTGCATGTAATTAGCAGTGTGTACCAAAAATTGAATGCGGACATAAAGTTGTGCAATAGGACGATAATAGACAGTTTACTACCTGCGGTGTGTGTGAGACATGCGCATTAGTTACGGTTGGAACTTGGCGAGTGAGATGCAAACACCGACGACCTGGTGACATTGTGCGTGCGCCAACTGCCAGCCTAACCAGTCTGAATCACACATGCAAATACTCCGTCTCTCCTCGCGTCGCTACATTTGCTAACTGATATGTGCATTACACTTGTACTGAAGGTTAATGTGAACTTGAATGTATAAATGTCCACTTGTGAACACTACAAGTATTTTACTCTGTTTCTTTCTTCAACGTATGTACTCAAGGATCCTCAACTTATTTTGATTAAACGCTTGTTGTCATAGATGAGTATTGTTTTTTAAAGTAGGAGCATTAAAAATTAGTAATAAAAATGTAGTTACAAGAGGTGACTACCAGGATGATTGATTATATTTCAAAAATTTGTATTTAGATTGGATACAATTTGTAAAATATACCGCAACATAAAGTGATCGGTGAACTCCAGTGTAATTACTTGTAAATTGTTATTTTCTACGAACATAGTGAGAAAAATACCTCCTCTGTGCAGAGTTAATTTTGTGGTGAATGTCTAGACGTTTACTAAGTTGGTTTAAATAATGTACAAAAGAAATCTTTGATTTCCTCTCCTTTCATCTCATTTTATTGGAGAATACTTGTTTTCCTAGATTCCTGCTTGGGTCTGTTAGACATTCCATATGGATCTGTCAGGAATGTTCTTCAGTGTTATGAAAGTTCTGCAAGAGCCTGTTAGAAGTTCCACATGGATCTGTCAGGAGAATTCTATATGGCTTTATAAGGAAAGTTCTCCATGAGAACATCCATGAGAATCAGAAGAGATTCGTATGGTTTTGTTAGGAGAGCTGTGCATAGGTCTATTAAAAGAGTTCTACATAGATTTATCAAGAGAGTTTCATTTATCAAGATTTGTCAGAAGAGCTTTTTGAGAGTTCAAATACCTCTTCTGGAGTATATAAACCAATAATTATATTAAAATAAATTGGCTTCACAAACACTTACCAATGTTTTATTTTTTATAGCACATGGGCAAGTTTTCACAGAATGTAAAAATGGTAAGCAAGTTGTAACTGCATGACTTATTCTCACTTTCAAGTAAGGCCTCATTTTTTCAAATTTTGGCCTCAGGACTGTGTCTAGCTTTTCATCAAGTTCTATTGGTTAGGTTTAACTGACTAGAGGGAGAATTGGCAAGGTGCAGGCTTCACTTGTTTACTACAAATTAGATGACACTAGTGCAATTTTAATACAGTATCAGGACAAAGACACTCAAGCGGTGAAAGCTACATCTCTGAATTATGCCTTCAGATGTTAAGTTACCAAACAGTGATAAAAAACTGTAATAATGAAAATTCTATATTGAAAAAAATAGTTTTACTTGCTTACATCAGCAGGTACTAGACAGACTCTTTAATACACCTTAATAAGCTTGTAGAATAAATTATCTCAAAGCATTTATAAGAATTTAATAATATCTAATAACAAGTAAGAACAACAAAATTATGTTGTAATATATAAAAAAATACAGTATATTATTCACATAAATCAATTCTTCACGTAAGTAAACTGCTAAACAAAAAAAATTATTACTATTCAAAATGACTGTTCAACTTATAGCCAGAGAGAATGGAAGGGATATAAAATGTGGTATAGTTATTTTAGCTACAGGAAAAAACCTTACTACATTGAAATGGTAACTAGCTGAACAAAAAAAACTTAAAACATAAACGTTTTCTCTCAATCAAAATTTAAAGAAAAAATCTTTCCAACTTTTGTGTATCTATAAACTGATATAATACCTCAGATTTGTATTATTTGAGAAATCAAATTTTATCTCCAGTATATACATTGATATAAGTGGTTTAACAGATAACAATGTATGTAAAATGGATAAACAAAACAAAAGCTATGAAAATACTGTAGTCCTATAGAAACAATGTACTGTATAATTGAATGAATTTTATTCCCAATAGTTTATCGATTAGCAAAATTTTAGGAGCTGAATAATCTGTTTTAAGGCCTTCAATACTATCTATTTGGAACATTTACTATGATAAAATAAATTCATGACATGCTAAGAAGCCTAATGAGATGAATTTAGAAAATTCTATGAGTAAAAGATAGTTAAAAATATGGCTACTATTTTGAGGTTACAAGTATTTTACAATTATTTTCTTCATATACTGTATTTAGTTCCCACAAATATCCTGTAACACAAATATCCTGTCCATAACATCAATCTAATATTAACTATATTTTATTTTCAAAAGTTATTTTCAAATTTATATTTTAAAAATTATAAGAATGAATATTTTTAAAACTAGGTTGTGAACACTAAATATACTGTATTTAATTATAGGCTAATTTCCATGATTATTTACTACATACCCTGATATCATTCTTATTAAAATATCCATAAGTATAAAGCAATAAAATGCTATGTAAATACCGAATTTGAAACTATTTCTGATCTACACTATTGTAATTCAGCAAATCAATACGACTTTTAAAATACTACTTCAAATAAATTTGAACTAAATAAATAAGAAACAATACAATCAAGTAACACTCATGCTGAAGATACATACAATAATTTATGAACTAAACTATTAAAATGAAGCTTAATGTTTACAATGCCATAATGATTTAATGTCCAATATTGCTATCATACCCTGATTAAATTTGTAATTGTGAATTGAGATAAGGTAATTAATTTATTAATTAAGTGTTGAAACCCAGTAAACCTTTGTTAATTCTTTTTTAAGCTACTGACGTAAGCACAGTATGTGGCTACATGCACAGAATTTATGTATTTGGGAAAAGTCAAGGATTTAAAAAAAAATTGTTTATAATTTAATCAATTTTTTTATAATTGCATATTGACTAATTTCAACTTCCTTTTTGACATACTAGATAACTTACTATTATTTATGCGGAATGTTTTTTTTAAATAATTTTAAATGTTTTGAAAAAATAAAGTGAAGTTATTAAGAGGGGCACTCACTATTCAGTTGCTGACCCCTCATCATGCTCAGTTTTTAACATGGTGATAAAGTTGAAAACAATTTTACAAAGAACACTTTGTCTCAAATCAATAAATACTTCACTATAGAAACTTAAAATTAGTGTCCTAATTTCAGTGAATATTTAAAACCCAATTATTTGTCAATGGTAGTAGTTGTATTCAATATAGTTTCTTATGGAAATATCTATACTGAATATAAATTATGAACAATTAGTGTAAATGGACAACCCTACTTTTAACAGTTCATTTAATCATAGTTTATCAATTTTGTATTTTGTAACAAATCATAAAAAAATTAATATAAAGAAAAAAATTCTTAATCATAAATTTTGAAAGTATTCATATTGCTCTTTGACACAATGTATATTACCATATTAATTAACACAAAAATACAGAATTCTCAGTCCTTGAACTGAACTATTTTCAATCTCATAACAATGTTGAAGTCCAGGAATGAAAAACACTGAAAGTAAACAGTTTTCTCATGTTTCTCAAGGGAACTTCTAGACACTCTGAATGGAAATAGTACACTACGTTCATATAAGCACAAGTACAGTTTATATAAGCGGAAGTAAAGTTTATATAAGCAGAAGTAAATTACCATATTCGTATCCTGGGCCGTAATGGCTGCCTTCTGTCCAGCATAAACAAAATCCAAATTGGTAAACAAAACTTAAAAAAAACTCAACTGAGGGCATCAAAACATTTTTGGAATGTCAAAAATCATAATAAATGGAAAATTAAAAATACTTGTTGATTGCCACTCATAATAAACGAATTATGTTCTATTCTAAAAATGTTATACTGTAAATCAAAATAATAACTAAAAAAAATCATTCACAATGTGAATAACCTGATCACTGTTTATGAATAAGTGTTGCCCATTCATGCTGCATTTGTGTAGGCAGAGGTGAAAAATACATTTATTGTGCAAGAAATGTAGGTAAAATAAAAATTTCCTTTCATTTAAATACTATTGGTGTGTTCTAAATACAAACCTACACAAAATTTTAAGTGGCATCGATTATAAAAAAATAACAAGCATAACTTTTATGTCTTTACAGGGTGAAATAAATTGTAAAATGTTTTGAAAACAGTACGTTTTCCAAAAAGGTAAATGAGAACAAAGAGTATACACCATAATTCATAGACTTTTAAATATGAGTTCTTAGGTGTTCTCAAACCTTATTAATGGATAGTAATTGTTGAAGATTTAATAATATTGTATAAAAATCCAATTGAATACTATATTTGTTTCTATGAAGCTTCAAAGTTCTTAACCAGAAGAAAGACATTTCATGATTTCACAAAGTGATTTCATATTTGGGGAAGGTCAATAAAAACAACGAACTTCCCCAACTTACGACACATTATTGCTGGCAACACGTTTGACTAATACTTTGTACCCTGGGGCTAGAATCAGTGTTATTTCAGCAAGTATATAAAGTATCATACAATATCAAATAAAATTACAGATTTAATAGTATCTAAAAATGTTAAAAATTGCTACATAGTTTGTTAGTCCAACAACCTTTGAAACTTAAAATATCTTACAATAATGTAACTATTGTTTCGGTATTTGTCACAGATTTGTAAAAAAAAATTAGTAAAACATCATTAGGACTCACAACAACACACAATAAGTAAAATACCAAGCACCAAGACTATCAGGCTGTTCAGAGTCACCTGTAGTATGATGAGAAAAATGCACATTTCTTTACTAAAACTTGATCCAGCCCCAAAATCAAGACATACGGATATAAACAACCAATAAACATAACCGGTAAGTTTGAATTTGAAAATACGGTGACTCACAGAAAATAATGAGTTCCAAGCTATACAGGGGTACCAATGCTGTGGTCCCCAACCCGACCTATACTATAGGTACAAAGTGTTAATATTTTTAAATGACCAAAAGTGATTTGATGGCTGACTGACAGCAATGGCAAAAGCAGCTGATCAGCTGTGATTACAATTTAGGTTGTATTTAATAGTTTGTGCTGAAATATCAGTCAAAGAAAAAAAAAGGAAACCAAAAGCTTGGTTAAAACAAAGTGTTTTAAAATATTTGAATATATTCCATGATCATACAATTTATACAATATTTGCAACTTCAGTGAATTAATCGCAGGTGTGTTTCGAGTCACTAATTCTAATCCCCCCTTCTCCCCGTGAATTCCAAATTTGCACCAGTGAATCCTCACTTACTTTAGCGGTCCAGGCCCGTCCTGCGTAGGAGTCGGGGGTTTCTTGAGGGCGGACTTGAGCGGCACAGCGTGGAACTTGGGCTCCTTGGCTGGTATCTCCTCAACGCGTGAGGTATCAATGGCAGGGTCTGGTCGTGTCACGCGCACTCCCAGTCCATCCTCCTCGTCCTCGTCCTCACAGGGGGAGTCATCGAGGTACTCTTCCTCTTCTTCCCCTTCTGGAAAAGCAAAGGCTCATTGTACATCGAAGGTCACCTGATATTCAATCTTAGACTTCCTATAATATTTAATAGAATCCAGCTACTTTCAAAGGGTTCAGAAAGCAACCTTCATTGCCATGAAAAGTAGTGCTAAATGGAAAATACTATTTCCAATTTAATACTGATGAATATAATAATGTATAGAAATGAAAAACTGCACAAAAAATGCATATGTATTTATGTGTTGGACTAAAAACATCAGTGACATTACTATGTTAAACCCAAAACATAATGTATATATGAACAAAAATAATAACTAATTAAAGTAACTCATTTCTTTACCTAAATCAAGAGAGAAAATCAAAAGCTTTAGGGGGTAGTCATTAGACTTCCTGAAATTTTATTATAATGGGTGGTGTGAATAAAAAGAAGAAAATTCTCCTTTTTGTCGATATCGAGAATATTCTTCGATTAGAGTGCATAAAAATTAAGGTATATACTATGGGATTATACGATTCGATTCAAGAATATGGCGGCAAAACCCGGTCAAGGATGTCATATCCAAGGCTGGTGGGATAAAAAGGAATAAATACTTCAGGAAAGAATATTCTACAACAGTAAATTCTGCAAACAAATCGAACAAGCCTATCTATTTTCTACTCAGTCATAGCATGTTGTACTCTATATTTACACCATTCTCCTTTGTCTCTTTTTATAACTTGGAAGAAAGGCAAGTGTGATACTCTTACTAAATAAATTTATTTATTAATTCATCTTTTATATTTATACACAATGATTTTTTTAAACATTAGATAGTTATGATAATATTACAAAGACAAGGAGATGATTTCTTACACAAAACATCAAAAAGTTCCTTCCAACAACGCAGGTCCTACTTCACTTAATTTTTGTAAGTATGTGTTTTTATTCTTTAAATCTTATATAAAATTTACGCTACAGTCACAAGTACAATTCATTTTAAATTAAACATATTTTTTTCACCTGTTTCACAATGGTAGACATTTTAAAAATTTTTAATGTTAAATTTCATGAAAACCAGAAGGGAAATATTTCAATATTTCTATTGTGTTAATGTTCTGAGCTAGAAACAAGAAGAAATTTGATGATAATCATAAAATATCTGTTTTATAATAAACAGTTTATCTTAGAAAAACACTTATACCTAAAATTGGAATAACAATTTTTTGTTTGTTTTGATTAAGTTGTGCGACAAGAGTCAAAGTTTAATCTAATACTATGCACATCATATCCTATTTTTCATATCCTAATATAAATTCCTGAAATAGAATGACTTTGGCAATATATCTGTCTGATTTGGCTCGTTTTAGACAAATAACACAGTGACAGCATCACACACAAATATAGCACCAACAACTCCATAGTATGATGAGGTATGCTCTTACCATCTGAATATAATGTCAACTTTATACTTTTTGGTACATTCTGAGTAAATGTCTTTCCTTAAAGTAACAAATTGTACATTTTATTTGATTAAAACTAACGTCACTACATATAAATACCATTAAAAAGTGTTCCATAATGTGTGATGCCGTTTTCTCATTCTAAGATAATTTTTTTCTAAATCTATTATGCAATAAATCAGCAAAAAGTTTATTTAACCCTCCGAGTGACGGTGCTTTTTTTCTCCAAGTGGCGGGATATTTTTACTGATTTTGTATGTTCGCAAAAGAAAATTTATATAAAATCCTGTATATTATATAAGAATGACATATTATCATACATCGATTTAAACTACATAACACACAGAATAGAATGGTAATAATATGAAACACTTACCTTGAATTGGTGTAAAAAACCAATGGGTTGAGTTCTAAAAATAAAAATTCAAATTTTTTTGTTTTATGTTAGGCTGAGTAAATGTTCCTAAATTTAATTTTTTGACACAAATCCAAAATAACCATTTTGTTTATAATTTAATTCTGAACAAAAATATGTATCGTTTGCATGTATTATTCCTAAAAACAACGCACTAGTTGCTGATCGAAACTTTTATGTACACGTTTTTTACTGCATTTTAATCAGTTTTAGAGCCAACCTCATTCTTCCTGGTTTGAGAGGCCTCCAGTAATGTTCCAAGTAAGGGAAACACTCCCTATGAACCCCTACAAGCTGGGCACCAGAAGTGACTTTTACCCCCTTTTTTGGTGTGTCCACACACTGCACAAAATCTGGTAAATAAGCAATCCCGTGAGGAAGATCTACACTTGGTCCAGGAGGTTGTACAGTAGGTGGATGAACCGTTTGTAAGAGTTCCATTAGTGCCAGCATATCTGAATACTATATCAAATTAAAGTTTGGAATCTGGTCTTTCTAACCATACCTAATATATAGCGTTTAAGTCGCTGCATAACATCGGAAATACCGGAACAAGAGAGGCTTGCGTTAATAGACGCTGCAGCGTCTTTCACCACTCGGAGGGTTTAAAGCATACAAGTAATTTGAACTAAGGTAATCAAAAATCCTTAATGTTTACAAAACGATTTTCATACAGAAGAACCAAAATGATTGAGTAAATAATGAACCTGGGCCTTTCACTGGTACTGCCTTTAACCTAATTAAGTATCAATTGTTTACATATACAGTGGACATACTTCCTGGTATTTAAAATTTTATCTCCTTGTATTTTTAATGAAATGTGATTTTAAGTACTAAATTTTTAATTATTAATTTAACCACTGTTATTTCAATTATGTGGGTCTGATGATATGTTCCTTGAACAATACAGGCCTCACAAAAATAAAAAAAAAAAATAAAATAATTATGGGAGTGTTTGTTTTAAAATTAAGTAGTAAAGTAATCAAGTTTGTTAAGACAATAATTTAAAATGTTTTCTACAATACATGAAACAGAATTTCAATGAAAAAATGTATGGACAAGGAAAACCAGTTTACAAATCAAATTTTACTTCTAGTATTTTTGAAATAAGATACCTTGAGTTATATACCAGTATGAAGTCAGTTACAGAAGATGTTATCAGTCTATTTATACCTGTTACTTTAAATAACTGCAGAGTTTATCTGTATAGAAACCTAACACTATTTTCTGATTAATATCAAATACAGCAATCCAATCAATGCAGTGTTTACTAAGATTTAGCTTTGGGGGGGGGGAGTATGATTGAGGAGCACACCACATCGGGGTTATGCAATAAATATAAATTTGAATAAATTGGATAGATCTCATTCAAAGTAATACAATTAATTGCTTTACACAAGTTATATTGCTGTTATATGAAGATTTGTTTTAATTTTAGACATGGGGGAAGTATTCTATCATCCAACCCCCATTAACCACACAATCACCCTTCCTCCCCCTACAACTGTCCAATGTAAAGACGTCACTTAGTTCTTATGAGAGACCGAATTGAGTACATTTGAGTACATGCGTACAAGAAGAATAACACCATGTTGTTGTACAAAAACTACTACAAAATTAAGCGAAAACAACCAAGAATCTGGGGAAAGTAAATATCTTCATGTGTTAAATAGATTTAAAATCTTAAAGAATCTTGACTTGATGCCGTGGCATTCATTTTATTCTTGGGTTAAAAATTCCACTGGGTTTAAAACTCACCATCGTGTCCATAGTTGATGGCAGAGAGATCGAGAGGCACGGCGCTGTGTAGCCCGATGCCCAGGGGCATACCAGAAGGTTGGCTGCTGAACATGGGCGGCGGGGGAATTGGACCGATCTCCGAGACGGGGATCGGGGGCTCCGGCAGCTCCGACAGAGTCAGCGGAGGCTCCGGACCAGGCCCTGGCGGCGGCGTGCACAGTCGAGGGGATCCGCCCTCGTGCACTGACAACACACAACAGTCAGGATCTCTCATAACATGTTAACACTCCTTAAAATACATTTCTTACAAAGTATTACTATTTAACTTCCATAAGTTGCCATCACAATAAAGAAAACTATATTTTTACTTAATTTGCCAAAGGATACAATATACTACAAACATTTTGATTTTCAACTGTTTAAGACAATCCGAGAGGATGTGCGATAATAAAAGTGATGTTATGGTGATTTAACCAGCATGACAACATCGAACAGAAAAGGTTTCTGAGGTTTCGAGTTCGCTAAAGTCCAGGCGGAAAAAGTACTTTTTGTGAATTAATCTTGATTGAAGAAATGTATATACTGGCTATTATAAAAGTTCTGAGCACTCAAGTAAACTAACAATAACTACTAACAAACTGTTTATCTTTGCTGAAATCGACAAAAGAAATTACGCTCCGCAATAACCTCTCAAACATGTGAAGGACTCTCTATCGTAATTGAGACCCTTATTTAATTAATCCTTCAGGTTGACTTTGAACCGTTTCGACAATACCTCTCAAACATGTGTAGGATTATGCTTTCTTCTATTGTAATTGAGACCCTTATTTAATTAATCCTTCAGGTTGACTTTGAACCGTTTCGACAATACCTCTCAAACATCTGTAGGATTATGCTTTCTTCTATCGTAATTGAGACCCTTATTTAATTAATCCTTCAGGTTGACTTTGAACCGTTTCGACAATACCTCTCAAACATGTGTAGGATTATGCTTTCTTCTATTGTAATTGAGACCCTTATTTAATTAATCCTTCAGGTTGACTTTGAACCGTTTTGACAATACCTCTCAAACATGTGTAGGATTATGCTTTCTTCTATTGTAATTGAGACCCTTATTTATATAATCCTTCAGGCTGTCTTTGAACAGTTTTGAATATACCTCTAAAACTTGTGAAGGACTATTCTTTCTATCGTAATTTATACCCTTATTTAAATATTCCTTCAGGTTGACTGAGCCGTTTTGAAAATTCCTCTCGTGAAGGGCCATGCTTTTTATCGTAATTGACTCTTACTTATATATTCCTTCGCGTTGACTTTGAGCCATTTTGTATATACCACTTGTGAAGGACCAAGCTCTCTATTGTAACTAATACTCTTATTTAAATAATTCTTCAGGTTGTCTTTGAGCCGTTTTTTAAACTACCCTTCAAACATGCGATGAACATGATTTTTATCACAATTAAGACACTTATTTGGATAATCCTTCAGGTTGCCTTTGAGCCGTTTTGAAAATACCTGAAAATACCTCTGAATCATGTGAAGGACCACGCTTTCTATTGTAATTGAGACCCTTATTTAAATAATCGTTCCGGTTGAATCTGAGGTGTTTTGAAATTACCTTTCAACCATGTGATGAACTTGCTTTTTGTCACAATTGAGACACTTATTTCAATAATTCTTCAGGTTGACTTTGAGCCGTTCTGAAAATACCTTTTGTAAATGACCATGCTTTCCATCGTAATTGAAACCCATGCTTAAATACTCCTTCCGGATAACTTTTGAGAAGTTTTGAAATGACCTTTTAAATGTGACGTGAAGAATGTGTTTTCATTTATAATTTGAGTTTTTGCACATTGACTCTTGAAGGAAACGCGAACACTTCCATTTCATTGGAATTTTACACCAAGTGCCGTAGTAAATATATCAAATTTAAAACGAACTGACTAGGTATCCTTATCAGGGTTGAAACTAGAGATTGAGGATGGTGGGACCTTACCTTGAGA
Organism: Homalodisca vitripennis; assembly: GCF_021130785.1. Classification (NCBI taxonomy): domain Eukaryota; kingdom Metazoa; phylum Arthropoda; class Insecta; order Hemiptera; family Cicadellidae; genus Homalodisca; species Homalodisca vitripennis. The sequence goes on from NC_060214.1 coordinate 101,448,825, forward strand.
GTCCGGGTGAGGTCTGGTGGGCGAGGAGGTGTAGTGATCGTTGTGGTAACATAGCAGCCGTCGTGTCAGCTTGCCGGGACCCAGCGAGGAGGGTCTCTCAGGCTTGGAGTCTGGGGGGGCCAGCGACGGGGCCGGCGGGGGCTCCCCACTGGGCGACACACATCCCCCATTCACCCCCACGCCCACGCCGCCGCTACCGACCAGCTCACATTTGTCCTTCTTCAACTCTGCAACAGGACAAGGGAAGGTTACTTCTAGCGTATAGTCTGGTAGGGGCTACCTTTGTTAGTGCATGTCAACAGAACACAGTTTGGTTGGGTGAGCACTGTTAGAAGTCAGAAGAGGAAGGATCACTACACTTCAATAAGCATTTATTACTTGCAGTGTAATTAAAACTATAAGCTACAATACATTCTTAGAAAGTTAACAAAGAGAGTAAAATCGGCCACGGCAAAACATATTCTTCAAACTGGACACTCTTTTTCAAATGCAAAAATTGTTGTCAAGAGTAAAAAATTTCTCGATGTATATGAAACAATTTTTATAAAGAAGAAACAGAATAATCAAGTAAATAATGAACCTAGTCCTTTTCAAAATTCGCCATTAATTTATTTGGATCTAATTAAATACTAACTTTTTTACATATACATGGACATAATTTCCTGTTATATAATACTATCTCCTTGTATTTTATAATGACATGTGTTTTTATTTAAGTACAAAATTGTTTATATTATTACTGTAAGTCCTCCTCCGTAGACTAGTGGATACAGTTGTACGGTTCTCCAACTGAGAAATCACGTGTCCAAATCCCGGGGAGGTCCAATCATGAGAGGAATAAATAGCCACAGTTATTTCAACAAGCCAGCATAGCCTAAGGGCAGAGGCTTAAAAGAGAATAAAAAACAATATTATTGTAACCACCTTTATTCAGTTATGTGAGTCTGATGATGTGTTCCTTGAACACGAAAGCACTCACAAAAATAAAAAAGTGTATTCTTGGAGTGTTTGTTTTCAAATTAATTACAAACTACAATTAAATTAATTATTTAACAGATTTATCTGGACCACACAATACTCGTTTCTACTTGTTCCTACCATTGAGGGATTTCTCATTCACTTTGGTAAAGAAATGTTGTTTTTCTGATAATATACTCGTTCAATAAAATATTCATGTGATTAAAACATTTTGCCTCTGTAATTCTGAATTTCCCACGACCACCAAGCAAAGGAGTTACCATTTCAACTAAAGTTTCCATCACGGTGTTGATTTTGTTTTACTGACTCCGTAATAACCACTGTAAGGCATGACTATTTTTTAAAGCGAAAGACTTGTTTTAGATAGGCTGTCGAACGTTAACAATTCCCATCTCGTATTCATGTGTTTACGAAAATGTCGATCAAATAGACGGCAGTAATTATGCAGGCGCGTTTCACTGTTAATTGTTGAAAAATTCTAAGATGGTATTTCGGGTGACAAGTTGTGACATTTTATACGGAACTATCTATAGGAATTCATTTATGACAAAAACAAATTCAGCAGAGTCGTGCTGATTTTAAAATATGCGATGTCATGTTATTTTTGAATTAACGTGTCAGTAAATGTCATTGATGATATACCTCTGGACGGACCCAAAAAATTCAAGATTAGAATTACAGTCGAGCTCGGCCGTGAGGAGATGCGCGGCGGGCGCAGTAGAGATGGTGAGCGGCCTCTCCAAGGCGACACCGGCGGCTCGCCGCCAACAACGGTGACTAACACATTTCTGCGGTCGTGAGCCCTGGGCCAACGAAACACATCACCACCACGTGTTGGTGGAACCCCACTGGTGCCGTGCAACGCTAACGCTCGCGCCATGGCTGGTCTTCCCAGCCAAGAAAAATGAGTTGCCACTTCGACAAACCTGACAGCCTAACCGTTCCTACACAAAAGCGTGTATAATTAAAGTGAAGGTGTCAAAATCTGGAAGGCCCAATCATAGAGATCACATTGCCGAGTTTACATTAAAATTAGCGACCAATACTATGAACTGCTCTTGCTTATAACCAACTTGATTAACTAAAGTGTCCAAGAAATAATTGTTACAAAACACTATCAGAACTATGAAATCCAACAAATTTTGATCAATCAAAGAAAACGTCCAATAACATTTGAACACACAGTGATTCTGGGATGCAGACCCAAACCGTAGATCCGGAGGCTTTTGTTTCCTCCTCCTCCTCCTCCTACTCCTCCTCCTGGCCATCGCCATCCGGTTTATTTATTGTTTTAGATGGCCACGGAATAGGATGATATTGATTTTTCGTCAGTCTCTCACATGTTGTGGTGCGGATAGCATGTATTGTGCATGTGCAGTCCATGGTTTGTGATTCTCGTCACAGCTATGAACGTTGGGCATATGCTTGAATTTTTCATCTATAACCTGTTCTGTTCTGTTGACTTCATTCCAAATGTGGATTTATACTTGCTTAGCCCCGTGTATTGTCTTTGCGTACCTAAAGAAGAGAACAGGTTGCAATCCTCGAAACTTCGTGTTCTACAAGGATGGCAAATATTCGGAATCCAGTTAGTTTGTCTTTCAAATCAATCAAAGTTGATAATAAATATTAAGCAAACAAAACCTTATGGATTTAATTCTTTTTAACATTTGTTTATCAACGAGCTTGCTTGTACCCGTTTCTATAATCCAATATGATTAGAGTTTACGAGAGATTCTAATAAACTAACGAATGAACATTGAGAAGAAAGACATGGAATATAACAACTCCATTGACAACCTCTGTCATTGCATATTCCAACATTCCAACATGGACTTTTTAAACAATAGAAGTCATTCTTTTAGATAATATGATATTTGTAAACGCTGGGCATTTCTCATATTTCTTAATTTATTATTCTATTTGCACAACAAGAACGCTTTCGAATTTCACACATCTCAAACAAATAACTCAAAAATGTGTCTCATATGACGTGGTATCTTCCACAGCTTCAAAAGTAAAAAAGAAAAATCCATGTGTTTACCTCGGATGCTTCCTTTAAATATATAATTGTACCAACTTTATACTCCATCAAGGTTTGCAAATAATGGTGGAAGTTGGGGATAGATACCATCGAAAGTTCACGGTAACGTTGTGTTTTTCGTGTTGGTAAAATGTCAACATCCTTTGACATTTACCGACTCTTGGTTGATAAAACAATGCTTGTTGCCAACCTGCTATTTTACTACCAACACAGCTTGTCCACGACAGCTGTCCCTTACATCTCAGATTACCATCACAGCAACCCGAGTTCGAATCCCGATTCGGGCAAATGTACATCAGTGAAGTAATAAGATAATCGATTGTTTCGATCCAGATTATTCACCATACACATCATATCAATGCGGAACAGTGGCGTATCAAAAGTTTGACTTTGGAGATTCCAATTGCGATGACCTCTTATTTAATCGTTGGGCGAGGATAGTTCGATCCCTTCTTTTACAATGTTTTATTTCATATTAAACGTGCAGCTGTTTTAAAAGTGAGTACAAACAAATTTCGAGACTCGTATAACAATTTGATCTTATGTCTTATGTCCCAACTAGCTGTCATTGACAAACGTTTAATGCATAGCGCTTAGTGTGGTTGAAATTCTGCCACACAAACCCTAGCAAGAAATGAAATTTTACAAATAGTTACAGCAAAGATGATATAGTAAAAGCAATAATTTAACAGACAGAATCTTTTTATACATTTTAACTTATACTATGCGGCGGTGATATCTCTAAAATGTTTCGTCTCTCGGGTTTGAAAACCAGAGACACCCGAAAGGAAATCGTCAAGTTTTCACTGTCTCTCTCAAAGAACTGCGTGTAGACGTTGTTTTTTTATATTTATTTCGTCATTTTAGGACGAACGAATAGAAAAACAAAACTCATTCATTAGACCACACCGCTGTACAGTATGTGGCCGTATCTCGACAGTGTAAATGCTAGTTTCAACTCTCAACTTGCATCCTTCTTTGTTGTATCCTTGGTTTTTTATGTATCTTTAAATTGTTTTTTTTTTTGTATCAATATCTGCCGATACGACAGTGTGGTGGATCAGTTTATTACAGGTACAGTTTGACAGGGCATAAATATAACTACAGAGCATTGGATGGAAGGCGCGGTTCTATGGAACACCGCAAACTATATCGACCTTGTACGGGAGTGTAATAATCGGATCAAGTTAAACCAACGAGAAAACAATCAAACTGGCCCTCATGACATAATCCCTAAACCTGAACACAATCTGGAAGCCCTAAAAAGGCTAAAATCCTAACGAATCCAGAGAGACCATAGACACCGATCTGATCGGTTAATCGTGTACTCTCATCCAGAGAGAAGTGCAGAGCTTTCGCGGTAGCTTCTACAATTGCAATAGAGAATCATATAGTTCACAACGATGTTAAAAGAAGAGGCTCTTTCTTAATACAGCAGGCTCATTACATCTGAAAATTCTTGCTTCCGGTAGTTGCATGGGTGGTCAGGTCTAACTTACATTTTTAATTTTTAAAGTTTAATTCACATGCTTACGCTATAATAGTAATTCTGCAAGATTATCAGAATGTAACGTTATTTACACCATCAAGATGAACTTGTGTGTGAAATTTCCCGCTCTTTGAACTGTGCCGATGGTATAATAGTCTCCAGCATTTGGTACCGATGGTATAAGACTCTTCAGCCTTTTGTGCCGATGGTATAATAATAGTCTCCAGCATTTGGTACCGATGGTATAAGACTCTCCAGCCTTTGGTGCCGATGGTATATGTCTCCAGCCTTACGTACCGATGGTATAATAGTCTCCAGCGTATGATAAGGTCAAGGTGAAAAGTGAACGACTAAACACACAGTTCATAATACGATTTAGAGCTCCAGGGATTGTGTAAGATCAAAATTTCACCTTCCTACACGATCTTTAAAGAACTAGTGGGAGGTACTGCCACACAATCTATGCCATGGTGAACCGTTTCTCAAACGCCTATTATAGACCCTTCTTACCAATTCAAGCCCAGGCGTCTCGCTGAGCTTAAAACTAGGGCCCGTCAATACGATTCGCTAATGATACGCTATGCCCCGCTATTGGTAGTTCCTAGGTTTGGCCCTCGGATGGCGCTGCGAACAATGTTCCAGTGAGACTTCTGAGTTTGTGTCTGTTCTGTGCTTCATATTGTCAGTTCATAGCCATTGACAATACAAATAACGCAGCTATGGTGGGAAGGGTTGATTCAATACCGAATGTTGAGTTCAGCTCCAGTTCACCTTCCTCTTACGTGCAAGAATCTGAAATATGATGCTGTTGCAGACTTGACTCCTGAAATTTAAGTCATGTTCGTCTGAAGGGATCCAAAAATAGTCGGCGAAGAAGAACGAAGAAGCTCAAAACAAAACCCTCCGCAAAGTTTTTGTAGTCAGGGTCTCTGATGTCGGGATAGAAGACTCGGTTGCTCCACCGGGCTTTGGGATCGTCATCGTAGTGCACTCAGTAGTACACCTGATGATACAATGAGAATACCTCTTCACCTAGATTGCACTACTTTTTGTAATCTTGGTGTCCCTGATGTCGAAACGATGCGGGGGGTTTCGTTTTAAACTTCTGCTTTCTTCGTCGCTGACTATTTTTGGATCCCTTCAGACGAACACGACTTCATATTTCAGAAGTTAAGTCTGCAACAGCATCAGATTTCAGATGCTGCATGTAAGAGGAAGGTGAACTGGAGCTGAACTCAACATTCGGCATTGACAATATATGTAAAGTCGAGCAATAATCATGATGATTTGCATGTCATCTGCAGAATGCCATGGGCGATGATCCGATTATGTACTTAAAGCACCCAAGATGAGATCTGCTGAGTGCTCACAATTAATTGAGAAGAACGAAATCTAAGTGGTTTTCACTTCTGAAAACCAAATTCTAAGGTAACAGCATAATCCCGGCCTGCCCTTGTTCAGCGATAGCCGAGGTAGGTAAATAGGAGCCACGTCAGGGATCGGCCACAAGTGGCAAGGTGAGGTCGGTGGCTCCGTGCCCGACATCTCGCTATTGTGGCCAAAACACAATATGACTACTACACACGTGTTATTGTCCCGCTGCCACTTCTGGAGCCCAGCCGCCAGTGCCAACATCGTTCGCTTCCAGTTACAACAGCCTCTCACCGTGAGCCGCTTACGTGTGCTTTAAATGGACACACTTCTCTACCTCTACCTTTAGTGAGAACAGCCTCTCACGAAAGTGAGCTGCTTACGTGTGCTTTAAATGGACACACTTCTCTACCTCTACCTTTAGTGAGAACAGCCTCTCACGAAAGTGAGCCGCTTATGTGTGCTTTAAATGGACACACTTCTCTACCTCAACCTTTAGTGAGAACAGCCTCTCACGAAAGTGAGCTGCTTACGTGTGCTTTAAATGGACACACTTCTCTACCTCTACCTTTAGTAAGAACAGCCTCTCACGAAAGTGAGCTGCTTACGTGTGCTTTAAATGGACACACTTCTCTACCTCTACCTTTAGTAAGAACAGCCTCTCACGAAAGTTAGCTGCTTACGTGTGCTTTAAATGGACACACTTCTCTACCTCTACCTTTAGTAAGAACAACCTCTCACGAAAGTTAGCTGCTTACGAGTGCTTTGAATGGACACACTTCTCTACCTCTACCTTTAGTAACAACAGCCTCTCACGAAAGTGAGCTGCTTACGTGTGCTTTATATGGACACCTTCTCTACCTCAGATGTAGTACATTGGTTTAATCTAACCTTCGCGTACCCGACCCACTCCACAGTTCCCACCTGAAGGAGCATGATTACAGACATTCAAAATCAAGAGCGACACAATGTATAATGTAGTCGCTACAATGTATTGTGATTGAACCTTTTCAAGAGACCAAAACACGCTTATATGGCTATGAAATGTAAGGAAGGCTAACAGTAAGAAAGGGAGCACAAAAAACCAAGTCTAAAGTTCTTAAAATGCTTAATTAAACATTGTTCATAAAACCCCTACCGTAAAATCGATATCAAAGGGGGACGTATTAAATGGTCACATTAAAAAATGTTTAACCAAAATTTCAACAAACAAACCCGACCAGATTGTTAGGAAATATAAAGATAATTGGATTTCGGACATTTGCAAAAACATAGCACTAGGTTTCGAGGGTTGGAACTATCATCCTCTTCTTCTTAAGTTGACAAAACCATAGGGAAATAATCTTAAGTATATAAAAATATTCAATTTGTTGTAGTAAATACGTGGGCAAATATGCCAAATTGATTTTGAATTTCTGGAACACACTGGATTTATTTAAAGGCATCAGGTTTACATAAAAAAATTATGCAATATATGGACGAAAATGTGAATCAAATAATAAAATTAGCACAATTTGGCATGAGTGGAGTTTTTACGCCTGTTTTAAAACGTTTTTCATCCGTATAAATGAGTATTTAACATTTAAATTTGTTCTATCGTGTTTTTGTCGACAGTCCTGTCTTTATTTTATTAAGTGATTTGTTTTGTGCTGTTTACTTATTGACTGTGTCAAGTGTTTTAATTTATTTTTGTACTTGTATTTGTATGTGCTGTATTTCTATTCACTTGGCGATGTCTGCTAGTAAAACAACAACTTTATAAGGCAAACAAGTTGATGGTGATTAGTGGCATCGAAACAAGTCCTAAACAAACGTAATTCGATTGAGCTAGACGACGATACTTGTACGTTATTAATCCACTCTTACTTATTTCCCACAGCCCATGAGCATAAACATTGATAATAATATTCCAATCACACGTTAGTTCCGAGAAAAAGCAAAGTACTAAGAATTATAGCTTAATAAAGAAACAGTTCGTTTCGTCCACACGTTTGAACACGTATGAGGATTTAAAGCCTGAAGAAGAGGACAGATACCAGTCACGAAACGTCGTGTTTCTGACGCAAGTGCCCGTAATCATGTCCATGCACATGTGTTGTAGATAATCAACACTCCAATTACACTTCAGTGGTACTTTACTCGGTACTGAACTAAAAAATACGTCTAGAAATAACTTATGAAAATTCCTGAAGAAGAGGGCAGATGCCAGTCACGAAACCTCGTGTTTATGACGTAAGTATCCGTAATCATGACCATGCACATGTTTTGTTGTTAACCACGACTCCAATTACACTTCAATGGTACTTTACTCGTACTGTGCTATAAAATACTTCTATAAATAATTTATGAAAGGTCCTGAAGAAGAGGACAGATACCAGTCACGAAACGTCGCGTCGTGTTTCTGATGTAAGTGCCCATAATCATGTCCATGCACATGTGTTGTAGATAATCAACACTCCAATTTCAACTTCAGTGATATTTTACTCGTACTGTACTATAAAATAGTTCAAGAAATAATTTATGAAAACTCAACAACGATTGATAGTTCACTTAATCGTCCCACACCCATCCTTCGCACCAGTAAGAAATAGCTCTCTATCGACGAGCCATTAGTGTTCACTTAACTGTGACTAGGCTTAACTGTCCCGTCCTTCACGTCGATTGAACAAATTGAGTTCACTTCATTGAACATTTAAGTCGGTCATCGTCTCTAAACTATAACATTATCTCTCGCGCCGGCTGTTGATTGATCTTTTGATTGAAGACTTCAAATGAGTTAAGTTGCCGAGACCGCTAGATGTCGCAAACAAGGGAATACTGATCCAACACCACACACTATTTAAACTATAGTATTTATTTTTTATCGTTTAGCTTAAAATAACCAATGAATTCGATACATCCAAATTCCGTAGAAGGCCAGTGGAAACTTAACAAAATAGCACTAGGTGAATCCAGTATGGAAGTACCTGTAAATCAAATACCGGCCCAAAAACGCCAATCCTTCAGAAGGAGGTGAAGGTATTTGGACCTTTGGAAATTCCCCCTTACCAACGTCACATAAGTTTGAAGGTTCAACTGCACCTTTCTAGATGGTGCAAGCAATAGGCTTCACTTGGATATTTAATAAAAAAATATATATATAAAAAGAACCTATCACAGAATACTATAAGAGTTTATAGTATCTTCTTTTTCATTTCAGATAGTACAATAATAGCGAGATTCTACAAAACTATTTTCAAACCCTTACAAAATTTTGCAAATCTAAAAACACGTTGTTTCCATGCACTGGTAGAACTGCAGTAGAAACAGGAGTATTTTCACCGACTGACATCTCATTGCGGAATGCAACCGGAAACGGAGTGGGCGTCCTTTGTTGAAACGGATGCACCTAAATATAAGCGCACGTCGAGTCAAGAATACCTCACGTCAATGTCAATCACACAGCAACGCAAACACAACTGACGGATGACGCAACGTATCTCCCTCCGGGCCTCCGGTAACAGGTCTTCCTCAATGTCAAGCTCTTGGGTCCTCCTAGCGGTCATTGGCAACATGCCGCCTTCGTCACTCGCCGGGGTATCCCCTTGTTACATCCCAAACAGCATTAAGTTACGTCGCTTTCTTTCATCATCTCACTTCCCAGACCAATACAATCTTTTTTTTTGTAATACCAAACAGATCATTTTTGTAAAAACATTTGTATACTTGAGCCCAAAATGCTTCAATCTAAAAACCTTATAGTAATATAAAACAAATCGATAGCTTTCAATTGTTTTCCATAAAGGTTAAAATTTGGCTCAAAATATTGACGATTTAGGTATTTTACCGTCTATTGTTTCTTAACTTTATCTGTTTAGCTTATGATCTAATCTAGTATTATTAATCTATCTTGTTATAAATTGTTATATTTCTTTAATGTATGCATTTCGATCTTTTTCTCTCCAACTGTGCTGTAACTGTAAAATGGGTGTAAATTATTAATTTTTCTCTTACCTACTTATTTTTTATTATTATTAGATAATGTTACTTTATTGCGGAAGACCACTTTAAGTTGTAACTATATTATAAATTATACTAAAATAACCACCGAATACTGACAAATTGGGGTTATTATTTTTTTCCAAGTTGTCATCTTGTTATGTAATGTAAATGCAAAAGATGGAGATAAATACATTCTATTCTATATTCTAACCGCGTTTTTTGCAATCGTAAAAACGAATGCAAAGCGCGTTGTTTGACAAACACCGCGCTTGTATTTTTGTAACGGAAATGCGCATTATTATACCACCCCAAAATAGTAAGTGGTAAATAACAATGAGTGATAACATTTTCCAAAGCAACGACGTACTTTTCCCCCCTGGATTTAGCATCGAGTTAATTAAAGTCAATATAGAAATGAACATAAAATTATAACACTGAGATCATCGATGATTGAGGAGGATTGAGATAAATAGAGATCAAGACAGGTTGGACACAGATAAAACTATTTCTCGGTATTCGGAGGGGAGGGGGAATGTGTCACCTGGATGCGTTATCGCAGAAAGGCAGATGATGCTCATGCGATCTAGCGGTCAGAGTATGTAATACTGACAAATGCACAACCTTAACGTCCCGTTTACACATAAATATCGGATGTGAATTCAATAACTTCCCTTACACCTTCCTGGCTTACGCGACGACCACTAGGCTTACTACATGCCAAAATAACACAATACGTTTACGATAAGGTCAAGGGCACAACTGCATGTACTTGGAAAACATCAATAGTACTGGAACCATACACCTTTTGAGAGTTGTTTCAACAGATAATCAAATAATATACGACAAAAACAAAGTAAACACTAGTAGCCTAGTTGATAAAATGTGACCCTGGACAAGTCATCTCTTCCCTATATCGTCATCAACGTACTCGTATTACGTTTAATTGTATTAGCTACACAGGAGATAACTCATTCAATGTTATAAATTGAGCCACGGCAAAAGAAAGCACTCGAACTGCCATCTATTGAGTGAGGGGTTCGCAAATATTTAAACAGCAACAATCAAAGTTACACAGCCCGAGCGACGGCCTTAACTAACTGAACAATCCCCCGGACCTCAGTCAGCATACCACGTCCGTATAAATGATTGATCTGCTGTGTAACTAATACAATCAAAGATTATCATTTATTATAGCCGCCATTAGCGAAACAATCTCATCGTCCTACAACAATGCAAGCGGAAATGTTATTGTTGTGTACGAATGGTTTTGAGCATTATTGTTTGAAAAGTTGCACATGATTTTGATATTTCGATAGGTAATTGTTGTGTTGTGACTGAGTGAATACAGTATTAGGCTATGAAACAGTTGACATAAATAAAATGTTTTGATTTTAAATGTGTTCCATTTTAAAGTTAAAATGCCAATAGAAGAGAAAGGGATACAGCAAGATATAGGTCTTTTGCAAGAATTAGGTTTATAAGAGACTGGTATGCTTAAATAAGGATAAAGAGTTAGTTTATGTGAAGCTGTTCAATAGCACCAAACCCAAAATCAATAACCATATCATAAGCATAGATAGTTCTTCTATATCGGATTAACGCGTGGGTCTTATGTCACACAGTACCCTCAGAAGTATCAAACTCCCATATCCTCTTGTGTCAAACGCGGTTCAACAAAAAAAAAAGATCATATGGTTTCTATATCAACACTAATATGAATCGGTGAACACGTTATTGAAATCAAAGACAAAAACTTGGGCTATTTGACTGTGTTAAAAGTACGTTATAGACACATTCTTAACATTAAACTTTGTTGTTTTGCCACTTAACCGATTTTTTTATTTATTCGACAGATCCTTTTGAAAATAGGTTTCCTTGTTCGTCTACCAACCAGTCCGTAGGTCTAACATTTAGTGAAGGTTCTTGGTCTAAGAAAGAACTCTATTGAAATTGTAGTTAAAGGGTCAAAGGACCGTATTTCCTTATGCCTGCCCGCTTGTTTAGTTATCTATAACTATAACTATTGGTCTAAGAAAACATGACAAAGAACATTTTGAGATATAGATTATCAACTTTCATTATTCCGGGGAAAAATTTTGTTCGGTTAAGACCTGCGTTACTTTCTGTTGGGTCTTTCGATACCCCCTTGTGTTGGAGGGTATTTATTTGCCACATCCCTTTTCAGACATTATACTGGGGCATGATGTAGGTATGTGGAGTGCCAGTACGATATACGACCAACTACTGTAGACGTTTCTCGGTGTTGTGCTGAACAAAACATCGTCCTCGGACATTACCCGTGGACACATTGTATCCATGAACCATGTACCGACGCTGACTGCCTTGTTTTCGCCAGCTACTACGAGGGCAGAGCACTTGACATGTTGTGGACCACTCTCAATGTTGCGTTGGTCCACAACAGGACCACATAAAACAGTTGCCCAACGAGCCAAGAGGTTGGCACCAAGCCCGACCCACGCACCACGGTTCACGCTTTAGTTTGTTTCCCAACTCCCACTCAAGGCTTCTTGCGCCTCGCAACCCAACGGTGATTGAGCAACGGCGCGGCGTTGCGTTCCCCAAAAAAGCTCACACTTGACACTGTTTCCTCATTCATCCTTCAGGAATCATCTCAATTATTGTATTCTGGATCATGTAACCATTTCAAAGTATCCTTGCGTAATTTACGTAATTACGGAACAAGCCTTGGAATCTTAAATTCTCCTTACGACCAAATCAGTGAGTGAGGACAAAATCAAATGGTTTATTCTTAAAATCCGCCTATCCACGTTCTCAGAGAAATCTCATTAAAAGACGATTGAACCTGGGTATGTGATTACAAGCTAGATCCGATTGTTAAGTGATCTTAGACTGTTATTCAAGACAAGAGAAATACTCTGAGAACGGTTGACACTCTAACGGCATTACACTCATACTCCAACAACAGTTGCCTGCAACTGTCACTGTAACTTGTTTAACAATAACAGAATAACTGTTACTGGAACACTCAGGGTTTAAACAATACTTCCCTCTCCTTCGAGTGGGAATTTATTACCTACCTCCCCCCCCCCCCCCCAATTCACCGTTACATTAGAGACAATATGAACAACGCGATTTTGAGAATAATCGATAAAATACAATTAAGACACGAGGAAAACACAATTCAAAAGTACACTGCCTCTTTATCGTCTTACACATAATTTCAGTCCTACTAAACACACATTATTTTATAATTTTAGTTATGTTTAAAACACAACGTTACCGCAGATAGTGTATAGTAATATACTCATAGATACAACTTCGATAAAAGCAGCCAAGAGATTTTATCAATTTCAAAAACAAAACGTTATATATTTCAAACACTTCATAAGCCAGAAACGGTTAAGGAGGACTTGTCACTAAAACGTAAAAAATACTGATACCAATTTTATTTAATGTTTTGCAATGTAATGAATACTACTACACTTTTGCAGAATTCTAGACTAAACAAACCCACTATAGTTTTAGGCTACTATTCGGTAGATATTAGTTTACCTTCACCATCTGGATTGTAGGAAATTTATTGTGGCTTTTGTATAGTCTATCTTCTTTAGTGCTTAATTAGGTCGTACAACCAAACATAGTTTAAAATAATATATTTGTGGAAGTTGTGCAATTACACCACATATCAAGATAATTTGGGAAAATGTCACCTACACATATAGAACTTTTGAAACAATAAAATCAATTTATTCAGCGTTATTGCACAAAACATTTTGTTGGTAAGATTTTTATTAATTGGATTTAAAATAAACCCCAGACAGCAGAGTTTTATGAAAGACACAATAATAATATTCAGACGGAATCAAAATATTAGCAAGGTGCATTTTTCTATTTGTATAGCACTTACGTAATAAGGTCATACATTAGCCCCAATAGCTCACTTTTATGTTTTAATTTCTGTGTGAACAAGCCAACATTTATTGACAAGCAGTTTTAAAAACTGTTGACATTTTCTGAAAAACACAACCAATGGGAAATAGTCTTGGGGGAGGAACTACAAAATTAACAATCTGATAAATTACGGAAAATAAACAATTGACGTACAGTATGACTACGAAAGGTAAAACACATAAATTCACTCGTCATGCCTCGCATAATCCAATAGTTATCAGTTGTTAGTGATAAAACTAATCATGCTGCAACACAAGTACCCCCCCCCCTCTCACTGCAAACATATTTCGCTTTGCCAAAAGGTGAAGGTAAACCCGTGATGAGGTCTGTGGTCGGGGGAGGGACGGTGGTTCAGCACTGTTCCACATCCTACATCCCTGCCCTGACCCCGAGATCGATCCGTACACCGAACCGCGGTACAGGAGCGATAATCGGATAGGCACACAAACACGGGAGCCCGCCCATTGAGCAACAGTTGTGTACGACAGATTCGACTGGCGAGAGACTGAAGAAACTTACCGCAGTACAATTATAAACACACCAAAGTGCTTGATATAAAAAAGGTCCAATTTAACAACAACAAAATGTTGTTCAAACTAATTTAAAGCAACTGAACAGACCAAGCAATAACTAAATGCAGCTCTTGGCTGGAAGAAATAGGAATGAAAGATTCAGAAAATAACAGGTTAGGATACAATATACTTAGTAGTACGACAAAACGAATACTACTTACTTAGATCCTAAAGGAGAAACATACTGTTTTATCAAAAAAAAAAAACTGCACCAATTGTAACGCTAATGAGGGTGGCTTTCGGATATAAATAAATGAAAAGATACTCGAGGCGCGTAGTTAGAGAAGAAAAACAACTTAAGTTCAACATGGATGGTCAATGCTAATAGACGAATTGATTTTGTACGAAAAAATAAACATTTTAACTACAGGTCATATGTGTTTTCTCAAACAAAGAATTGGACGAGAAAAACTTTTCTATGATCAAAACAAACAAAAATTAACAGTATAAGACAAAGAACTATGAAGAGAGAGAAGTAAAACCAAAAACATTTTACCAAATTATATCAATATGATGGAAACATAAATGGAAAGATAAATTGGTCAACAACAGAAAGTAGACTGATAGAGATTGGTGCAATGGAAAGCAAGAGAAGTGTTGAGGACCAAAGTCCGCCTGAGGGCCGCCACTACCTGGACGGAGCGCCTTGGCGTGCCCCGGAGGCAGGAAGGCCGGGGGCGGCGTGATCGGGGGCGGCTCGAAAGGAACCACATCGGGGACACCCTGGGGCAGCTCTAGCCGCCGCTTGTCGCTGGCCCGGCGCCGCCGACGGGGTGTAAACGTCTTGACGGCGGCCAACAGCCCGGCGCCGCTCATGTGACAGCAGCTAGCGGGCTCGGGGGCGGCAGCGGCGGGCGCATCGCGACGCTCGATGGTTACTAGGTTAGTACGACTGCTACACTACTGCTCGGGTGGTGGCGTACTCTTCCGTTCCACCGGCGAGTCGGGGTCTGGCTCGCACCATCCCTTCATGCCCATGGTCGGCCCGGCCTCTCTCCGCACTACACTGTCACTATCACTGTCCGCAATGCGCCAAGCGACTGTCGGCCAGAGACGCTGCCACCCCACCCCCGCCCCCGCCCCCGCCCGCGCTGCCGTGGCTTCATTGATCGCGACTCCCCCCCCCGACCCTCACGTCATCACCAAACCGTGGACCAATTTAGCCGGTATCAAGTAAAAATAACCCGATACACTCCGATTTTAGTCCAAAACAGTGGAATTGTCCTCAATTATCACGTCGAAATCTAAATCATGACTTTTACAAATTTCAATATGAGCTATTTACTTTAATACACACCACTATGAAAACGCATTAAATTGTTGAAATATTAAATAAAAAGTGATGAAATTTCAAAAGCCTGTTTTTAGATCTGCCATAAAGTAGGCTACTTTTAACGAACTTTACAGTGTGACCTTATCAACTTAAATTGATAAAGAAAATTTTTTACCATTTTCTAAAAACACATAAAAGCAAACTAAACTTCTTTAACAGTTGGAAAAAACAAAATTAGGCAATATGGAGGGTTGCGGGGGCAACGCGATCGCAGCCACAGGTTGCAGTCGTACCACCCTCCCCCCCACAACAGGGGTTACAGCTTGGTCTGAATCAATGAATAAGAAACTTGCTGGCTACGCGCTCCCAACTCTCAATAGGTAAATTAGACGTGTTCTAGCCCCAAAAAGGTTTAAATATAAAATAAACTAAATCATTGTATTTTTTCACTGAAGATGTGAAATGAAAATTCAGTTCAAAAATGGCTATTTAAAATTTATCAATCTCAAATCTATCAGATTTATTTACCTCATATGTGCCTATAGGTCCACTATTAGGGCGACATGAACTCAGAACAGAACAGAACTCAGAAACAGAAACTTGCAGACGGTCTTACGTTTGTATGAGTTAATTGGTAAAAACTACTTACGGTAAATACAAAACACAACAAGGACCGGCGAGTTATTTTTAAACTGTAGAAGGAGGCCGTATAACGTTGTCATCGTCTCAAGTCAGAGAAAAATGAGGGGAATGATCCGCATATTCTCGTTTATCGTTACAAGGTCCTCATTATGCGGGGGAACAGCTTTGGAATACAAATCCCAATAAAGTGGTTGGCGGCTGAAATAGCGGGACGCTGGCAACACTCCAAAAACTAAACTGACCATCTCCAGTCTCTAGTCTTTGGTATCGGCCATCGATATGAAAACACCGACATTCTTCTTTTGCGATATAGATATTTCGAATCGATATAAACACGACCAATACTGTTTAGGTAAAAATATCATATTAGTATTATTGCCTTTACTATCTTTACTATTACTTGTTTTTTTACATCAGTGTTTTTTCATTTAGTGTTTGCTTAGATTTAAACACACAAGCTTCATTTTTCTTGAACATGCATTAACATAATAAAATTCTGATAACAACACTACTGATTCGGATAATGATACTATCGATTATTATACTAACGATTTAAAACACTCCATCATTTAATCCACATCGTCAATTTTGAATATTTTCCAAGCATAACCTCTGCAAATACAAACTGCACAGGATTTTTCTGATCGATTCTTCTTATATATATATATTTTGGTAATTCTATTACGTCAGGTTTATTTGCAAAACTCCTGCTCTGAGTTCAGATACGATAAGTTTCTACTTTATCTGAAGTCTGGTATCATATATTTTCAATCTATTGATCTTAACCAATAAGGGGATGCCTTACTTTCCCTTAATATTCATAAAATAGCTCGAGAATAATACAGGGAAGAAAATTCGAATGGGGTAACAGAATGGATCATGGTGGACTAATAGCAGCGAAGTATTATTTTGAAAAATAATTCCCGATTGAGCATCATTTTCATTAAAAATTTTTAAACTTTATAAAAAAACAAACATTCGTATTTAAAAATTTTACCAGAACTCCCGAGTGTTTCAGAAGTAGGTTCCCCTGAAGACCTTCACTTGACTCCATAAGTACAACGGTCGTCGAGAGCAGCATCTTTACCTTAGTACAGACATTGGTTTGGCGTACAATGTACTCTCAACGTTAATATAACCATCACTGTGCTAACTAATTACCACGCTAAATTGGTCAAAATGCATTTAAAAATCATGTATTGAACTGGGCAACGTGCCGAGTTGTAGGACGATCGAAAATCCCAGATAAAAACGTACCAGACTAAACTGAATCGGATTTTATGTAGCCTGGATTCCTCGGAGAAACACTTCGCGAGCCGACCAAAACACTGACCGGCGGCGGCGGCGGCGCGGGCCGTGACGCGGCGGTTGTGACGTCCGCGGATTCTTGCCTCCTCGCCAACAGGATATTTATGCTACGATCCGCCACTTATGTAACGGCGTGCAAGTTCGTTCCTCTTCAGGGATTATAATTAAACGCGCGAGAGGACCTGGTGATTTAGCGCCAACATCTGGTCCGTAATCGCCGGCTTACAACCGCCCGTACAAGTGGACGAGATACGTGGAATCGATGCAACAGATTCCGTGAAAAAACTTAATTACATCGCATTGTTTCGTCAACGCTCTCGCCATTACTGGTGGTAAACAGATCAAAAGTGTGGAAAAGAAAAACAAGAACGAAAGAAATTGCTCTGCATTGTCCAAATTTCTTCATGCATAGTACTAGAAAATGTTTCGGTTCCAATCAGGAAAGATTTTAATTTAAAGGAAGAGCTAAATCATGTTTTTAGAATCCAATTACTTTTGAAGATTGACATTGGGCATAGAAATTCATCAACAAAGATGGTACTTTTCTAGATTTATTCCATCTAGTCTCAAACTTGCACCCGTACATTAAGTACAACTGTCTACAAATCTAGACACTCGGGTGGCAGAGAATATAAGAACTTGCTTAGATCTGAGAAAAGAGAGTCGTATTCTGACCATTTACGAAAACGGCCCACATCATAATTTCGGAGGAAATTACACCAAAAGGCCAACCGGAGATTATAGGATTAATACCAATATCCAACGCTTTGCAACCAGGCTTCACTTAAGTTCGAGGGATTCTGACAAAGATCCAAGAAAGAGGCTCATCATTTCTTGTGACGACAATCAAAAGCATACTGATGAAAGTATTAGGATCCACTTGGATCATATTAGGCCCGTGACAGCCTTAAGAAAACTGATTTACGTCTCGCAAGGAGAAAGATCAAGATAATACAAAGATTCTTAAAGATCCATCACACCAAAAGGTACAGTTTTTCATAACTTAGTGATTCGACTCATCTGAAACCATAATGAATAAATATTGCGAATAACACAATAGTATTGAATTGTATTGTGTATACCTAGATGTGGAATTGTTATGATATCTTGTAGAATGCCAGAGGATTCAACAACGCCATTCTAGGACTTATAAAAGGAAAACGTAATGTTACAAAACAGAATTAAAAATTAAAACATAGCATGCATAGTGTTTTTCAGATTATATTCTAATAATAATAAATCAAGAGAAACGTCATCGAATATATGAAAGAAGATGCTCGGTCTAATTGCTCTGATGATCTGGTAAAATTTGCCCAGATAATTTAAATAATTTAGTTTTAATTTATTAATAAGTGTATTTTTTCTAAATCATTAGCAGTCCACGTAAGCATTTTTCCTTTATACATGGATCCTACTCAATTACATATTTTTATTTTCATTTTATATATATATATATATATATATATATATATATATATCTTCTATATATATAAAAATGAATGTTTGTATGTTTGTCCTTTATGGAATCGTGAACTATTGGACCGATCATGATGAAAATTTGTACGTATATGTATTTTTCCACGGAGAAGGTTTATAAGCTATGCCCATCCCTTTCCCGATTCAGGATTCCGCCCCACTGGTTACAGAAATACCCATAAGAAATGCATTGCAGCAAACATATGTTAACGTCTTTTCAAATTTTTAATCAGCTGTTCTTTGTAAACATATATTACACTTATAGTTTTAAAGCATAGAGTAAGCTTAAGAGAAACGACAAATTTTGTTTAAACTGTTTTTGCAATCACTGTTAAACATAGACTTTACTATCCAGATAATACAATTCAAATTTGACGTAAAAATTCACCTTTAACTGCAATATTTATTTAATATAAACCATGCTCATGCTTGATCAGAAGAGTAATGCAGATATCATAATTACTATCTTACGTTGGCTACAAATATAAAGAATGTTATAAAATCAACCTTAGTTGTTTTTTTTTTGACAGAAGTATGGTTCTCAAAACTCCGTGTGTACATATTCTCTCGATCGAGACAACAAAGCAAGCTCAATCGTGGCATCGGAGATATAACTAATTTAATCTAAAATTTATTATAGTAAAAAAAAAAAATTTACTAAGTAATATAAGGACTTCGGTTCTTAAGATTTGCGTGCGAAGCCGTGGGTAACAGCTAGATAGAGGCAGGAATATGGTACATACCTTCATAATACGCCCAAGAGGCTCACGATGGAACGACTATCAATTATCTCAGCAATGTTTAGAATGTGATAGAAAAAGAATAAGTGAATATAGTGTACTGTTTTCAACGGGAAATTGCGTGCGAAGCCGCGGGCAACTTTTGCAAAAAAATTATTGAAATGCGCAGCAAAGCGCGCCGGGCCCGCTAGTATATATATATATATAAATGAATGTTTGTGTGAATGTCCTTTATAGACTCAGAAACTATTTGACCGTTCGTTATGAAAATCTGTATGTTTATGTATTTTTACACGGGGAAGGTTTATATGCTATGCCCATTGATGTAACTTACCACAAGGCAGCGCTGCAAAATAAAAAGGTTTTCAAAGCGCCTGCACATTATAAACTGCAACTACAAGACAGTTACGTATATTAAATTGCCAAACACCATTTGAAGGCGCTAATTTATTATGTATATTTGTCTTAAAAATAAATTTCTGGCTGAACTTAAAGCTTGAGTGTTAGACCACTTTTTAATAAAGTAAATGTGCGTTGTGCGTGTACAATGGCTATAGACATACACTTCTGACAGATTTTCTTGATCGTGGCAACAAGGTCAAACTCTACATCGCCGTTGGAAATATAATTCACTTGAACCAGAAGCGTGCGAAGCCGCGGGAAACAGCTAGTTAGAAATAAAATTATAACTCAGATATTAATTAAATACCTTGATAACAGTTCTAAGCTCAGATCATGCGGAAGCTCTGTAATCAGGGCCACTGAGTGGATCTAATCAATACTAAGCCTAAAGCCCGTGCAGCTCTAGCTGATTTGGGGGCGATCGCGCGGTTCAAGTCTGGTAAACAGTGATTAGTGGCATACTACTGGAACATTATTTTTATTAGAACATGAAAGGATTTAGATATATTCAAATTATCAATGAAAAGTCTACTTAGCCAGAAATGAAAAAAAAACTTGTATTTAATCAAAACAGAAAACAGAATACTGAGGGCGAGAGAAAAGAAGAGACCTGGCCCGTGCCGGCGCACAGCTGTGTACTAGTGTGTTGCCGCGCGGTAATTTCAGGCGCTTCGCCCCACAGCCAACCCTGCGAATTGTTTATCATAGCAATGGAACAGTGAAACAATAATGGAATTACGAAACAAGGCGCGGCAACATACTAGTAGTAGCGCCTGCAAATTTCAGATAGGCCAGAATCCAGGTCTCTTCTTTTCTCTCGCGATCAGTACATTTAATCACATCCGCTTTGTAAAATAATTACGTTGGTCTTATCATTGGTAAGCAATTTAGCAACTAATAAATCAGAATTTAATTCATCAGACACTACATTTATACGCTTCAGATGGAAACGTACAACTAAATACAATTAGGCCAACATCAACGTAATCTGCATGCAAAAGGAAGGAGGAGCAAGTAGTGTAGCGAGCATATGATCTTTATTATGGGATCTGGAATACATCAGCAGGGCCAAACATTACGTCGGAAACGTTACACTGTGAAAACAGAAAAGCATTTCGCGAGGTGGACAATCACTTCGAGAGACGGACTAACACTTTAACAGGGGGACTACTACTTCGCGAGGTAGACTACTACTTCACTGGGTTGGACTACTACTTTGTGAGGTGGACTAACACTTTAACAGGGGGACTACCACTTCGCGAGGTAGACTACTACTTCACTGGGTTGGACTACTACTTTGTGAGGTGGACTAACACTTTAACAGGGGGACTACTACTTCGCGAGGTAGACTACTACTTCACTAGGTTGGACTACTACTTTGTGAGGTGGACTAACACTTTAACAGGGGGACTACTACTTCGCGAGGTAGACTACTACTTCACTAGGTTGGACTACTACTTTGTGAGGTGGACTAACACTTTAACAGGGGGACTACCACTTCGCGAGGTAGACTACTACTTCACTGGGTTGGACTACTACTTTGTGAGGTGGACTAACACTTTAACAGGGGGACTACTACTTCGCGAGGTAGACTACTACTTCACTAGGTTGGACTACTACTTTGTGAGGTGGACTAACACTTTAACAGGGGGACTACTGCTTCGCGAGGTAAACTACTACTTCACTGGGTTGGACTACTACTTCGAGTGGTGAACTACCACTTTAACAAGGGGACTACCACTTCGCGAGGTAGACTACTACTTCACTGGGTTGGACTACTACTTCATGAGGTGGACTAACACTTTAACAGGGGGACTACTACTTCGCGAGGTAGACTACTACTTCAAGAGGTGAACTACCACTTTGCCAGGTGGACTATTACTTCTCCACTCCAGGTGGACTATTACTTCGCCAGGTGGATTAATACTTCTCAAGGTAGACTGCCACTTCCTCGCTGAATTTCTGCTTGGTGATGATTCTTTTGGATCGTGACTGCACAAGATTAGAAAAAGGAAATTTCCCACCCGCGGTTTTAGAGATTCACCTGGGTTCATGTGAAGCACAGCTTCTACAGGTGCAGACAGAATATGGACCGAAAACTAAAGAGAGCTGACGATGGTTGGAACATGATTTGAGAGCGAAACTGCTAGAAAATGGTGGCCCGGTGCGAAGAGAAAATCCTGAGAGCGAGAGGCAACTTTAAAACTTGAACAACTAATCTAGATAAAAGGATGCAAGAACTAAATGAATGAGAGTTTGAATATACCAAAAGAAAGGCTCAGTCAGAATTGGTGCGGGCAAGAGGGTTTACAGACTAATCCGTGAATAGGGTGCACAATTTTCATAAGTATACTATAGTATATTCTCAATTCGAGTGAAAATAATAATTATTGTAATCCAGAAATGATTCCAACCAAAGCAGAGGCGATGATTATACTCATATACGAATTAAAATAGCTCATACGTTTTATCCATCGAATTACCTATTTAAAAATTCAAGTGCCTAGAACTTTATACTTTGAGGCTTCATGATATGAATTGATCGAATCGAATTGAAAGGTAGAATTAATTGTGTTTCAATTAACATTTTTATAAACTAATGGAGCAAAAATAGTGTTAAGTTCACAATTTTTTATAAGCACTTCGAGATGTAACTATTGAGTTATCTTGAAAAGTTTTAATGGTTAGCAATTAGAGTCACCGTGGGCAAATAAACTAAAACAAAAAACGCATTTAGTACTATTAATGGCTATTTAACTTCATATTACAAGGGTATATTCGCAATGCCTTATTCTAATGCGCTGAAAAAATGTATTTCAAATAACACAAGTAGCATGTACATTTTAACAAATTTTTGTTGGTCTTTAGTTTTTCACTATATTTGGTCTTGATCACATTATTTTAATACTAACTGAGCTATTAGTTTTTATTTCTACAAATAGCGAGACCCGTATGTATTTAAAAATAAAATAAATACTAAACCCTAAATATTTTACAAATTTAAATTTTAAAGAATATTAAAAATAGTCTTTAAACTTAGTGCGAATTGTGAACTTTTAAATCACTACACTCTTGAAAACATAAAAAGATTAACGAATAATTGAAAATTTTACTCATTTCCATATATTTATTGCTTGTATTATTGTGTGCTTTTCACAGCTAAATGATGAAAAAAAAGAACTATGGCAAAAATACTAAGCCGTTATGTTCCCACCAATTTTGAATTTCATACAAAATTACAGAAACTATCACTAACGACATAGAAAATCTACATCAGATTTCAATCTAGACAACCTAAAGCACGGAAATTTACTATGCACCTAGGCGACGACGTAACGCAAAGATCTACAACCCGCCTGTTGGAACCTTATTGGTCATAATTCAAGAGAAAGGCAGGTGGGGCACAGATTCTACACAAAGCCGTATTTAATACTGCAAGGGGTCATATTGCTACTGGCGGGCATACAGCCCCACCCCACCCCCACCCATTCCATATCGGTCTCTAAATGTCAAATGTATACCCTGGAACTCGAGGCGAAGGACTCTCAAAGAGTCCTCCACTATTCTCGGGAGTGAAAGGACGAACAGGATCATATTCAGGAGTCTCCCTGCAATATTTACAAAATCATGTAATCATGTTCCCGGCACATCTTCTTAGGCTCGAAACATCCTTATTGCGGTAAGGGAATCTATCAATGATGTGACCTTGAAATTTTGCATGATTGATCAATTTTTATACAAGAAACATGAGTTCGATCATGATGTATGTTTCTCCATTGGATTAGCTGAGTGTTATATAACAATTTACATTGGCCCTAAGGGTAACGAAAAAAATGGCAGGATATATAAATTTGCAGACAAACTCAGAACACGCATATGAGATTTTAACATGTGACATATTAACATATGTGATTTAACTATCCACAAGATATCTAGTGAAAGGTTTTATATACAAACGTTTAATTGAGCATGTAACTTCATGGATAGTTCATGTCCATCCACGGGGTGGATTAGCTAAGCCTCTATGAACCCCATCACTCAGTAGGTTGGCACAATTCATTTCACTTTATAAGCCGGGGAATGTTAAAATTTCTATTCAGCATGATAATCTATCTGTCCGAAAGGCAATTCCAAAATGAAATGAGCCAGACCTAACATTTTGCATGCAATCTTAGCTAAGCCTGGTACGCGACACTTGGTGTAACGTACTCCCGTATTCTCCCTCTGACATGACCTACGCAATATTTCATATTAGACTCTATCTTTAAAAGACTGAGTAAGCTCTATATGAGGTCAATGTTGAGCATTTGCTATTATGATAACCATCACCATCAGTTCCCTAAATATACTCACGTACATGTTAAAATCTCTTCCTGAATCCAAATGTAGTTGGTTATTGAAAATACAACAAACACAATGATAGTTCTCCGGTAAAAAAAAAAATATATATAAAAAAAAACAGAAATGTATGGTTAATTAATTGCTGTAAACTATTTCTATTATATATCCAGCCAAAGACTAGATAAGACCAATGGATGGAGTATATAACCCGTGTTTGCCATCTTGTCGAAGGCAAGAAACGCAAAACTAAGCTCAGAACGGTGCTAAATTTCAATGCTACTGTTTCAAATAAATCATGATCTAGCTTACTTAGAATACTGATAACGTTTTTAAGCTTTGCATGAATAAAGCTGATAAGTCATTAACACGAATGGTGACATCCAAAAGCTAAATAACCGGTCACTTAATATTTTAGATAGTCAAGTAGAAAGTGACTTTATAAACTTATAAAAAAAACTTATATAAGTTTTTAATCGCGGTATGAAAAATGTAGTCGGGATTTTTGGATCGGGTTAGTTAAAAAATAGTGGAATTTTAGTACGACACTTCAACTGTTTGAATCATATTTCTTGATAAATTTAGCTGCCGTAGTTTGGTCTATAATTAATTTAGGTTGTATGCGAGAGTTTTAACTCGCGGGTCGATTCTTCTCGATATACCGGTACGCTACAGTTCTCTTGAGAGCTTCACATCGCGGGCTTTGAAGATACAGTTATTAAAGTAATGTAATAATCTAAATCGTATAAAGATCGACATTTGTAGGGTTTATTACAAATTAACCAAGTTCTCTAAAACAGAAAACTTTGTCCTATAAAAACTAATTTAACTTCCATTTCAAAACACCTTTGTGTGAAATAAAATTGTTGAGCATATTAAACATATTTAAACACTTAGTCCAATTTTTTCACTTCAGTAATAATTTCGCAGTCACTCAAGTTTCTTACATTTCAAGTTTTATCTCTTCAATTTATCTCAATAAAGTTTTTAGGCCTAAACTAAGGGTTTTCGAACAAAAATATTTCTAAACACATCCCGAAATGTTCTAGTTTTACCCCACCCCCCCCCCCCCCCACCCCCCCCCCCCCCCACCCCCCCCCCCCCCCACCCCCCCCCCCCCCCACCCCCCCCCCCCCCCACCCCCCCCCCCCCCCATGCTAGAGGAAAAGTAGGCTATCTTGTAATTAGCACTGAGGATGTGCGATAATAAAAATCCCTTGCAAAGATATTAATTAACTACACCCAGCCTTATTTATTAACAAAGTGAAACTATTTTAGCCAATATTGTAAAACACGTTATAGAGGAATCTTTAGTTCTTTAACGGAATTTTAGTTATTCCATTTTTATAAAATTTTTCAAATCTTTTAATAAGCCATTTGTTACCAAACAAAATACAATTACAATATACCAAATACAGTAATTAAGTAAAGAAATTAAAATATGGGGTTGATGTCGTTAAATTATGTATAAGTATATTCCATTTAGTAAATATTCTTTCAGAACTCCAAACAATGGTATATTTAAGAAATTATGTGATTCTTTAATATTCACATGATATATGATTGCACGCAGATGGCGTTATTAGTTTAAAAGTAAACATACACGTTCTAATAAAATCGTATTAAAAATTCTATTTGAATAGTGATGATAGCATACAAATAGGAGTATAAAATAATGAGTCTCGTGAATGTATGAATTGTAAATTTATGACTGATTCTGATCAAATGTAAATAATGTTATTTGTACAGTACGTATAAACGCCGTCAATTGACTAAGTTTAACTTCGCCGTCGGGATTCCTTCGCCCGATTTAACCTTCAAACAAACAAACAAGTGTAACTTGTAAAATTAGCACGTTGATTATCCCTAAAAATAAAGTGTATCTGGTTCGGTGGGAACGATTTACACGTAATATCGTAGGAGTAACAGTTCAAGATGGAATGTGAGGCCATGTGTTGTTCAAGTCCACGTATGGGTAGGCGAGAAAACACACACACACACACACACACACACACACACACACACACACACACACACACACACACACACACACACACACACACACACACACAAGATCCGCCGCCGCGCCGCCTAGACGCTGGTC
This sequence comes from Homalodisca vitripennis, assembly GCF_021130785.1. Classification (NCBI taxonomy): domain Eukaryota; kingdom Metazoa; phylum Arthropoda; class Insecta; order Hemiptera; family Cicadellidae; genus Homalodisca; species Homalodisca vitripennis. The sequence goes on from NC_060214.1 coordinate 101,475,476, forward strand.
AGTATCACCCTGTACTATATACATGCACAAACCGCGGCGCTGTGTCCAAGCAAGAATGTTAATAGGCGGGAATTAGGGACGCCTACGCCGCTTCAAAAATAGCGCCGGCGGCAACCAAAACATACGCAGCTCACTCACTCACTACTGGGCGTGTTGACCTATACCCTCGTAATACAATGGTTAAGTGTACACACGAGTAGAAAAAAACCCAGTAAAATAAAAGGTAAATCGCGTTTTAAAACGATAAATCGTGACGTAATGATGATTGTTTCAACTTCAAAATAATATATTTTAATTGCTTGTATAACATGTCTACAGGGCCTTACTTAGCTTTGGCGGGCCTCGGAGAAAATATTCGGCCAAGCCCCATCATGTCCCACCAACGCGCCTCCGCCACACCGCTTCACCCCCCACTTACCAACCCCCCAGTCACCAACCCCCCATTCATCCCCTCCCTCATCCTATATCCAACTAACAGCTTATTACTTTGTTAATGTAGTAAGTTACAGTTATTAGATTGAACTAGATCCGCCCGCCAACATAGCCCCTTCAAATATACATATGGCGGGGCCCGTCCCAGCCCTCCGAGGCCAATTTCTTTTAATTTATTTTTACCATCTCTAAAGACATGGTACACTTTGTAAAAGAACAACCTTTTCATTTACCATAATATTTTAATTGCCATTACTCATATTATCTGTTACTGCTTGTTATAAGGAGTAATTATCATTAGGAGCCACACTATTTATATTATTTAATGTTAACCTCTTCTCTCTCAACAGCTGATCTCTTTTGATATCTTATTAGACCCTACCACCGGTAGCGAAACGATTTAATTACCTATAATTAAATGAAACGCCAATTTAAGATCGCTGAGATATTGCCTTATTTCTTGTTTCTTGTCTACTACTCTAAAAGAAGATATCGCAAAGCTCTGTGGCCAAAGCAAGATGAATATAAGTTAATGAATCCTTTTTTGGCAGTAATTGCTCATTAAGAGTAGGCCTACAATCAATTCAAATGTACCAATTATTCACCTTAAGGCCCTTGCTGTGTATCTAGGTGACGCTTGAGATGGAAGTCGAAATATTAAAAAAAGATATTACGAGAGGAAAAAACAAAATGCTAATGCTTTTTTTCACTTACGTATCGAAAACTCGTTACAGCTTTCCCAAACTTAACACATTCGTGCACATAACCGCTCATTTACAACTCTTACATCGTATTTATAATGATAAGAAAAACTAAGAGACATCTCTTACTTAACCCTCCAACTGGCGGTCATTTTTTCCTGTAGTGGCGGCATGTTTTCGAGCCTCGTGCAAGGGTTTTTAAAGAAATTTATTAAAAATATAAATTAAAAGTAATATATATAGAAGTATATATTTTTGTGTTCAGAATTAAACATATAATAATATTAGTATTTAAATTTGGCCTTTAAAAAATGTTTACTAAAAATTTTTTTCCATGAAATTCAAAATTTACATTTTTTTTTTTTAATTTGGGGGGACCATATCTAGCAAACCAAGTTATAGTAAGAAAACTATAAAAGTGAGATAGCCATTTTGTGTCAAATTTATTCTAGTTTCAGAAACACATAAGCATTATACAAATTTATGAAACTATAATAACACTATATAACAAAAAGCAGGGATGCGCATAAATTGTGATAATACGGTGTATATGTAAGAGTTTGCTAATAAAAGTTTTACTAATACAGTTTTACTTCAATACATGTTATATTGCATATTTTGTTACTCAGAATGAAGTAAACTATACAGCAGTAGTAAAATAAATTCCATTACTTTTTTTTGAAGAGTCGAAAAAAGTTTCATTTTGTCATTACTCAAAACTTTTGCGAAACATTTTCGAGAAATTTATTTATTTGCACTACTGCAATATTTAACAATTCACCACACACTAAACACAACACTAAAACACAAATAAACACGACTCGTCACATCAACAACTCAGACGGCATCGACAACATGGCGGTCACAATGAATCATCTTCTTTTACGTTCCAAACTACGAACTTGGTACGTTGCAACTACAATACAAAGAGGAATAAAACTATAGTATTCCTTAGGCTTTTTTTCCGAATCCAATGGTGCATGAATCGAATCGATACGTTGCCGGAATATACTGTAATGAGTGATTATGCAAGGGAATGTTTGATCATCAAAATTTTGATAATTTAAATATAAAACTTACGGTGGAAGACACCTTTAGTCATCTCACCTGCAACAAAGTTACACCAATTACATATGATTTGACACGTACATATACACATATTAATATCAGAGAAACTACATATAGCATAACTCGTTCAAATTTAAAGGCGACAGGTACAGATTACAATAACGTGCTTCAGCCATTCTCAAACAAAGAAAGTAAAATGTGCAAGGATCTGTGGAAATGTGCTTTAATTACAACATCAAAGGATAAAAAAATATATGATTGCAAGAACATTGGAACTCACTAATTAATTGTCTTTGTATGCCTTTGTATTATGTCTTTTTAATTTGTGTCGAGTACATTCATATATTTTAATCTCGTTTTAGAATAAAAACACCGTCTCTACGAAATTCTTTTCTGAGAAGTAGTGGGGGCCCGTTTCCGGTTCCGAGCTGAGTAACAGTTCTACAAAAGCAAACCATTTAAGTTCTGCACGTACCGGTTGGATTTCCTTACTTTTATATAACATAAACATTGTCGGATCTTAATTTTTAAAACAAAGTAATTTATTTAAGTGTTAGAGAGGGCTTCTTAGTCCTAACTTCGCCTGGTAAAATAAGACATTCTTTACTTTTTTTTTACTTTTTATTTCTGTATGAAATTAAATAATGCTTTCGTTTAACTCACAGATCTTTCACAAGATAGTGTAATACGCGAATGAACAATCTGAGCATGTACAGCCCCTGTAAATCTGCTGGCTATGTAGTTCTGGCAAATAAGACTTTACGATGAAAGAGAAGGGGGGAGATATGTGGAGAGGGAAGAGAGGGGGAGAGGAACAGGGGAGAGAGTGGAGAGGGGGGAGAGGGACAGTTGGGAGAGGGAGAGTGAAGGGGGAGAGGAATAGAGTGAGAGGGGGGTGGTGAGAGAGTAAGGAGAGGGGGAAGAGGAAAGGGAGGGAGAGAGAGCGATTTCCTAACAGCGTTGATTCTAACGGGGCGAGGTGTGATTCCAAACTACCTAAATGACCGTCCATTATAGAATACGAGAGGCGGCATGATCATGATGTCATATTTAGGCGAGTTTAAACATTTAGTGGTTTTAAAATTATAACAGAGCCTTCTTCACATAAGTAAACAAGATCATATATCTAACATCTCAGACCTAGGACTTCACCAATAACGTGTAAGGATGAGGAGTGTTACCTCAAGGATTTTGAAATGTCTTGGGAGACATCAATATACAATTTACTTTCTAACTTTCCATGTTAAATCTTTGCCTTGCTTAAATAACGTGACTAGTTTTCCACGTAATTGACTTAAATATATCGCTAACTAAATACAACAAGCAAACATTGTTAAGATTATTTCACACAAGAGTCCCTCCCCCCTCAAACTAGAGGAGCCACCAACATTATAAAGAACGGAGAACTTTGTCGGAAACAACTTATGATGGCCGGCTCTGCCAAAACAGTGTTTACAATGTGGTGGACTCGGCAGCTCATAATGTACAACTTTGTTGGGCCGAGGGAGAAAACCAGCCAACACTGTAGGTCTCCTCTATAAATTACACCTAACTACGAAGGTGTATCTCAATCACACATTAATACTATAGTGTAATTCATACCGCCGCACTTTCATTGAAACTTAAGAGGAGGCTTGGAATACCAAAACCCAATTAAATGAGTTATGTGATTTTCTTTTAAGCTCATCATTATCTCGCAACACATTCGCGATAATTACTGGGAAAGTTAATTCAATGGTGAAATAAGCACCTCTTTACAAGACGTAATAACCCCCCCCCCCCGATGGTATATAGATGCACGGGGGAGGCACAAATGTACGAACATCCACTGGTACAATCGCCAGTCGCATTCTTGAAACATTCTACGAAGGTAATACAGATCTGTCCTGGTTATGCATCTAGTTGAAATTCTTTCCTTATTTGCATGTCATTCATAAACGGAATTAAAAGTATCACTTCTACATTTCCTGCCACCACTCACCATCACGCATCTGTTGGTGGGTTACACTTCCACTTCTACATTTCCTGCCACCACTCACCATCACGCATATGTTGGTGGATTACACTTCCACTTCCTCATTTCCTGCCACCACTCACATCACGCATCTGTTGGTGGATTACACTTCCACTTCCGCATTTCCTGCCACCACTCATCATCACGCATCTATTGGTGGATTACACTTCCACTTCCACATTTCCTTCCACCACTCACCATCACGCATCTGTTGTTGGATTACACTTCATACACCGAGGCCCTGCTTCGCTGTTATTAATGAAAGATGTTTTTATTTTAGTACAAATAGGATTTTTGAGATGTTACATAACAAATATATATTGATTACAAAAATAAAGTTTTACAACATTCCCAATCACCCCACTTTTTGTCTTCCCACTTTTGAAGTACTTCTTGCCTTTCATTAGACCTAATCTTATCCCTTGGAAAAGACATGAGTGCGATTAGATGGAATATATTCTGAAAGTTCCGTTGCCAGCTGAGGAATGCCTCAAGGCTCTGACTTAAACTCCGTTTTCTTGAAATTATCAATATACATCTAACCTCATATGTGACGTCCAACTGTGTTCTAATTATATTGAGGTCTTTCTTTCGAATTCCGGAGCAACAGTTGATTTGTCACTGCGATAAGCAATTGATTCTACTTTATGATAAGCCGCAGCCACACTTATATGCCATCATCAGTAAACCTTGGAATTCTAGTTAGTTTGTTACCACACTTATTGTTAAAAGCATCGAGCAACACATTGTAGGCTACATAAATAATACTTTACTGTATGGTTAAAGGTAATCCTGAGCAATCCAGGTCATAACGATCGTATGGGGGATCCGTTCGTTAGTCCCTTTTATAAAATGTTAACGTTTTTGAAAGAATTTCTGCCAGATATGACAAATCATAAAATTGCCACGTTACATGAGGTTGTGTTATTTACAATCGTACCGCACCTTTTTGAAAAATCATTTTTAAAGTATTGAAGTCCTCAGGTAAGTTTGGAGCAATCGGAGGTCTACAGGTCGCATGTCATTAGGATTGCCAACAGTTGAGCGGTCTAAAATGTCAGATTTTTTTAAGTTAGAGATAGAACAGGTTCACCTTCTACTGTATCGACTTTTCTCCTTATTCGTTTTATAATATCGTCGAACACGATAGTTTCGTCTGTCCCACGATCGTCCCACAACACGATCGTCTGTCCCATGAGGACAGACAAAAAAAGGCTGAACAGGAGACCGGCCTCTCCTTTTTGTATAAACAAATTGGACAGTAGGAGGAGCGGCGAGATCTATGGGAGAGTTGTAATTTTACTTAACAAAATAAGATATCATACATTTTTTTAATTTCCAAATTTAAGGTTTTTGGCATTAAAGGAAATTTTTTTCGTTATCACGTTTGCTGACAGAGATCCAACAAATAATTTGCGTGACAAGCCTTAATTAACCCTTTAAGCGTCATGAAAAATTAGACCTGATCTTTGATAAAGTTACAATTTTTTTAAATTTCCAATGTGTAAAGTTAAATTTATTTTCGTTTCTGTATGTCAAAATAGAGTTATTTAACGGTAAATAAAATTCGTTTAGCCTTTTTTGGATTACCTAGGATAATTTTTAACTTTTGAGAATATCGTAGAATAGCAGTGTAGTTGTCACTAATATTTTTATAATTTATTCAGTAAGTATGGGAATGAAACACAGTTTTATAGATAAACGTATACTATATTACAAACCAATAAAATTAGAAAAATACAAAAGTAGACAAAGAGTGTTTATTTAGTGGCGGGCTGTCACAACTGACATTCCACGCGTCTCCCGCAAGCCACTGTTATCGCGTGGACTTTGAACCTTCTTATCGCTCGGCAACGTGTAGGACAGCCTTGCAGGGCTTGAATTATGTTTCTTGCTTTGTGATAACATCCTTATGACCGTAGTAAAATATTAAAAAGTTTGGGGTTGACCAAGTAATTGCTCAGAATTACCAAATCTTCAAATTCCGAATCGTCTGGATAGGCCATTCACACGAATAATGGTAAAAAACACTAAATAAATACTGGAAACTGCTGTATTTAATATGAATAATTTACTTTAAAAAGAATAAGACACAACAGAAAATTAGCGATAACCGAAATACATATGCGTGTACCGGACGCTTCTCACTAACAACTGGCTAGATGCCTTGACGGGAGCTCCCGTCAATGACTTTGTGAAAGGCGCGGGGCCACGCCCGCTAGACAGTGTTTGGCCAATTAGAAGCAACTGCCACTCCCATTGTAACAGAATTCGAGGCAGGGCAACCCGTCTGTATGTCGCATGACGACTAGGACCATCTAACAGCAAAATATTCAATTAACATAGCAGTAAGAAAATAAAGAATGCAAAAACGCGGATCCACGGCAATAACGTTTTGAGCTTGTAGTGGCCCTCCGCGGATCCGCGTCAATAACGCTGGAAAGGTTAAATTATAGGCCATTAAAAATATGTCCTGAAAGTTGAAGGTCATGGTAAATGAAAATGAGTTATATAGGATCTCCATCCATCTCTTTCCGTAAAACTAGCAAATTCGACTGTTGATAAGTTTCTCAACTGGATCGCAAAATCCTGAAACTAAATCATGCGCATGTACAATGAGAAACTGCGAATGCCTCTTGGACCAGAGTAGACTTCCCCTGAATTGAGCCCCGCGCGGTGACCAACTAGCGTACCACGTGACCAGTGATGACGCGTTGCCATAACGACACCGTCAACTCGTGTTTACTGTGGCAACATGTCACATCGTTTCCGCTGTCAGTCAAATTTGTCCCAACACTTGAACGCGTTGTTGTGCAAGCATTCGTCACCCTTAACAAGATTATCAGTTATTAAATGTGCTTATAATAGACGCCGCGGCTGTCGTTGGTAGCTCTTGGAATATTTAATCACAGCTTTGAAGCAGTATCTATTTTCAAACTACCGTGTAATTGGCGTAAGCAGTTAACTAAAACTGAGTAAAATCTTGTAATAACAACAAAAACTTTGTTAGAACATTTACACTATTTTTTTTGTAATGAAACAACTCACTTTACTTTTGGACATCATAACGTTATTCCTGATACACACACACACACACACACACACACACACACACACACACACACACACACACACACACACACACACACACACACACACACGCACGCACGCACACGGACGCACACACACACACACACACACACACACACACCATTTTTAGTCTTATAAATATAATATGAAAAATAGGTATATCACCATTAATCAGACTAATTTGACAAAATTGGCATATCTTTAAAAACGGTTTATAATTTTACTGTGGACAGTTTTTAAAGTCGTTACGTTTTTGGAATTTCAGTATGTCAACAATGAAAAAAAAAATTTTTTTTACAAAAGTAAACTTATTGTGAGACAATAAACAATCACAGCTTCATACTGCTTTGCTTTCTAGGGATACCAGTAGCTCTGAAAGTATTCTTAATATTAGATTTACAAGAATTGTGTGCAATAAGAAAACAGGAGGTACCGAATGCCAAATTTAATTTGTTCTGAATCATTACATAAGGTGAGCCTAAAGTTTTTCAACACTGGAATATTTCCTCAGGAACGAACTTCAGAGTAAACTTTAAATAAAAGTTGTACGATTTGAAAAACTGTATCCACTCGTCTTATAAGAGGGGTTTTTTATTCCCATAGGGGTTTTATGGAGTCACTGATTAAATGCGAACCCATATGTTTCTCCTCGGATTTATGTTGAACATAAAAAATGAAAATCTACTGTCTGAAAACTATTTTTTCTAATCCTGTTTGCTTATAAACACTGCTGACTGTTTGAAGGAAAGTGAAACATATTTCTACAGGTATAAAAGTTTCTTAATGGGAATAATAAAATGTAAACAGACTTTTAATATGAAACTGGCATATTGTTTTCTGAAGGATATGAATTTTTTCAAAATTAATCGTTTTCGTGTAAAATACCCCTTCAGACAGAGAGTATTGTAGACCTAAAAAACGTTCATACTAACCTTGAAGAGATAGGCTTGTTTGGTATTAAACACATTGTTTAGTACTGAAAGAGTATCACATATGCTTTTCCATCAAAAGATTTATATTTTCCATTTGCGTCTTTTTAATTTGACTATTCCCCACCAGCTTCACGCCACATTTCACTTTGCTATTTTTTAAACAGACAGGACTATAAAACTGTTTAAAGAAACATTACCCCATAAAAATTCTATAATAGACCATGAAAATAAACTAAAAGGAGTAGGTTGAAAAGTTTTTAACTCTTACAGTTTTATTTGAAATATATCTGTCTAAGTTCGTTTCTGAGGAAATACGCCAGTATTGCGGTATAACTGTACATAATTAAGTCCTGTTCACCAAGATTAAATTCCTTTTTCTAAGAATCTGTCTATTTTAACTATTTCAGTGTTTAGATCATTTCACTTTTGAAAATAAAATTTTACTTATTAACGTGAATACAAAACCAATAATTAAAAATAAAGATGACACAAAGGCTCGTTTGGCCGTATGAAACCATCTGTTACCTGCGTGTATAATATATTTGATAATTATCAATGATCATTTATTTGATACCCCTCTACAATTATTGGTGTTTGGCTCCAGATCTCGACAATGCCTACCTACAGTAGGATCACAAAAAAGTGCAGTTGAGGGAGGAGCCTATTTGGTGTGTGACCTTGGAGCAGCCAACGAGGACTGAGCGATGTTGCCAAACTTGTAACCCGGGGTTCCGTGCCGTTCCGCAGTTGATGCGTTGTGGCAACGACGCGCGGGCCTATCCATTTGTTGCCACACATTGCACTCTTTCGTAGTCCCTACTGTAGTTGTGGATTTAACAAATCCTTTCTGAACCAATTCAAAAACATTTAGTTTGTACGTTGCGAAAAAAACGAATACTGAAAGGGTTTAAGTAACGCTGATGTTACGTGTGTATGATGTGTAGTCATCTTGCTTTGCTTAAAGACCTAAAGAAATATAGAAAACGAATCGAATATTTACGATTTTACTTGATGAAATTACTTGTCGGGCAACATGTAGTTCATTTAGTTTTAAAGCAACAATAATACAGGTTTTCTAATTGAAAAATCATCAGGTTAACAAATGAACAGGCCTACAATTAGATGAAAATAAACAATATCATTTTAATTATTATATGAATTAATATATGCATATCTTTGTACAGTTTTACAAGGAATCACAAATATTACGCAAATAGGCTTAAACGCCAAACACTTATTACTTAAAAGAAAATACGATTAAAATTACATTTATTTCTTAAATACAAATCTCAAGGCTTACAAATACGAAATTATTTCTTTGAAGTAGATGAAAAAATTAATAGTATACAGAAAAATGGCCCAAAAACTACGACTTGGTAATGTTTGAATAATAACGAGAGGAGGTACGTTTGTAAGAAAACAGGAATATGAACATTTGCCATCGTTATATGTTACAACAAAACAATGCATCGACGGAGGTGATTTAATCCCAGAAAAAGAGGTAAATACTAATTCTGGAACCGTCGAGTTATTATTATTTTACCACATAACAAAGGCAAGCATCACAATAATAAACTCCCATCCCAGCATTTGTAGAAAAAATAAATAAAAATGAAAAAAAAAAATACACAAACAATATTGGACAACAATGAGGCCCATATCTTAAGTAGAAAATAAACAATAGTAAAGATGACAATCTTCACTTAATTCGAAGTTCTATCTTCAGTTAGTATTACAAAAATACATTTTAAAATTAATTTGATTTATTAAATTTTATTAGAGATGTAATGTTTACTTTGTTTATACTGCAAACAAAACGCTATGGTATAATAATCTCATTTACACAAATCAAAATATACAAATCCATTAATCATTTACATCAAAAAGTAAAACGCACATTTTATAGTCACCGCCAACAAAGCAAAACCAACAACCCTTTCAAAATGTAACCAGTCTCTCATTTTTGTTTAACTACAGAGATCCACATGTAAGTGAAAAATTACCATGCATGAGGCTTTCTGTCAAAAGAGGAAATTGTTTCATTTTTTACGAGCACTTTACAACATTAATATTCGTGAGCGGTATCATCCATTCCACTTACGTCATAGACCTCTGCATAGCAGCCATAATATAAAATGCGTTTACTTGTTTTCCATGGGTTTATAGTTTAAAAACTTCTAAGCTATAGTATATGTTGTACATAGATTTCAACATAACTTTTGCTAAAAGGTGGAAATTTAAGAATTTGGTAGATAAAAATCTTTAAAAATGTTCTTTTAATTTTTCCGTTCGTTGAAATTGGAAGTATATTCAAAGGGAAGTCTTCTACAATAAAAACAGAGCTATTTTTAAAACAGCTATTTTTATTTCATATTATGCAACAAAGGAACCTTTCAAGTATTATTGAGCTACACGGCAGTACTTAAAAAAAAAAATCTGAAGTCACGCTCAAAATGTTTGAAATGTCGCCTTAAAACTAATTCACCACGTTTAAGGTGGTAATAAAACTGTTTGGCTAAATCAATACAAACGCAATAAACTTCTCAAGAAGTACCTTTGAAAATACTTTTATTGTGTTAGCGTGTCGCATGAAATCAATGTTAGCCCAAGACAAATTGCTGTGCTCCTTTCAAAATTGTAAGGTTGTAAACATGTCTTACCACTGAGAAAAGCTGTATAATGGTTAGCGGTGTTCATCACTAATTAGTCGGTTAACTGGATGGACAGTAGCCTAATGTAATAAAAAAAAAAAACAGTAATTGAGGTTTAACGTATAGTTTATTAAACAAGGAATCGACCTTTCTGCCACGCAATATAATTCTGGCAAGATTATTGGCTATCCTGTACTATTATTTATTAGTTTGAAGGTCTGTTTTAAATGTATCAAACATGGAATAATATAACCTAAGAAAAAAATTATCGTTTCATTATTTAAGTTGTTTTAATACCGTGCTATGTAGACCTCCGCCAAAGCGCGCCTGACAATCCTATGTTCCGATGTTCTTTCTTGAGAAACATCTTGAATAGAAAAACAAGTTGTGTGCTTATACTCGTACAATCCAAATTGGCACTCGGCTTCTAAAATAATATTTCTCTTTTTAAATTGGCATAAATACGACTCAATAGCACTAAACTCCAAACTTTTTACAAATCTGAATATACCAACAGCTAATAACTATTGTTTCTGGGAAAACAAGGAAAGAACTTGAAACCATTCTCAGTGTATTTATTGGGACGTTCCAGCGAGAGCTTTCCCGTCCCGATTTATACGCCATAAACAGGCATTTAGGGCTCGGGAAACAGGTCAACTGGAGTGTACTGCATCCGAACACAACAAAAGCACTCAAACATCTGCATGTACCTGGTGCACCACCACTGGTACATTTGCGTTTCGAGAGGCAAGTTTAATATTGAACTTTGTGTAGTTGAATTTAAATTATCGTACAAAACGAACTTATTTAAGCCTATTATTTCTTATTGTACGTACATAACCTGCAATGAATAATGTAAGGGACGGATGAAGTGAAACGATTTTGAGATGTATTCTATTACAACAATATTAATATTCAAACAATTTCACTCCTCGTTTTTGGTCGTCGAATCAAGGGAGACGTCGCATTTTAATTATGTAAGTGGAATACAACTACAAACGCTTTTTAGTTTTTGTAAAGTATATAAAAAACTAAAAAAAATTATCATGATTCGCTATGAAAATCATGTATCTCAATGAACATGTGGATACATTTTGAGTAGGTACTATGTAAATATGGTAAAATACAAAAATGTTTGAGATGTTTCCATTTTATGTCATTTAAACTGTATTTATTCACGGCAAACATTTTAAAATTATTACATGCCCCATACACTAAAATATTCGTTTGGAAAGGAATTAATTACAAAAATAATATTAAACATATTAGCAGCCGGTGTACATTTTTATTCAACTCTTTCCTCTATTTCATGGTGTCAACATGTCAAACACTAAGTACTTTACTAATATACATATAAACATATTTTCTTATATATGTATGTATAGAAAACATTCCTATGTATGTTTCAACACAACAAATAGAATTTTCCAACTAGGTATATAAATATTTCAAACATGCGAATGTATAACACAACTGTTATTTCTAATTTATAAAGCTTTGGAATTTTTAGAGTAAAATCATTAGCTTGCACCTGATAAAAAGAATAATAAAAACTAAATTAATTTAACAATTTTTTATTTTAATTTAATTTAACCAGTTATAACGATAACCGCTCAATGTAACCTATTTATTATATTATAGGAATAACAAAATGAATTCGACTAAAAGTGAACTTTCAAAAAGACAACAAACATTACAATATTATACATTATAATAATATATTTTATGTACATATACATATACTGTATAGTTGACAGGTAATCATAAAACAATAGATAGGGAGGTATAAGTTTAAAATTTAAAAAAAGCATTGCAACGTTTAGTCGAATTGCCATTTTCTGTAATAATCTTTTGAAATCTCATTTTAAGTATAATTTCCACTTAAAGTTCCATTAAAATATTGAAAAAATTCTAAAAATCGTTTAGACGCATCTTATCTTTCATAATTCATGTATCTCTCATAATTTTACGAATAAAGTTTTGGGCGTAAAAGTGTTTTGAAGTGTAAAATTGTATCTTACAGGGCTAAAATAAATATGGTTACAAATATAGGCGGCATTTAAATACACTGCGCAAAACCTATTTATATTCTAAAAGAACAAACCAGGCTTCACATTAAATCAAATTTATCACCAGGGTAATTGATCACCATTCGCGCTAATTTTGGCGGGAAGAGGTCGAAGTAAGGAAGGTAGCGAAAGAGTTAAAAACACCAAATGATAAATATTTTCCCAAGTCATATTTTTTGGCTTGACAATTGAAGACTAAGATACTGATAACACGTGTCTTAGGAGAGTTAGATAAATTAATGTAATTGATTTATTATATTAATTAATACCGTACTCGTACATACTTATTAATTAACAATATACCAAAAGTATAGAATGTACTGATTTTCTCAGATTGTACATAATAGCATTCGAAAGGAGTATCTTTGCCTTTACTGTAAACATGGTTAAATTAAACTCCAGTCAAATGTATATAATTATCCACAAAAAATTAAAACCTCTGGCAAAAGCTTTTGGCAATGAATAGTTTCTTCCAGAGTGTTTTTATTTTTATTATCTCCTTTCTGTATACGTCTAATGCAGTTACATATTTTTTATTGTTATAGCTCATTAATTCAGTAAATTTTCATAAATAATTATAAAAATACTGTCAACAAAAACCCGTACAGTATTCGAGTAATTGCAATCTTGATTCTCTATGAAACGACCAGGATATTATATGAACTAAAACTAATGTTCGCAAAGTTTTAATTAATTCTTGGTTTAAGGAAAAACAACTTAAAACGATAATTTAGTGGTCGTGCCCAAATTAAACGTTCACGTTAACAGAGTTTTAGTTGTTTTTTAATTTAAGGAAACATACGTACAAACTATATTTAATTGGCCTTGTCTACCTTAACTACAAGGTGTAATAATGTCGCGAAGTACGTTGTACAATTAGAGCACATTTAAACATTTTTTAATTAGCTGAGCGTTAACAAAGCCTATCAATCAGATGTTTGGAAAACCTTAACTTCTGTATACCTGACCACTCGATGTTTCGAGGAAGAACTGATTATAAATTTTGCATGAAGATTCATTTCTATTTAATCAACATTGAGTACTCCTACCTTTTATATGTATAGGGTGAATTCGAGGATGTTAATTTATTTGTAAACGGTGGCTTTCCTTCTTTTCCATCCTATTGCGTCCTTTTTACATTGAATCTCACAGATTAAATACTGAATAATTAACTCTACTCAGATTTACGTTCGACGGGCAGCCAAATGACTTTTTATTTATATAATGTTATAGATAAGAATATTTTTATACATTTTGGGTATTCAATTGGAATAATGTATTATAATTTTTTATGCGATTACAAACTACATTTGTAATGAGTAATAGTCGATACAATCTCTAATGATGTGTAGATAAATGCAATGCACAATAACCTTGTATTTGTTTTAGAAACATCAAGGAAGCCTGTTACATAATATGTGACGTGACCTACCTTTACTTTTTTTTAAAGAAAATCAATGGATTTTTCTGTAAAATATCGAGTTTTGATGAACATTACAAAGTTACAAATGTTTTATCTCCGATTAGTAAAACAGTATACGAGATTTTATAGTTCATATTTTTTATAACGATTTAACCTGATCCACTTGACTATTGAGGTATCATGAAAAAAACACACACTTTAACTAATACTTATATTGTATATAAATGTTCATTAAGATCCATGATTTTCATAGGATGCCCATAATTCTGTTTATTACACAGCAGTTTCGTTTTATCTCACATTTATAGGTGTAACAAAGACCTTTAAAAAACTGCTCATTCCATTCTTTACGATATAAAAAACCGGAACAAATTACTATAATCCATACTTTTACCTCACCCTATACAATAATAAAGTATCTAGAAAAAAAATAATTATCATGGATCTATTATGCAAGAAATGAAAAAGCGATTATTCTCACACAAAATAAGGTTGAAGAGCATTCGTTAATCAAACATAACCTCAAACACTATTAGAAATAGAGTGATGTATGGCGTTGTGTAATGACATATAAAACGTGCAGCATGTATGTACATATGTAGCAAAAGCACCATTCGCAATGATCAACAGAGACTGTGGAGCAAGCAAGTTTACAACAGTTGTTTATTTATCACAAACAAAATAATTAAGAATCTTGTTATTTCAACCGGAAACTAGCTGGAAGTTGTATAAGCGGGTCGAGTTCTTCATTAAAAACAACTTATGACACACTTCCGGCACTGTTACAGTTTGTCGTAACCAACACCACACAAAGTATAATAAAACCCTCGTTAGTACCAACAGTTCGTGCAAATATAAACGGCTGAATCATGATAAACATCATTATTGTGCACACATAACACCTAAAATAATTTTAACTTGTGGATGTTATAGTTACAGTATTTGTAGAGTATACTCGTACATGTTATAGAGAATATCAGTTCTTAGACTAACGTAGCTGGTGACATAACTAACGATTAAGTTTTCCGATCCACATCGTATACGTTGCTTACACAATTACATTCTTGAAATATACACACTTAACTGTGGATATAAATACTTTTCACTGAAAAGTATTTGCAATGTACCCGAAGATGTAAGCAAAATTTACTTAGAAAATTTAGAACATCAGTTAACATTAAGGTGTGTTGATAGGGACGTAGCTCTATCGTGATTGACTGGTTATGGCTGAAAATGATACACATACGTCTGTACAGGTGTGTTGAGAGGGACAGAGCTCTATCGTGATTAGCTGGTTATGGCTGACAATGATACACATCCGTCTGTACAGGTGTGTTGATAGGGACGTAGCTCTATCGTGATTGACTGGTTATGGCTGACAATGATACACATCCGTCTGTACAGGTGTGTTGATAGGGACGTAGCTCTATCGTGATTGACTGGTTATGGCTGAAAATGATACACATCCGTCTGTACAGGTGTGTTGAGAAGGACAGAGCTCTATCGTGATTGACTGGTTATGGCTGACAATGATACACATCCGTCTGTACAGGTGTGTTGAGAGGGACGTAGCTCTATCGTGATTGACTGGTTATGGCTGAAAATGACACACACTCGTCTGTACAGGTGTGTTGAGAGGGACGTAGCTCTATCGTGATTGACTGGTTATGGCTGAAAATGATACACATCCGTCTGTACAGGTGTGTTGATAGGGACGTAGCTCTATCGTGATTGACTGGTTATGGCTGACAATGATACACATCCGTCTGTACAGGTGTGTTGATAGGGACAGTAGCTCTATCGTGATTGACTGGTTATGGCTGACAATGATACACATCCGTCTGTACAGGTGTGTTGAGAGGGACGTAGCTCTATCGTGATTGACTGGTTATGGCTGACAATGATACACATCCGTCTGTACAGGTGTGTTGATAGGGACGTAGCTCTATCGTGATTGACTGGTTATGGCTGAAAATGATACACATCCGTCTGTACAGGTGTGTTGAGAAGGACAGAGCTCTATCGTGATTAGCTGGTTATGGCTGACAATGATACACATCCGTCTGTACAGGTGTGTTGATAGGGACGTAGCTCTATCGTGATTGACTGGTTATGGCTGACAATGATACACATCCGTCTGTACAGGTGTGTTGAGAGGGACGTAGCTCTATCGTGATTGACAGGTTATGGCTGAAAATGACACACACTCATCTGTACAGGTGTGTTGAGAAGGACAGATCTCTAACGTGATTAGCTGGTTATGGCTGAAAATGATACACATCCGCGTGTTGTAAGTGTGATTAGGTAGACGACTATTTTAGCGATTGGCTAAACCTTAGCTCTTAACTAATCAACAACCAATGTGACTAATATGTCGGCTGATCATGGTTGAATCTGTCTCAGAAGTACAATTGTAAGTTTAATAATGCCATCGCCGAGTTATGCTTGATCACTTGGCTTACAATTTGGAAGTATCAGAACAGAGGTTCTTAACAAGTATGGTGTCTCGGCTACATAGGGGACCCACGCCGTGGATTGTCCGAGGCACTTATGGTGTTTTAAAGGCGGTCTAAGCTGCGGATACAGATATTCACCCCACCTATAAGTGGGGTATTTGGGTGGTTCTTTTTAAAGGTGTAAAGTAAGTACAACGCCGTTTTCTATTTACAACGGAAAATAAATACAAATGGGACATTTCTTCTACTAGTTGTGGCAGAAGGGTTAATCACTCTGACATTCCACTATTGTTACAAGTAACACGAGAAATGGGGTTGGGGAGGGATGATATCAGACCAGAAGACCCAATACATGATCAGTGTTGCCGCAGAGTGCGGTCACACATGATCAGATCAAAGCCTGTCCAGCCTACCCCGCCTTTGTACGATTAATCGCAGTTAACTCTTGACGCAGTGTGTATAGCTCAGTCAACTCACACATGTCATCGATTTTCATCATATTACTGGTTATTCGCAGAGATTAGTGGCACTCCCAAGTTCCGTGCTGTGTGCATAAATCGTCTTCACGATTAATCTGTTTGCCGTTAGTATAGTGTGGATTCCGAACAACCCAAGTGTCGGTGTCATTCGACTGGCCTCAATATTCTCTTTTCACCACATTATAGATTTGTTAGACTCACTATGGAGACTGGACTAATCTTTTAGGTCTTGATACAGACCAGTACAATATTATTCAACATATTTATAATGGGCCACTTTATGTTAAAACGGATTACACAATATACACAGCACACATAAGGAAATACCCGTACACACTACATGGTTTCATAACTAAATTAGCCTAACAACGCTTGCAAAGAACTACTGTTTAAAATTAAAGCTGATAATACAATGGGAACTGTGAAGAAACATCGCGCTGGGTTCGTCGCTTTGTAAACTAAGTGAACCCACTTGTCCCCATAATGTAGTTTACATTACTTGTTCCTGCTTCCTTACATAACATGCACTGACATGGGCACATTTTATATTACTAAGCACTTTACATTACTACTGCTACCCTGCATTAACTACATCTGTAGATTAGAAACAGTAACATAATATGATTGAGAAAATAGTTATTGCTCTACGAGGTGTATGTTCTATTCTTAAAAATAGGAAAATTTTATATTGGAACGAATAAACGTAAATAAAAAATATTATGATATTGGGAAATACAATACAAATCGAATTGAACGCAATTTAGTTCAGTGTTGGCGTTGATGAAGAATAGACGTTTCAACTAGGTACTCTAACTTTTTGAAATTAATGAAAAATAAAATATTTTTTTAATAATCCTGTTTTTAAAAACACATACCTTGATAAAATGTAGGATTAAAAAAACATCTTATACAGACAGACCTGTAAGATTTGTATATAGATATACAGATTAGTAAATAGCCTACAGACCTAATTTGACCATTATGTATTTTTATATGTTATAATAAACGCATTTTTATTACAAAGGTTAGACAAATATTTCTTACATCCTACCCCACTGCTCAGTAAGGTAAGGAAACTATAGATCAATCTTCACAGTCCGATGAAGACACGTAGCTCAAGCTAAATCAACTCGTCCCCAGAACCTGGGCGAGACACGTCACAGAATTCAGAATGCGCTGCTATTTTCTGATCCGGCGAGATCTACTTGTACCGTAGATTTATGAATTGTCGCGAATTTGCACACTCGCAAAACTATAATAGATCGATATCTGCAGGATCTGTTTTCGAAACATTTCAATCAGTTGATATACTCATGATCATCAGCATGAGGAATTGGGTAGTTTCTAATTTGTCACAATCTGAATGGTCAGAAAACTATGAATTGATTCATACATGTATGATGGGATATAAAATATTCGTATCCGTGACATTCACATGATAGGTAGCTTTCTTTTCAATCCGTTACAATCGCATGATTAGAAAATTGCTAACGGGATGATGTTTGCATGATGGCATTGAAGACATTCGGTTCCGTTGCCAGTTACATCGTCACCAGCGTAAGAGAACTGGTACACTCAAATCCGTTGCAATTTGCATCATTACCCGTATAAAAGAACTTGTACACTCAGATCAGTTGCCACTTACACCATCTCCAGTATAAGAGAACTGGTACACTCAAATCCGTTTCCATTTGCATCATCTCCAGTATAAGAGAACTGGTACACTCAAATCCGTTTCCATTTGCATCATCTCCAGTATAAGAGAACTGGTACACTCAAATCCCTTGCCACTTACATCATCTCCAGTATAAGGGAACTGGTACACTCAAATCCGTTTCCATTTGCATCATCTCCAGTATAAGAGAACTGGTACACTCAAATCCCTTGCCACTTACATCATCTCCAGTATAAGAGAACTGGTACACTCAAATCCGTTTCCATTTGCATCATCTCCAGTATAAGAGAACTGGTACACTCAAATCCGTTTCCATTTGCATCATCTCCAGTATAAGAGAACTGGTACACTCAAATCCCTTGCCACTTACATCATCTCCAGTATAAGGGAACTGGTACACTCAAATCCCTTGCCACTTACATCATCTCCAGTATAAGGGAACTGGTACACTCAAATCCCTTGCCACTTACATCATCTCCAGTATAAGAGAACTGGTACACTCAAATCCCTTGCCACTTACATCATCTCCAGTATAAGGGAACTGGTACACTCAAATCCCTTGCCACTTACATCATCTCCAGTATAAGGGAACTGGTACACTCAAATCCCTTGCCACTTACATCATCTCCAGTATAAGAGAACTGGTACACTCAAATCCCTTGCCACTTACATCATCTCCAGTATAAGGGAACTGGTACACTCAAATCCGTTTCCATTTGCATCATCTCCAGTATAAGAGAACTGGTACACTCAAATCCCTTGCCACTTACATCATCTCCAGTATAAGAGAACTGGTACACTCAAATCCGTTTCCATTTGCATCATCTCCAGTATAAGAGAACTGGTACACTCAAATCCGTTTCCATTTGCATCATCTCCAGTATAAGAGAACTGGTACACTCAAATCCCTTGCCACTTACATCATCTCCAGTATAAGGGAACTGGTACACTCAAATCCGTTTCCATTTGCATCATCTCCAGTATAAGAGAACTGGTACACTCAAATCCCTTGCCACTTACATCATCTCCAGTATAAGAGAACTGGTACACTCAAATCCGTTTCCATTTGCATCATCTCCAGTATAAGAGAACTGGTACACTCAAATCCGTTTCCATTGTGCATTATCATCTCCAGTATAAGAGAACTGGTACACTCAAATCCCTTGCCACTTACATCATCTCCAGTATAAGGGAACTGGTACACTCAAATCCGTTGTCATTTGCCTGATCACCAGTATAAGATAACTGGTACAATCAGATCCGTTGCCACTTACATGATTATCAGTATGTGAAACGTGTAGCTTTCAATTCGTTAAGGTTTCGCGATTATAAAATTGTGAAAAAGTTAATAATTTCATTGTTGGTTTGGAAAAATTAAAATCCTATGACATTAATATGATGGATTGTAACGCTTTCAATACGATGTGCATGGTTGAATATAAAATTTCCAATAATAGTAATTAATCTTAAATAACTATCCATTAATTACAAGTTAAGATGACTTACCAAAAGACGAAACTGAATAAAAGAGACTAACCTGAAAACAAAAATACCCATTATTACAAGTCTGCAGTTGTTAATCTTCAACATTTGGTAATATTTTTATCGCTTCAAACACTGTGACTTTGTATGTTAGGTAGGGTAGCATAGCGAGTGGTACAATTGAACAGATAGAGTAGGTATTGTTACACATACAGTACATATATTAACGACTGTTTCTTTGATTGACTCACACCCACAAACAGATACACTTTGAACGTGAGTGGAATAGCAGAAAAGTGTATTCCAACTACAAGTGAAAATTATGAAGTCTGTAATAAAACATGGATATTGGATAGTGTACAAATCAGCAATACTATCATTAAAATATTATAGAATGACGAACAAAATTGCGCTATTTGTGTCAATGTTGTAACCTTACAAACAAGCATAAGATCGTCTATATTACACCGTGTAAAAACTAAATCATCTCGAGTTACCGAATACCCCTATTTTCAGGCTCTAAACCGTTCCTTACTACTCTCTCTAATTATTACTCTGTATTCACATCATGTCCGTGTCTACTGATAGAGTAAGCTGTGACTCGAGGCAGGTCAGTGACATACGTCATGATCACAACTGTGAACAGTACCGGACAGGATGTTCCGGCGATCAACCGCCACCGGAAGTAAGAAGACTGGCGCTCGCATCCTACATGCAGCCAGCTAGTGAATCCCAAAAGTATAACCGGAAAACCACATTGATGCCATAACGAGAGCAGATGATCGACCAGTTTACGTAAAATTACAGGCATTAAAAACAATACCTATCTGGATATCTGGACGTGATGACGGTATTAGAAGTATTGAATGTGGTCAGCGGTGACAGATCGATGCTCCCCACCCCATTACTAAATACGCTCGGCGTGTCAACATAATATCTGTCTGGATGTCTGGACGTGATGACGGTATTAGAAGTGTTGTATGTGGTCAGCGGTGACAGATCGATGCTCCCCACCCCATTACTAAATACGCTCGGCGTGTCAACATAATATCTGTCTGGATGTCTGGACGTGATGACGGTATTAGAAGTGTTGAATGTGGTCAGCGGTGACAGATCGATGCTCCCCACCCCATTATTAAATACGCTCGGCGTGTCAACATAATATCTGTCTGGATGTCTGGACGTGATGACGGTATTAGAAGTGTTGAATGTGGTCAGCGGTGACAGATCGATGTGCCCCACCCCATTACCAAATACGCTCGGCGTGTCAACATAATATCTGTCTGGATGTCTGGACGGGATGACGGTATTAGAAGTGTTGAATGTGGTCAGCGGTGACAGATCGATGCTCCCCACCCCATTATTAAATACGCTCGGCGTGTCAACATAATATCTGTCTGGATGTCTGGACGTGATGACGGTATTAGAAGTGTTGAATGTGGTCAGCGGTGACAGATCGATGTGCCCCACCCCATTACCAAATACGCTCGGCGTGTCAACATAATATCTGTCTGGATGTCTGGACGTGATGACGGTATTAGAAGTGTTGAATGTGGTCAGCGGTGACAGATCGATGCTCCCCACCCCATTACCAAATACGCTCGGCGTGTCAACATAATATCTGTCTGGATGTCTGGACGTGATGACGGTATTAGAAGTGTTGAATGTGGTCAGCGGTGACAGATCGATGTGCCCCGCCTCATTACCAAATACGCTCGGCGTTTCAACATAATATATGTCTGGATGTCTGGACGTGATGACGGTATTAGAAGTGTTTAATGTGGTCAGCGGTGACAAATCGATGCTGCCCCACCCTATTACCAAATACGCTCGGCGTGTCAACATAATATATGTCTGGATGTTTGGACGTGATGACGGTATTAGAAGAAATGTTGAATGTGGTCAGCGGTGACAGATCGATGTGCCCCACCCCATTACCAAATACGCTCGGCGTGTCAACATAATATCTGTCTGGATGTCTGGCCGTGATGACGGTATTAGAAGTGTTGAATGTGGTCAGCGGTGACAGATCGATGTGCCCCGCCTCATTACCAAATACGCTCGGCGTTTCAACATAATATATGTCTGGATGTCTGGACGTGATGACGGTATTAGAAGTGTTGAATGTGGTCAGCGGTGACAGATCGATGTGCCCCACCCCATTACCAAATACGCTCGGCGTGTCAACATAATATCTGTCTGGATGTCTGGACGTGATGACGGTATTAGAAGTGTTGAATGTGGTCAGCGGTGACAGATCGATGCTCCCCATCCCATTACTAAATACGCTCGGCGTGTCAACATAATATCTGTCTGGATGTCTGGACGTGATGACGGTATTAGAAGTGTTGAATGTGGTCAGCGGTGACAGATCGATGTGCCCCACCCCATTACTAAATACGCTCGGCGTGTCAACATAATATCTGTCTGGATGTCTGGACGTGATGACGGTATTAGAAGTGTTGTATGTGGTCAGCGGTGACAGATCGATGTAAATACGCTCGGCGTGTCAACATAATATCTGTCTGGATGTCTAGACGTGATGACGGTATTAGAAGTGTTGAATGTGGTCAGCGGTGACAGATCGATGCTCCCCATCCCATTACCAAATACGCTCGGCGTGTCAACATAATATCTGTCTGGATGTCTGGACGTGATGACGGTATTAGAAGTGTTGAATGTGGTCAGCGGTGACAGATCGATGCTCCCCACCCCATTACTAAATACGCTCGGCGTGTCAACATAATATCTGTCTGGATGTCTGGACGTGATGACGGTATTAGAAGTGTTGAATGTGGTCAGCGGTGACAGATCGATGCTCCCCACCCCATTGCCAAATACGCTCGGCGTGTCAACGTAATATCTGTCTGTATGTCTGACATTTGCTTACTATTGGATTTAAATATATTTCAATTTTATGTAATCAGTTATTACAATTCCTCCCTTTCTAAAGCAAGTACGTCTGTCTGCTCTAGGGCAAAACTAAATCAACACATTGAGGGTGTTGAATAAAAAAATGCAACATGTGTTATTTCTCTTGAGCGCTTTTTATTCATAAATCCATTTTTATACTTATTTTATCCTCCTAAATTTACAAATTTAAGTTGATAATTAAATTTTTAAAAGTTTAAAAGGTTCCTTGGGTAGATGTTGTACCTATCTTGTAAATGTTGTAAATTACTTCCTTTAGTAATGTATAATTAATGTAGCAATGTAAACTATAAAAAATAAATGATTTTTATACCGACAGAATTTTTACAATAAAACCAATAATCCTATTTAAGTTAAAATTGAAATATCTAGTTTATTCTTAATTAAAATAAAAAAATGAAAAGGTATTCAATTTTGATTCAGAGACAAACTTTATTTGGAGATGTGAAAAAGTGGAGTGCCGGATACTCGCCGCGGTAAAATCTCTGAACAGTAGGTTTTTACATTTTATATTTGGAATTTTAGCATTGGGACGATAAAACTATGAAAACTAATGAAATTATGATAAAAAATTACCAATAGTGACCAAAAATTCCTAATATTAAAAGATACTGGATACAAATTTCAAAAGTGAGAATTTATTTGAACTGTTGGATTATTTTAAGGTTGTTTTACTTTAAAAAAAAAAGTCATCTTCTGGGTGGCAAACAATTTAATATTTTCTAAACGAAATACATATTTTAAAAGTCCACATATAGCAAAAAAAATGGATCCCGTTACCTTTCTACAAAATCTATCTTTTTTAGGAAGTTGTGGTTAGGAGACTTTTTAGTATCTGTTACCTCTCTGACATTTTTGATCAGACCCTCTAGAATTTTACGTTGTACTATATAACCGCGGATCGCACTGATGGCCAGAGACATTAGCGTCAGCCCGCTACGACACTAAATACTTCTCAATACAGAAATACTTTGTAATCAAGTTCAATCAATCATAAAGATTGTTTTTCTTAGCTTACATTTATATTTTAGTCGCTTTAAAAGTTCTGGGAGCAGATAATATTTAACACATTCCAACGCTGCGTTGGGTACAAAATACTCATTGACCTGTTTATTATATAAACTATTAATAATTTCCTCTTTGAAAACAGGCGTTCGTAAAACGATAGTATTTTTTAATGCCCTACAATTCTCTATACTGGATAATGAACAATACTTTTAAAAGTCCATTCTTAATGCTGTTTCTTACGATGTTGACATGAGAATGTTGCTATTTTAAAGTCTTGTCATGTTGTTTACTCTTGAATTTTACAAGAATAGTAAAAATAAAAATGATGTTATAAGAAATTTCAATTTCAGCGTCCAACAAACTTTTTGAGAATTATTAACGAGAACTACGCAATTATAGAAACTCAATTTTTCCCGTAATATTATAGTTAAATGCAATAATTGGAATCGAAATTCCACAGAATCAATGCTGCGTCAGCTATCCACTACTCCTCATGTAGGCGGATTATGCCTTCGGAAACGGCCACAGCCGCAGGATAAACCGGAAATAAACAAGTGGCATATTTTAATTTCACAGAGTGTAACCTTCACCTTCAACTTGGGGGATTATAATCCTACAACCCGCAATTCTTACAGAACATCAGGATCAAGATTTTACTGGATTGAGGGAAACGTATGTTCAGTGTTTCCCAAACACTCAAAGTTTAAACTTTTCACTGTGCGAGTGTTCAGCCTTGGAACTGTCTCGGCCACTTTATCAGCGGATGATAAGGTCATAACAACTGATAGTGGCAATTACAGTTGTACGCTATTGAGTAGATAAGACGTCGCGGCCCAGTGCGAGACCAGCTGACAACTAGCCAAGTGTTTTTCAACTAAACTATTAAACTGTGATTAAAACGTTTTACTAGATCGACATGGTACGATAATTTTAATAATGCTGTTATTACATGCACTAAGGTTTTACGATTGTTCTTATCTGATTTTTACCATTCATTCGACGCAATTGCACAGTCTAGCTAGTAAACCAGAACAATTGACATAACCACAAACTTGGCAACAGTGAAATTCAAACCCAACCTATTTGCTGTGTCTTGCCAAGACAATTTTACTCATCTTTCAAGCCAACCTGGAAACGTTTTCAATTTGCAAGGATCCCCCAGAAACAATTTTATCCAATATAAAATTTAGACGTACTAATATCAGTAATTCTAAATTTAAAATAACATCTCTAGACGAGTGTGTTTTAACATATTTCGTTCGGGAATTTTCGGAGTCTGTTTTTCTTTGTAGAATTCGTAATTTTGAGTAACGCCTTTAATCTCATTTCATAGTAATAAGATTATAACCCTGAAAGGATTTTTTCTAAAACTTATATTCAAGGTCATGAACATAAACTAGATAAATCTTTGAACGTAACGCTTTTCAGTGCATTCTAAAAATAAGTACAATATACTTTAATTACGGTGGTAAAAAAGATTTTGGATTTGTAAAAAATATTTAAATGTAAAATTCTTACACTTTTAAGACGACTTCTCCGAATATAGAATAAGTAGAAGTGTTTGTACTACTTCACGTCAAATTACATGCATGTACAGTACGAAAGTTAGCGATTTTTTCTATCAGACCCAAATAAAAACGCCTGAAGATGGCAGTGTTAAATTCTTTCAGAACTTAATTCGGGTCTTTTTCGTTTAAGGGCCGGCATAAAAGACCCTAGCTTGCCTATTCAAAACTCAGATCACGCGATGCTTGCCCGCTGCGCAGCGCTTTGCGCTGCTTGCTCTTTTAGAAAAAAAATTAACTCGAGCTTGCAAAGTCCAAGCCCAGATCAACTCACCACGCTTTATTGAACAAGAAAAACTAAGTATAACTCACTCACGAGAAAATGGAAAAAGATAAGCGGCGCGCGTTTATCACTGATAAGATAAGACGAGTTTATACTAGAAGTAGTACCTGGACTACTTACTGCCTTACGAACTAATAACACAAAAAAAAAACGATTAAATGCACTGTCAGTCAGGTATAGTATGTTTGTAAGGTGCTGGCCCTTAAACGAAAAAGACCCCTTAATTCTTTAGTTGATTTGAAATTTTTAATTATAACACAATTTGTATATCTCCTATTAATATTATACGTGCAAAACTTCGTGAAGTATAATGTATAGATAGATGTTTGGATGTTTTGATCCACACAATCACGCACACACAATCTAGTGGACATTTTTAGACGTAACTTGAAATAGATATTGCATGGTTATCAGAATAAAACATTCACATATTTTTATCATTTTTATTATTATGAAATACTAAATATTAAAAAATACTTATTCCAGAATGTTGCATTTTTCATAAACAAATTATCAAATATCATGGAATAGTGGGGAAGAACTTCGATAATATCTCAATTTGTACTTAAAAAAACACTTTTGGCTCTACGACTTCAGGGCCTTAAAAGATTGTTCTTCAAACTTACAGTCCAATTATACTGAAATTGATCCGGAAATTGGTAATCTTCCATGAACCATCCATCACTTATTACAGGAGTGCTTGGTATGTCATTTAAATAATGCATCTGTTATTCAGAAGGTAATTGGTACATCTTCCATGAACCATCCATCACTTATTACAGGAGTGCTTGGTATGTCATTTAAATGATGCATCTGTTATTCAGAAGGTAATTGGTACATCTTCCATGAACCATCCATCACTTATTACAGGAGTGCTTGGTATGTCATTTAAATGATGCATCTATTATTCAGAAGGAAATTGGTACATCTTCCATGAACCATCCATCACTTATTACAGGAGTGCTTGGTATGTCATTTAAATGATGCATCTATTATTCAGAAGGAAATTGGTACATCTTCCAGGAACCATCCATCACTTATTACAGGAGTGCTTGGTATGTCATTTAAATGATGCATCTGTTATTAAGAAGGTAATTGGTACATCTTCCATGAACCATCCATCACTTATTACAGGAGTGCTTGGTATGTCATTTAAACGATGCATCTGTTATTCAGAAGGTAATTGGTACATCTTCCATGAACCATCCATCACTTATTACAGGAGTGCTTGGTATGTCATTTAAATGATGCATCTATTATTCAGAAGGTAATTGGTACATCTTCCAGGAACCATCCATCACTTATTACAGGAGTGCTTGGTATGTCATTTAAATGATGCATCTGTTATTCAGAAGGTAATTGGTACATCTTCCATGAACCATCCATCACTTATTACAGGAGTGCTTGGTATGTCATTTAAACGATGCATCTGTTATTCAGAAGGTAATTGGTACATCTTCCATGAACCATCCATCACTTATTACAGGAGTGCTTGGTATGTCATTTAAACGATGCATCTGTTATTCAGAAGGTAATTGGTACATCTTCCATGAACCATCCATCACTTATTACAGGAGTGCTTGGTATGTCATTTAAACGATGCATCTGTTATTCAGAAGGTAATTGGTACATCTTCCATGAACCATCCATCACTTATTACAGGAGTGCTTGGTATGTCATTTAAACGATGCATCTGTTATTCAGAAGGTAATTGGTACATCTTCCATGAACCATCCATCACTTATTACAGGAGTGCTTGGTATGTCATTTAAACGATGCATCTGTTATTCAGAAGGTAATTGGTACATCTTCCATGAACCATCCATCACTTATTACAGGAGTGTGGCGTTTGCCACTTTTTTTTGTTGGTCTTTGGACGGACCGGGAGCTGTTTCCTTACAGCTGGTCGAGCCATCTGTTTTACCAGATGGTTGTTCTCTTTCTAGATGTTTCTGTGGCTTTCTGGCTTTTTGATTGGTTCTAGTATTTTCAGGTTTTCTAGATATCGGGAATTAGGTTTCTTGTGCTCTTCTCTTCTGACTTCCATAGGGCAAGGACATCTTGGAGTTTTCTGTGGTCGGAGTTACAAAATCAAAGCTGGCTGCCCGCTCCCTCTACGAACCGGCACGGTGTTTTGGTGTTAATATCGTATGCCTACCTTCCAATCAACGTTTCACGACCTCGTTTAATATTTAGGACCCAGTCTTTCCAAATTCAGTTTTCGAATATCGTCGCAATTGGTAGCAGAGCGTGGTTTGAAATGGAAGGCTAGGCTTGCCGGTGGGAGCGGAGGAATTCTACACAGCTATGAGAGCTAAGTCCTAGTTTTAAGTTTTTTTAAAGGGGTAGACGTTTTTCTAAATTTTTTTAGTTTTCTAAATTTTCCTTACACTGCCTTTTTTTTACTCAAAATGTTAAACTTTTTCGAAGTAGCTTGTTTTTAATGTGCAGGTCTGAGCCAAGCAGTTCTTGCAACCAACTGCTACCTAAGCCTAGTTGTGTAATAATTGAACATGTGAGTGGCAGTATTTCTTAAACTTTAGTAACTTATTCTCACTAATTATTTAGGCATAGGTATTTGGTTGATTTTTTCTAGCTTAAAATTTTTACTTTAAACCAATTTTAATAAATTTTTTTCTCTCACCAAGTTAACTCTTAACCTAACTTTTACTTTCACCTACAGTGTAGCCTGTTGCCTTAAACATACCTGGTACTTAATTACTTGTGCTTTCTAAACTTTAATTAGCACCTTTTAGTATTTTAATTTAAACTTTGGCTCAGATCTGTGCAAGTAAAGTCGAAGGATTTCATAGATGCTGTTGGTGACTGCGTATTGTACTGCCGCCTATGTATAGCCTACCTTTTGTTTTTAAAGTTCTTAGCTTTCTGGTTAATATTTGAAACCCCCATTCAGTTTCACCAGATTATTTACTTTGGGTTGGCTTATAATTAAAAGTGTTCTTTTTTATATAACTTGCTTTCCTTCTGATATTTCATCTCTACTTCTGATTTAATTAAAATTTTTAACCTTTCCACACCTACCCTTAGTTCCAAATGCAATTAATTGTTGTTATTCTAGGATTTAATTAATTATTTAGTTATTTATTTATTCTTCCAGCGGATTTACTCCACTTGTACATGTTTTAAGTTGATAAGAGTTTAAATTTTTAATAGCTCTAATTTGATGATTTTGTCTACTGCGTTGAATTTATTCGAGTCTTACACAATTTTGTTAATTAATCTTAGTCTATACACAAGGTAAGTGAAGTGTTACTGTTAAATTTATCTGATATTTTTTCTACTTAGAAACATGTCAAACTTTTATGTAGGCCTATGCTATTTGATTGTTCGGGGCAGTTCAAGCTTAAGGGGTTGATTTAGTCTAACAGTTTGCAATTTTTTTTCTAAAACCTTCTTCAAAACTTTAATGTTATTGTAAAAATAATAATTCTTTCATAGTCTATTATTAAAAGCCCTTTGATTCTTTTGACTAGTGCCTGTTTAAATTAAAACAGTTAAAGTTAATATGGAGTACACCTTTAGTTTCAACTAGTATTGAAAGTAACATAGGCCTAGGCTTGTTTTGTAATTTTTATGAAGTTGCAGCTTGGGGTTGGATTTGACGTGCTGACATACATATAAGTGATTTAATTACTTACAAACTAACTTTCTTTCCAAAATGTTGAAACATCCTTTCTTTTACAAACTTTTAAAACTATAGTTTGCCACCTTGAGGGTTCACTATTTTATAATATACCAAACCCTAGTGGACTCTTTGGATTGATTGATATGTCAGCTTGCTTGATTCAGCTTCGGGTGTTTAACTTACCTAAATTTCAGTTTAGCCTAATTTAAGCCTTAAGTGGTTAAATAATTTTTTTTTCCTTTGGTCTTTAATTTCTTAATTTTTAATTTTTCACTGGGGTTTTTTTTTTTTGGATTCTTGGCCTCAAAAGAGATTTTTTTTTTGGGGGTGTTCTAAATTATTTACAGTTTAAAGGGAGAGTTTACTATTTGGGCTTGTGTCTTATTCACTTGGGACTTGTTGAACTTTATGTAGTAGTTACCGGTAGCGCTACTTTACGACTCGCTCCACATATATATTTTTTTTTGCTCTTCTACGGTACAGTTGCTATTGCTTTTGATTAATTTTTGTTTACTTTGTTTCCCTCTCTTATTCTTTTAGGTTTTGAAAGGTGTTGTTAGGTTTTTTTGAATACTTTGAACTTTCTCAACCTTTTGAGAGGAAACAAATTGAGTCTACCCCCGACTGATGGCAACCGACTTTTTTTTTGTTCTGAAAGCCAAACTTGTTGTATTTTCTGCCTTCACCTGTTGGTGATACTGGAATTTGGTTTCATGGTAATAATAAGGAAATGTACTATATGCTTTTATTTATTTGTAATACTATAAATTGAAATAGTTTTTTTTTTTTAACTTGTACTTTTTGCATACACCACAGTAAAATTGCTCTAATGATTTTCTGAATACTTTTTGCTGTGACTTTGAGGTGTCCCAAGTCAGGGAAACTTATTAGGTCGGCCCATGTTTCCCACCTAAAGAAATATTTTGGGCCTATCTAAGACCAAAGCACCGCTGCCGGGACGTTTATAGGGATGGTTTAGGGCATAGTGATGTTAGTTTAGTTTTTTCCCTCCTCCTTCTTCTTCTTCTTCTCTTCCTTACACCACATTAACACTCTGATACTTTTACTCCTCTTCTTTTACAGTACATATACACGGGGGGATCAGGATTAGCATTGGCTGTTTAGAGAATTTTTTTTGCTTCGGCAATTTTTCTAGGCTGTACATTGGGAGCGAATTTTATGTTTATTTATTTTTAACATTCCCTAATGCAGTCGCGCAGCCTGCTATCCTTGGTTCGGCCAACCCATTACATTTTACAACACAAGCTTACATTTTCTTTCCCTTTTCCTTTTCTTTGTCTTTCTCTTGCTTAGTAGGGTCAGTCTTTTGGCAGTAGGTGGAATTCTTTGTTATTCAGCTAAGTTAGCAGCGATGGATAGGTTTAGTTTTTATTGTTGAAAATATTGTTGAAGATTGTAGTTTGTCTATATATTTTTTGTAGTTAGTTGTTGTTGTTATCTCTTTGTGTCTTTAAGACTTTATAATTTTGTCTCTGAAGCTGCTAAATGTTCCAGCAGCTATCTTATTTATTTGCTGTTTAGTGTTTATATTGGAAGTGTTTTTTTTTACTGTTGTTACTGTTATCCTTTGAAGGCTTTTTTTATTGTTATTGTTTTAGAGGTTTATTGATTGTTAACCTAATTTTGTTGGGTTTTGGCCCAGTTAGTTTTTTTTGGGTCTCTTTTCCGTAGGTTTCTGGGTTTTTTTTTGCCTTTCCTGGCCAACACTTAGAAACTAGTTGTTTTTTTGTTTTTAAAGTTCCTAATTAAACCACTTTACCACGACCAAATGATTTCCTTACTCCGTTAAGCTCTTCCCGTAGCTCTACAGTTTTTCTTTCACGCCTTTTAAGAGCCTGAATTTATTTGCTCCAAGTCTCTAAATTTAAAAAACTAGTATGGAAAAATAAAACTTTATTTTGTCTTTTCCCACTGGCCACCAATTTTTTTTCTCAGCCGTCCCGTAGGGGGAGGAGAGTACTGGCCCACTTTTGCTAAATTTTGCCAGTACCAGGTTTTTACCTAATTAGCCTTTACAACACGAACTTGGGTCTGTTGATATTATGATGGGTGTAATTTCCTCATATTTTTAATTTTCGCTTTGGAATGGTCTATTCATCCCTTCTGTTCCTCCCATCTTTGAAGAAAAAAAATACAGACCTTATGTCTGGAGTAATACTCTCCCGGTGGTCCAAGGAGTTCCGCCAGCCGTTCGGGGTTTCCATTCGGGTGCTTAAGTGGCCCTTGGGTTCCGGGGTGGAGATACCCGGATGGTGGAGACTTTAGGAAGTGCTTTGGCTAATAAGCTTTGGCTAATAAGTGTACACTTATTTAATTTCCTTCCCAACCTTACTGGAACACCCTCTTGTAGCCTTTTGACCACCAAGCGTATTAGTGATGTAGAAACAAACGAAAAAACCCATCCTTGTGTCAACACTTCAGACCTTTATTTATTGGTAGCTACCACAGAAAGTAGTTAATTTTGTTCAAGTTTTTTTTACTACTACTAGGCTTTTCCTCAAGCCTCTTTAAAATAAAAATATTTAATCTTGAGTAGTGTGGTCAGTCGGAATGGATTCTAGCCGTTACGCTTTTGGAGCGCCTCGCGAGCGTGCAGGATATCCATACTAGAGCTATTTCTAGCTGTTTGCTAACGACAGCAGTACCAGTTGTAGTCTCTAATCTTTCCGTCCTTGTCTTCCTACCTTATCCTTTTGAGTTTTTTTCTTTTCTCTCCCGGGGTAGAGGGGGAGGATGTGGCGTTTGCCACTTTTTTTTGTTGGTCTTTGGACGGACCGGGAGCTGTTTCCTTACAGCTGGTCGAGCCATCTGTTTTACCAGATGGTTGTTCTCTTTCTAGATGTTTCTGTGGCTTTCTGGCTTTTTGATTGGTTCTAGTATTTTCAGGTTTTCTAGATATCGGGAATTAGGTTTCTTGTGCTCTTCTCTTCTGACTTCCATAGGGCAAGGACATCTTGGAGTTTTCTGTGGTCGGAGTTACAAAATCAAAGCTGGCTGCCCGCTCCCTCTACGAACCGGCACGGTGTTTTGGTGTTAATATCGTATGCCTACCTTCCAATCAACGTTTCACGACCTCGTTTAATATTTAGGACCCAGTCTTTCCAAATTCAGTTTTCGAATATCGTCGCAGGAGTGCTTGGTATGTCATTTAAACGATGCATCTGTTATTCAGAAGGTAATTGGTACATCTTCCATGAACCATCCATCACTTATTACAGGAGTGCTTGGTATGTCATTTAAACGATGCATCTGTTATTCAGAAGGTAATTGGTACATCTTCCATGAACCATCCATCACTTATTACAGGAGTGCTTGGTATGTCATTTAAATGATGCATCTGTTATTCAGAAGGTAATTGGTACATCTTCCATGAACCATCCATCACTTATTACAGGAGTGCTTGGTATGTCATTTAAACGATGCATCTGTTATTCAGAAGGTAATTGGTACATCTTCCATGAACCATCCATCACTTATTACAGGAGTGCTTGGTATGTCATTTAAACGATGCATCTGTTATTCAGAAGGTAATTGGTACATCTTCCATGAACCATCCATCACTTATTACAGGAGTGCTTGGTATGTCATTTAAACGATGCATCTGTTATTCAGAAGGTAATTGGTACATCTTCCATGAACCATCCATCACTTATTACAGGAGTGCTTGGTATGTCATTTAAACGATGCATCTGTTATTCAGAAGGTAATTGGTACATCTTCCAGGAACCATCCATCACTTATTACAGGAGTGCTTGGTATGTCATTTAAATGATGCATCTATTATTCAGAAGGTAATTGGTACATCTTCCATGAACCATCCATCACTTATTACAGGAGTGCTTGGTATGTCATTTAAACGATGCATCTGTTATTCAGAAGGTAATTGGTACATCTTCCAGGAACCATCCATCACTTATTACAGGAGTGCTTGGTATGTCATTTAAATGATGCATCTATTATTCAGAAGGTAATTGCATTCAAAGCCGCGCGTTTAATGTAAAGTACGAGTTTATATAAAATGTAAAAACAGTAACTTGAGTTTGTATCGTGACGAGCATCGGCCCCTCCATCTCCTGGCATCCAGCTCTAAAATTTGTCTCTGGAGAAAAACATAGAAACTTTTTGATTAGTAATTATAATTCAGAGTAAACTAAAGCTAATATTTGTATTTTGTTCCGTGTTTTATGTCAACTATTCTGCTTTTATTGCCCTATGGCAATTATAGAAACAATCAAGCCTATTTAAAAAGATTATCAAGTAAGACTCTGATCCAGAAAGCCCGCTCGAAAAGACTCGAAATCTAAACATTCTTTCGATGATAATCTACGGTCACGTCTACAAAAACGGGGGGGGGGGTCTTTTTCGTTTAAGGGCCGGCACAAAAGACCCTTGCTTGCCTATTCAAAACTCAGACCACGCGATGCTTTCCCGCTGCGCAGCGCTTTGCGCTGCTTGGTCTTTTAGAAAAAAAAATTAACTCGAGCTTGCAAAGTCCGAGCCAAGATCAACTCACTACGCTTTATTGAACAAGAAAAACTAAGTATAACTCACTCACGAGAAAATGGAAAAAGATAAGCGGCGCGCGTAAGATAAGACGAGTTTATGCTAGAAGTAGTACCTGGACTACTGCCCTACGAACTAATAACACCAGCAAAAAAAAAAAAAAAAAAAAAAAAAAAAAAAAAAAAAAAAAAAAAAAAAAAACTATTAAATGCACTGTCAGTCAGGTATAGTACGTTTGTAAGGTGCTGGCCCTTAAACGAAAAAGACCAAAACGGGTTTTTGTTGCAGTTGAAACATCCTACGCACTTAAAATAGTGGTTACATAAGAAGGGCAAAGGTGTTGCCAGAACTCTTCGGTGATGCTGGGGCGAATTCTGTACTTGTCCTAAAGATGCTCGACAAATGAGCCAAATAACAGGCGATAAAAAAGCTGAAGAGGTGACCAAGAAGGCCAGAGTATCAGCTTGACCTAAGAAGAAGAAGCTGGACGACATAGAAGTTGAAGAAGAGGAGCTTTATGGGCCTAGAATTGAAGCTGTTGCACGAATAAAGACAACATTTTCTATTTCGGCTTAATTTTCTGAAAAATTCAAATGTTCAACTTCCGGTCCAGTTTATTCTTTCAAAAAGTTCATAATTTATATCCCTGAACTTTTACCACATATTCCTTTCAACGTCCTTCACATGTTTAACCCCCGCATTTACTGTATATATGTTTTAATTGAATACTCTACGAATTACATTACATTACATTATACAAATACATTAATATGAATTACTCTAGGTTTAATAAACAGATGAAGACTCATAACAACATGTTATGAAGTTTGGTTTAATTAAAAAAAATACTGAATTGTGAAAAATTGTAATTCTAATTTTAACAAACTGAAATGGGACGACAGACGCCTCTTAATTAAATTTAATTTATTTATTTATTTATTTATTTATCAACGGTCAGTGCCATTTACACAAATGTACAAACAAGCAACTAGTACATACAAAAGTACAAATTACAACATAAGTTAACAACAATATTTACTAGATAGCTTCAAGATGTATATAAATAATTTCCAACAAATAATTATTTTAAATACACAAATAGTAACAACAAAGAGTATAAACTAAGCAACAATCAATAAATACTCTCTAACAACAATTGACTTCAACCAACCCAAGAACAATACTGATATGTAGGTATATAAATGCTATTAACTACAATGGGACCAACTAGCATTTGATTTAAATACATTTTAAATGCTATGCCTAAGAACAAAAAGAAGATAAGACTAGAAAAAGAATAAGTATAAAATTTCCTGAATAATCACGAGTGCAATATGTTTTCCCTGAAGGTAGTGGGTGAAGAGCCAAAGAAGTCGGCCCGTGCTGAAACAGAGTTCCCATGTCTCAGTAAACGAGGGATGATACTGTGGTAGCCGTAGCTGGTTAGCTGATGTGTCTTTCCAAAGAGGTCTCTCGACCTGGTGCCTCCGACTGGAACACGCAGATCTACCATGCCGAGG
Organism: Homalodisca vitripennis; assembly: GCF_021130785.1. Taxonomy (NCBI): domain Eukaryota; kingdom Metazoa; phylum Arthropoda; class Insecta; order Hemiptera; family Cicadellidae; genus Homalodisca; species Homalodisca vitripennis. The sequence continues at coordinate 101,511,425 of NC_060214.1, forward strand.
AGATCGGGGCAGTCGATACTACCATTTAGCAGTCTGTGCAGGAACATCAGGTCCAGATACCTTCTTCTTGACTCCAGCAGGGGCAGTCCAAGAGCATCCCTTAGCGTTGTCACCGGAACCTCCCTATAGTTAAATCCCAGCCGGACTCCAACTGTCTTCAATTAAAAGTACAATTTCCTTACGTAATAAATGAAGAAAACAACTCTCACTCCATTAAGCAATTGCACCACATTATGAGAATCACTTCCTGCGGATGACATTTGATGGAACTTTAACAGCTTGCTGCCGTAAACAAAGACAATAAAATGTGATATTATTAAATGCTGATTGTGAGATTTTGGATCAATAGTTTGGTTACACAAGTTTCCCGTTGTAGCCGGTTTAATGCTGTGAATTCGATTGCGAGGGTTCGACTTCTTTGGTCAGAAACTTTGAAATTAATAAACGTATCTGTCATCACATTCCAGTTGTGAATTTGTTGCTTTTAAATCAAACCGACTGGCAGCATAAACAAAGTAGTCGAATGATACCACTAGTCTCCCGTTCCTAATCTACGAGACAAATAAATCTCATGCCTTATGCAGTAGTTTCACTGCTAAAGCGGTCACATTAAAGGGGTTTAAGAAGTTAAGTAACGAGCTAGGATAAGAGGGTGGGGTTCCCGTAACCAAACGCTGCACGACTTTAATGGCGGTAATGACCTACATTTACTCGCTCCCTCCCCCTTCCGCCCACCGAACACACAAACAGTCTAGGTCAGATAAGGACTCACCCCTAACATTTCCTGTTCGATAATATGTCATACAGTTTTATCATTTCTAGTAACGGAGCGGGAAAAATCGAAAAAAACACAGACAACGTCTTGTTTGATTGACAATAAGGTAATTAGGAAGTTTATAATTATTTTTTACAAAAAACGTTACAGCCCAAAATATTCCAAAAAGGTAAATCATACATGACATATAGGTCATGCTCAAAATATATTTAAGTAGCGCAATTTGTAATACGATAAATAACAGGGTAATAATACCAAATGAAAACTAATATGTTAAGAATCAGTGATATTTCATACAAAACCACGAATTCCAAACCGACGATAAAACTAATAAAAAAATCGAGAAAGCCCCAATTATAAAGTGAACTACAAATGAACTTGAACCAATTATCAATTGCGGATTTCAGAAAAAGATATCTTCGTCTAGCGCTGAAAGAAATACGTACACTATTTACTTGAAAACTTTGCAAATAATGTGCAGTAATGTTAGGAGTTTGGGTGTAACAACAATAGTCGGTAATTGCATTGTTGCGTAAACAACAGCCGCTTGTGACACGTTTCCATCTATGTTCATCTGTAGATCACGCAGTTTCTCTATATTACCGCTCATCTGTGCATAAACTATTTTCCGAAATACTGCAGATGATGTGGAGTAGTGTTAGGAGTTTGAGTGTACCAACAATAGTCGGTAATTGTATTGTTGCGTAAACAACAGCCACTAGTGACACGTTTCCATCTATGTTCATCTGTAGATCACGCGGTTTCTCTATATTACCGATAATCTGTGTATAAAATACTTGCCGAAAAACTGTAAAGATGACTTGGAGTAGTGTTAGGAGTTGGAGTGTAACAACAATAGTTGGTAATTGCATTGTTGCGTATACCACATCCACCAGTGAGATGTATTATCCCTCCAGGTTCATCTGTAGATAACGCTGTTTGCCTACATTACAGCTCGTGTGTGCCGAAATATAATGGTGATTTACAACTGTTACTATTGTTTTACAACTATTGAGAGTCGTGATTGAAAACAGTGAAAATTACATTAGCAATAACGACACTACCGGCCATGGGTATTTTGACACTTATTGTATTGTGCTTCATTACTAATTCATCGTTAAATATAATACACTAAACCTTGTTAATTCGTACACAAATTTTTCATTTATACAATTATGTTTTATAAATAATCTTATATCCAGTCTGACTAAAATGATATAAAACATGATGCATATTCCTAGATACTTAAATTTGCATACGGGTAAATAAAGACTCTACTAAGAGTTCAAAAATAACCTACCTCTTCAAGGTTTAATTAATTCAAATTTTAGTTAACCTGTACTTTAAATGTAGAAGCCATTATTGCAAACCTTTGTTTACACAGTTAAAATTGTTAACTGTGCGTTCTCCAGGTTAATTGCCATAAAGGACCTACATGTCCTAACTTTATCCGCCCAAATACAGAGTTTAATGTATCAATACATTTTTTATTTGTTTTTGCAGTATTATTTTATGTTAAAAAATTACCTTGATGAGATAATTGTAAACAACTCCATACACGGTTACCAAACACCATTGTGGTCTCAAGAGTTAGCCATAGTAACTATCAGTCCAAAAAAATATTTTATCAATGTAGGAATTAAATTGAATAACCTGTTGCCTGCTCATATTAAGTGCTTATATTCACTTGAGTATAAGAAATGTATTAAAATATTTTTTTTAATCTAGACTTATTAAAATGATCTAGATATATATCGATGACTTTGCAGAGTATATTATACAAAACCATTTATAGGCTACTAAATGACTATTCAGAATACCGTATAAAGATTGTAGCATAATGTAACTTTAGTTTACAGACTTAAGATTTGTTACGATGCTACCGATGTTATTGATTTTTAACGTCAATAATAATTCAGATTCTGATTGTGATAACGATAGAATTCAATGAACACGAAAAACAAAGAAAAATTGATTAGGTCTGAGCTAACACGATTAGTTTCATTCCAAAGCAAAATAAACAAATAACTTATAAAAGGAAATTAATAAAGATTTCTCAAAAACCATATTTCATAACTGTAATAATATACTGTGCACTGTGTTTACTTACATTGGACACTTGAGTCAGCTGATTGAAGGCACAGAAAGACAGCTGATTAGAGGCTCCAAATAGAACAAGTAATTTTCATCACTGGGAGCAAAAATAAAATAAATGTATTCGGCGCCCACATCGTATTTTATAATCGATCGTATTTTATAAGCAAGTTGCACTTGGAATACGATTAAGGCACTGGAGGACTCTTTCGCTTTGCATGATAAAAGCCATATTATAAGACTGCAAAGGTCTTGTTTAAATTAACTTCGCATTTTATTATTATTTCATGCCGCAAAAAATACCCGTTTTTATGACTTGGCCCATACATTTTGGATGCGAAATACATTCTTGATAGATGAATAAAAAACGTGTGTTGGACGACAATTAAAATTATGTTGGTAAACCAAACAAGTTTGTCATTGTGGTTTTGACAACCACAACAATACAAGAAGACAAAATGGAAATTCCAGAACATAGCCTATATTTCATTCACAAACATAGAAGTTCTTCATCTTAAAATAAATTAACAAAAATTATGTTCAGGAAGAGGAAGAGTGATCCGAAACAAACGAAACGAAAAACTAAAATCTAACGTAATTAATTATATATTTATCAAATAGTGTAGCAGAAAACTTCGACAACAGCATGATGTTTTATTCAATGGCTTCAGCTTTAGGCACTACTTTTAATCACCAATACGTAAACAAGACTCGTAAAAAGAGCAAAACTCCTTGCAAGTTCTTTTTCCCACAATTTGAAAGCTTTTTGTTGTTGAAAAAAATACGTTAAGATCGGGTATTTTTTGGTTTTGGTACGTCATTCGCGAAAAATGAGATGGAAATTGAAGCTCTTTGGTCGCCTGTAAAGTTTTCCAGATAACAATCAGCATCTGACTTGAGGCGCTTCGTCCTCAAAGAGCACAAACCTCTTCGTCTGCAACACCTTCTGTCACAACTAACTGTACAGGTTTTACTAACTTGTCAGGTTCTTACCTCGAGAGAAGCATGAGCAGCCCATAATGTATCCCATCATCGGGCGTGCTAGCGGCAGGTCCCGCGCATGTCGAAGGTCCCAGGCTAGGCTACCACGGCACCCGCACTGCCACCACTACCCGCACTAACGGACGCACTGCTCCTCGCTGCATACTGATCGCCGCCGATACCGCCGCGCTATCACATTCCGCTGATAAAGTCGGCCACTCGCCACTGATTTGATCGCTCGCACTCGAGTGCACAGACTAGATTACACCACTCGAGTGCTGAACAGTCTATCGCGGCCACTTAATTGTGGCAATAGTCCATCATCGGGCTGAACTATAATTCAAGCTATTTAATTTAAGACACTAATTTCAAACAAAAAAGAGTAAATAACGTTCGCATAAAATTTTACTTACAGACCCCCAGTATACTGAAGAGTATGTAACGTTTGTTTAAACTATGATCAGCACAGTGTGGTAGAATGTTCAGGCCAAAGTCAGGACAAGAACTCTTTCGATAGCTTGGTGGCAAGTTTCCATTTTTCATCCCGGAGACCTGAGTTAAAATCATCGTGTAACCACAGCCTCACGGTGAATATTGCTATGACAGCTCAGCAAAACTATTAACACTGAGTGATGATCGTTACCGTTGTGTTTGTGCAGTAATTATGTTTAAATATTGGTAAAATATCTGCTAATAAAGAAATAGATGACGAACATATGTTAGAAGTGTTAAGTACGCTTTGTATAAATTTCAGATTAACAAGACTACATATAAATGGTACTTGGCGTCAAAAATGGAATAAATAAATTTCAAATCGCGAAAAGTGCAAAATAATCGCTAGCGACTGCGATTCTGTCTGCTCCAGGATCAGTCCCAAGAGAGTACTGTAACAGTCACTATGGTAAAAACGTACCCTTTAAAGTCCCAAACCAACAACAAAAAATACATGTAACTGTACATGATTCAAAAACCAATATTTCTACAATGTTCATAAAATACTGCAGCCAATGTCGAATAAAATTTTTAACACGCACACGATAAAAAAACTAATGTACTGTTCCACTGATTCCATAAACAATCGATCGATCAATCAATGGGGTGAAAAAAGTAACTCGAGTTGAGGACAGAATCCTGAGATGCCCCACACAAAATTTCACAGTCTAACCGTGACAGGCTCAACACAATGATGGATGACCGAACAGGAGAGTTCAGGCACAAGCCAGGCGATGCTGCCTCGTCCATTATGTACAACCTTGGTGCCCTTCCTGCCCTACTTTGGTCTAATGGAACTACCCTAATAGGGTATGAAATTTCAGCTCGCACATAAGGACCAGTCATCGAAAATCCTGAGTAATCTGTAAGGAAGATTGCCTACTCAAGAACTCTCAGCTCCTTCTTAGTTTAATTCATTACGTAGCAAGCATTCAGGCTTATCTAACAAGTCCAACCACTCTATTATTCACGCAAATAAAACATAAAACCTGGGTGACATTTACAGATTATTCGACATTCAAACCCCATCCTATTCCAACATATAATTGGAATTATCCTTACAAAATGAACTGTGACATTTTCTGGCCTTATCTACATTTTTCAGGCCACAAAAGAGGGCCAGAGGTTAAATTTGACAATACACTCTTTAACATATAATAGGTTTATATAATATACTAATGATTAAAAGGATAATAGGATAACGAGCATCTACAAAACAAGTTATATGTTACAAAATGTATAACACAACATTTCGAGGATTTAAATCAATCCTATTTATCAAATGGGAAGATAGTACATTAAGTAAGAAATAAAATAAATAAAAACAGAAGAGATTCTTTAAAAAATTCCATAGCCAATAACAAACTTGTTTAATTTGAACCTTTGATATCTATGCGCAGTCGATGTGACAGGGTGGGGAGAAAACCCCATTTTGAGGACATATTTAATTAGGCATATAGGCAACCCAAGATTTTTCAATGGGTCCACTCCACTCTCTTCCATTCCCAAAGATTGAAATGGATATATTGGTAATGAGTAAAAGGGCACTTCTGTTGAGCTTTAATAAATCTAATAAAAACACAGACACAAAGCTTCTGGTGGGTGTTAAAACCCAATTTTTTCTAACCATATCAATTTTGTGTAATAAATTAGGGGAAATATTAAGAATAATAATCGTTAAACGCCAAAAGTAGTATATGTTGGTCGGTGTTCATAACTACAACTCGAACTCGTCTAATACTCAGCATTATCTCAATCCCATGGAGATTTGTGGAATGAATAGCGAAACGCTTGGCCATTCATCCGCTGCCCTTTGTTGTCGGTTTCAACCCCTGAAAAGAGAGTGGGGGTAGGGGGTGGGGGATGGGATGTAGGAGAAGGGGGAAGGGTTCACTTTCACAATTTTCACAGCTCTCCCAGTAATGATCAAAACTGTACTTCACTGTTGTCCGGTTTCTTCTGTTTGCTTCCTACTCGTTCCCCGGTGTTGCCTTCTTAAATATTACTTGGTATAGCAAGCGGCTCATTATGATTTATATTTGTATAGAAAAATACGTGTTCAGTTTATCAGCGATTCAAGAATTATTATACGTTAACGCTACATCAGGCGTCAAATGTTTTGCTATAAAGACTATTTTCGTCAAGCTAAATAAATTAAATCTCTTTTTACAGTCGAGATTTATAAGAAATTCAAAAAAAAAATATGCAAGATTCTATAGTACAATGCATATAATCGGAAGTCTGGGATGAGGCTAATAAACTGTTCTTTAATACACTTAGAAATAAGGTACATTATTTAAACTTTGCATGAGAAGATGATTAGTTTCTTGCCATAACATTAGTATTTTAATTATTACTTCAGATCTCTTTATATTATTAATCGACGCTATTATTGTGGTTTTTGTTACTCAAACACACCAAAACTGCTGGATCGATTGTATTGAAAATTTTCATGGACATTCTTAGGGTCCCTAGATAACATAAAGACCTATTCTGACCCACATTTCTCTAAAGTTGCATAACAGCAAACAAATATTACTAGCAGCTACTCTCGGATTAACACGCAATTTCGTAGATTTTCCACGTGTACGAGCACGTCTGGTTCAAGTGAACTATATTTCCGACGCCATTATTGAGTTCACCTTTAAACCACGATTAAGAAAATGTGGCGCAAAGTGTATATTTATGGAATAAATTAGAAATGCTATAAATAAAGACGTTTTACAATATTTTCTTGGTCGTGGAATCAAGGAAATCTCAACATTGGCGTCAAAAATATAATTCACTTGAAACAGAAGTACTTATATGCGTGTAAAATGAACGAAATTATATGCAAAACCACGGGTAACTGCTAGTAAATATTAAAGCCAAACTTCCAATGATATTTCTCGTACTACAGCACGTGATGTATTATAGTACATAGTAATAGAAAAAAGAAATATCATTTTTGAACGAGTCAAGCAATGTCTGTTTCGTTAGAGATGACTATAATGTCAAATGGTATTTTTTAATAGAAAACTTAACAACAGTGACAACAATTTAGTTTTTTGCTAGAGCTGTAGTGTGAATAAGGGCCTTAACACATAAATGCGGAAAACACCTTACGCGCTTAGCACTGTTCATTGTCACTCAGTATAGACCAACAGTGTAGGTGTTAAATACATGTACTGCAGCTAGAGATGTAGAGTACAGTAGTTTAAAAAGTAACAGTGACATTTTGTGAATAGTTAGTGCGCGACAACAAACTGTTATCAACCACTCAAGAGAACGGCACAATCCGCAAGAATGTGAGATAGCATCGGTCGGCCCTGGCTGGCAGCGCCTTATCACCACTGATAAGACACGTAGCCACTGCCTTACGTAACGCCCTAATGGCGGCGATAAGGTGCTCATTATTGCGGCAGTTTGGGTGCTCGCTACCCGCTTTCGTGGTTCCGCACTCAACTCACCTTCGCCAGTTTTACGTGTAGGTCAAGTGGGTGTCCCAACTTGTAATCGTCAAATCGACTCTTATTTATGAAAACTCAAGATTTAAAACTTCACTAATAAATCAAACAAAAAGGTTACTAGCTCAAATTGTTGGAATCTTAATTGAATTCTGTAATTTGCAATGAATTTAGTTCTCCTTAGTAGCCTTACTATCGACTTACTTAGATTAAAAAGAAACTAAGAAAGCAATTTGACTCACGTTTTAGACAAACTATCTTATTATTTTACTTTAAATTATTTTCGCCCCAAAGGTCTTAAAAAACTTACTAAAAAAAATAGAATTTTATGGCTAAGTAAATCGACTATGATTGACTAAAAACACAATATTTAAAACTGCACTAATAATTAGTAAAAGGTTAATATCTCTAATTTTTGAAATTTTAATTTAATTCTGTAATTCGCAAAGAATTTAGTTCTCCTTTAGTGCATATATTTAACATATGATGAAGATATCTCTAAATGAAATTAAAGGCATATTACTTACTTAGATTAGTGATATATTGATAATTAAAAAGAAACTAAGAAAGCAGTTTGACTCACTTTCTGGACAAATTCTCTTATTACTTAAATACAATTATTTTAAATGATAATTTTATGGCTAACTAGTACCGCTAAGAAAAAATATTTTATATGTACTAGTTCATAGTCTGTGTAAAAAAATCTTGTTAATTTGAGAAGATATTCTTCTAGTTCTAATTTTTGTAATCTTATTTGAATTCTGTAATTCGTTAAGAACTTAATTCTACTTTAGTGCATATATGCTTATATTGTTTACCTCAACATATGATGAAGACATCTCCAAATGAAAATAAAAGGCATATCAACTTACTTAGATTAGTGATATATTGATAATTAAAGAGAAACTAAGAAAGTAGTTTGACTTACTTTCTAGACAAAGTCTCTTATTATTTTACTTTAAATTGTTTTCACCCCAGAGGTCCTAGAAAAAATTATAGATTTAAAAAATATTAATTTTATGGCTAATTAATCCCGTTAATAAGAAAGTATTTATATGTACTTAGTTCATAGTCTGTGTTAAAGTATTGTTAATTTGAGAAGATATTCTTATTCTCATCTCTTGCCCGTGTTCTCTTCAACATTGAACCTTCTCTATTGGTACTAGCAGTGGGGAAAAATAGTAAAAAGCATTACTACATGCAATGATTTACTCTTTCAAAGAGTGGGAAAATATTCGACAGCAATGTAGGGTAAGTGGATGAACCTATTTCATTGGCAATTTCAACTACATCGTTGGCTGCCATTTTAAATGCAATAGATGAGAATGGAATACAATTTAGTTGATTATTTAACTCGTCATGTTTTGTATTTTACATCATTACTATGTAACCATTTTTAATACTGTTATATAATAATGTATTGCCTAAATCCTTTCGTGATACGGACAGAACATTTTTTTGGAAAAATCAACTAATCAGTTTTTCAGAAAAACTGTTCACGCTTATCCCTTATATACAATTCTTGGAAGGGCTGTGAAGGGTACACGTTTTGTTTTGCCATCGTGAGGAGATAACGAACCAGTAACATTACCTTTAGAGATCTGCAATATAATCTCTTCTTTAAGTGTATAGAACCTATAATTACAATAAAGCTAAAACAAATATAATTCCTTATTCCCCTTTAATACCTTTCTAAGCTTCAAACGACTCTGTTGGGATGATATAAAATTATAATAAAAATGTTTCAATGTGTGCATAACTACCATCCCTACGAAAAAAATATAGTAACAAATAAATATTCAGAAGATTTACATAAGAAGGGTCTTGATACTCATACAAATAATTTGCTCGATGAGTGTTTATTTTAAAAACTATTTTATGTTTATAGTGATGTAATTTATTTTAATAATTAAGTTTGAATTGTTTACATTTTAGGACAAGATGAAGAGCTTACCTATCTTGATAAACCATATATTTAATACATGCCTCAAAATATTGTACATGTTTATGGTGCAATACATTGTATAAATTTAAAGAGCACAGCAAGCGTGAATTTTCTACACATAACGTAGCTATGGTAGGAAATGTTAATTCAATTGAACTTTGAGTTTATCTCCAGTTCACCTTCCTTTTATTGCAGCGTCTGGTATCTGACACTGTCTCACACTTGACTCCTGGAATCTGGAGTCTTGTTCGTCTGAAGAGATCCATAGAAAGTTGACTACAAAGAAGCTGAAAACGAAACATTTGCATCGTTTCGACATCAGAGACACCTATAAATAAGTGAAGTGGTAGTCTCATTGTCTCATCAGGTACACAATTGAGTGCACTGCGATGTGATAGACACGATCTCTAAGCTCGGTGGAGCAACCGAGTTTTTGTATTCATATGTAGAACGTTTTCTACATTTTTTTCTAGACGTTTTCTACATATAATATGTTTTTTACTTATGTGTGGAAAGCTCAGTTGCTTCACCGTGCTTAGAGATCGTGTCTATCACATCGCAGTGCACTCAATTGGCTGTACCACTTTATAGGTGTATCTGATGTCGAAACAGTGTACATGTTTCGTTTTGAGCTTCTTCAACTTTCTTTGGATCTCTTCAGACGAACAAGACTCCAGATTCCAGGAGTCAAGTCCGACACAGTGTCAGAAACCAGACGCTGCAATAAAAGTAAGGTGAACTGGAGCTAAACTCAAAACTCGATTTGCATGAACTATCCTTTAAGTAATGTTTTTCAAGACATCAACAATGCATCCTTTTCCAATCATTCCACAGTTCATAAAACAATTTTGATTGTTCTCCGGGAAATTTACCAACATCTGAAACCGTGTGGTTGATAAGTGCTCAAATTAATATCTGTAATTAGTAAAATTTAGTACCCTACGCAAATTTACAACAAAGGACCATAATATACTTAATTTTGAACGACCTAAAAACCTTTAAAGTTTATTTATGGAGGTTTAAAACATCACTATCACTAGAGGGACTTTGGTGTCAGGTGATTCACCCCGTAACCTTTTAAGTTCACCCGTGACTCAGGTCAAACATAGAAATTGTGACGCGTTCACCCCTGCGCTGCGTTGCGCCGTAGAGTTCTTGTACCAGACAAGGGGTGGTAGTGGGGGGGGGGAGAAGACACCACTCAAAAGTAAAACACTTGCAGTAATGATCTAAATTTTAAATGAGGCCGCTCTCTATACTAGACTCTACTTTCCACGTGTTTTATACCGGTTGCTTTAAGCATTTCGCTAGCGGAGGCACTGGAACTGTATACACGAGCGCTAACTTTGGGAGAGCAGACTGCCGCAGTGAACGCGTAGAACTCTGGATCTGAACGAGAAATGGCACAGATTCAAATTCAGCCTAACAGTGAACGTTTATTACCAACAGTGTTCACTTCGTAATGTACAGACGGCCTCTCTTACTTTGTTTCATGAAATCCTTGCAAAATTCAAGTAAGGTATGACGAGTCCCATTCAAAAGATTGGGATGAAAGAACACTGTGTCCCTTTTAAAATTATAATTTCTAAAAAGCATCCGAATGCTTTTAAGATAACGCTGCGTATATTGCTTTACTCTTATAACGTGAGTTTATACTATAATAAATTTCTGAACAATGTTAAAGTCAGATTTGTGTGGATAGGTAGTCCTAACCATCAAGATATCAACCTCCAAAATATGGTAAATCAAACAATCAAGACATTACGGGGTAACATATCCGTGGGGTAGGTACATGAAATCGACTCCTCCCCAATACACGTGTTGAAAATTAAAAATTTATTTATTAAACTTGTTGAATAAGGGCTTTTCTCTTTTCTGGACGCTGATAGATTTGTTCATAATGCCGTTTTTCCTATATTCAATTATAATGTAAGCAAGCTTTCACTGAAATTATAAACAATTACTGATTTTCAAAAACTGTGTTGACAACAACAATTTATTAACCGAACAAAACTAGTCAATACGGGACCCATAACGTGCAAAACGAGGCGTCGACAACGGTCTCGTTTCATTGTTTCAACTGAAACCGTAATCTGAACAACCCAAACACATCAGTGTCATACAAGTTGTACATGAGAGTAAACTCCGAGAGAATTGTAAAGCCATGCATTGTTTATCAAACAATGTATCTGAGTGAAGCGGTGCCAGACAGCGCTTTAATCACTTTTAAAGCAAAGCAGAACTTTAATCCTTGTTGATTCCGTCATAGTTATCGTTTTGTTCGAATATTACCTCTCAAGAAACCTGATCTGAATTAAACGCTACACTTTATTAGTTCCTTTGTAACTGTTATCTCTCTGGTAAACGCTATTCGTTTCTTCGTCAATGTTGATTTAAATTGTTTTCAAGGTAATTTCATACCTTTTTAAGAGAGAGAATCGACGGTTCATTGATGTTGTACAATTTCAAATTAAAAAAAGAAAAAAAAACAGGTGGACTTTTTATATTTAAATACTTTTTACAACTGCTGTAAAGTTACAATTTAACAAATGAGTAGTCACATAGAAGTTCTTCAATTTACGCGAGAGAGTTAGCGGGTAATACTGGTCATCAGGACAGGAAACAAACCGATACAGAATTATTGATGTATACATACATACAGTTATGTTGATTACACGAATTTAGGCGAGACCGGTAGCGGCAAAACAGTGGTTGACTGGGCAGCAAACAAACGGAAAGTGACTTATTGATCGATGTACATATACCGTTATGTTGAAGTCAGACAACAGCGGAAGCGGCAAAACATTGGTTGACCGAGCAGTACATAACCGAGACAGAAATATTGATCAATGTATAAATACCGTTGTGTTGATTACAAGAAGTCAGACAACAGCGGAAGCGGCAAAACATTGGTTGACCGAGCAGTACATAACCGAGACAGAGAAATATTGATCAATGTATAAATACCGTTGTGTTGATTACAAGAAGTCAGGCGAGAGCGGAAGCTGTAGAACACTGGTTGACCGAGCAGTACATAACCGAGACAGAAATATTGATCAATGTATAAATACCGTTGTGTTGATTACAAGAAGTCAGGCGAGAGCGGAAGCTGTAAAACACTGGTTGACCGAGCATAGATTGTTCAAAAAAAGGACGTGAAAATAAAATAATTATTACTAATACAGAGTATGTATAGACTGAAAAATTTTTATAACTTCAGGAAATGTTAAACATGTCAATCCTCCAAAGATTGGTTTAAAATTTCTGTTTAACCTGATTCATTTACTCGAAGAAAGGGTGCTTCAAACCTAGCAGAGTACTAGAGAAACCCCTGCTACGTTCCTTACCAAGTTGCCACATCGAAAATACAGTTGTTATATACAACTAATTGATAATTCAATTATTATAAGAACACTGACTTGTGATATTTTCCAATTGGATACCTAAATGAATTAATAGTTACATTAATTCAGTAAGATAACCCAGTTTATCTTAACGTAAATTAAAACTAGTTTTTAAAGTATAATCAAAGAAGAATTTGGTTTTTTAAATTCTGATAAAAAGCCATCTGAATGTTTTAAATTTGTGTTAAAACAATATGGCTATGAATCTATGTATATACGCTGTTTTTGTGTGTGATTGCATTGTCCTTTTATAATTCATACCCCTTTTACTTACTATTCCTGAACAAATCCCGTTTGTATTTTTTGTTTCTGCCAGTTTATTTTTTATCTTAGGATAAGAAACTGAGAAATTTAACGTAGTCCTAAAAGGGTCTTCACTCTACTTCCGGTATGACAGGTTATTCTGGATGATTAAGGTTAGTGGTGGTAAGGGCCACCTCCTGTCAAGATCCATGAGGAAGGACTTTGCGCATTAAATCTGTAACGTCTCCTGGGAAGAAGGGGAAGAAAGCTCTGTACCATACTAGCAACACCCATTAACATTCAGGGAGCCCCACCAACTCCAACAGTCATCTCCCGGAGTAGACTAGACATATCGATCTACCCTTGCACCACAATATTCAACATTTGAGGTTAGTGATGTGCCACTCCTGGTTTTTGCTGTACTCCGTGTAGGTTCAACTGGAAGGTAAAAACTAGCCAGCAGTGATCCCTGCTAGAAGTTGCTTGAACTTTACATACTTAACACGTAAAAAATGTTATTTGGTAGAAATTGTACATCACAGGTCCCAGTACCGAACCCTGAGTAACGCCAAATTATAGTGAAGCCTCGATAAACGGTTTTAATTAGTCTGGATGCATGTTGCCGGGACAACCTCGACATAGTGACAACAGCGGAAGAAAATCATTTGTTCATCCCTTAATCAAAAATTTTACAACCAAATGTATTAAAAATAAATCCTGCTTTACAGAGATACGTCAACTCAAAAGTGCTATTTTTCAACTATATGAATTATCCCGATATAAACAACGAGTCTACTCCTGAAAGAGAAATATTCGCACCTGAAATCAATGCTCGTCAAAATATTTCGCTGGTGAACTCTTTAAAATAATAGCAAACGGTTTAACTCACGGGCAAAACTAATCCAACATGCCGTGTGCATACTGCACCTCAACAGTGCATTGTTCCCGGCACGGTGACATAAATACACCGCCTTCATAACTATGCAAGAGCACTTGTCGCAAATAATATGAAATCGCTAAGGGAGTATTTAGTGCTGAGCACACTAGACGTTTCCCTATATTACTGCGTTTACAAAAACATCGGCTGCAGTATAATAAGAGACCACCACCACAATAGAATCACATTTATGATTATCTGAACTATATAAACAAAAATGTTGACACGAATTACGTTATAGATATTTTCAATTATAGTATAATTCAGATGTTTTAAATCTAAAATATTAATAATTTACTGATGAATAACAAACTATCTACGTTATGTGTATCTATAAAATGTAACAAACAAAAAAAGTTTAACATTTAGTTACTTTTTACTGTTTTAGAGGATAAATGTGTGTGGCAGCTAGTGACACAACACATATTATACTAGCGGCCATTACTCAAATACCATATAAGTGATTATACTTTGCTTGAATTAATTTGGAACAATATTGTTATTTAATACATTAAAGAGAGCTGATAAACATTAATTGTAAATAAAATGCTTTTGTATTAGATAGTTTAAGTATTTCTAATCGATAATTTGGTGCCCTGATACGATTGCAGTGGTGGCCTCTTACTATACTGCAGCGAAAAAATCTTTTTATTAATCCACTACTTTATAAGTACAAAGTACAAAATGCTATTGATAGCATAGATTAAGATATTCATATCGCTTATCTTTATGTAAACAACAGGATATAAGCTAACGCCGCCCATATCACAAATACCATGTTTTAAAAATAGTGGCGATAAACACAGCGTTGAAAAACTGTTCAAACAATTATTTTGATTAAACAAATTTTTGAAGTGTTCCCGCTTGGAGCGGAGAGCATCTTTGGTCAACATGTGTTATTCCAATATTACCTATAATACAATTCCGCCTGTACTATGGACTGAGCTTTGCCGCGATTGGTTAACCCTAACAATAAAGAAGCATATTGACCATTCATTGTTGGTCATATTTGTTGTAAGCTGGTGCAGTCGATTTTGGTTTTGGAAAATATTGTTTAATATTAAAACTCTTAGCTTCTTAAGACGACTTCCCTGAATACAGAAAAAAATTTGCATTTATTTTAGAACTTATTAGAATTTAAAAGTGAAATTACTCGTACTTCGAGTGGGAAATCTGGGCAATTTAGTTATTAGGCCAAAATTATACGACTTATTTATTAACTTAAAAAAAATTTATTTTTTAAATTAAATATAATTTAATAAAATTACACGTTTTTAAATATTGTTTCTTACCTAAATCACATTTTTGTACGAATAAAAAAAAAACGTGTTTAAACTTTCACACGTTTAAGTTGAGCTTGATTACAAAGTTGCCAAGATTTCCTACTTTAAATTCCAGTAATTCCACGTGGAGTTACCAAAAAGTTCTTGTCTTCTGTTTTTGTATTCTGAGTTATCTTAGAGTGCTATGAATGAAATATTAAACAAATTCAAACTCAAAACCATTGCACAAACTTTAGCTGGTAGACGCTGTCAAGAATTTACAGAGGTGTGAAAACAAATTCATCAGTAATTCCACGTGGAGTTACCAAAACGTTCTTGTCTTCTTTTTTTGCATTCTAAGTTATCTTAGAGTGCTATGAATGCAATATAAAACAAATTCAATCTCAAAACCGTTGCACAACCGCTGGTAGACGCTGTCAAGAACTTACAGAGGTGTGAAAACAAATTCATCAGTAATTCCACGTGGAGTTAACAAAACGTTCTTGTCTTCTTTTTTTGTATTCTGAGTTACCTTAGAGTGCTATGAATGCAATATAAAACCAATCCAAACTCAAAACCGTTGTACAAACTTTAGCTGGTAGACGGTGTCAAGAATTTACAGAGGTGTGAAAACAAATTCATCAGTAATTCCACGTGGAGTTACCAAAACGTGTTTGTCTTCTTTTTTTGCATTCTAAGTTATCTTAGAGTGCTATGAATGCAATATAAAACCAATCCAAACTCAAAACCGTTGCACAAACTTTAGCTGGTAGACGCTGTCAAGAATTTACAGAGGTGTGAAAACAAATTCATCAGTAATTCCACGTGGAGTTACCAAAACGTGTTTGTCTTCTTTTTTTGCATTCTAAGTTATCTTAGAGTGCTATGAATGCAATATAAAACCAATCCAAACTCAAAACCGTTGCACAAACTTTAGCTGGTAGACGCTGTCAAGAATTTACAGAGGTGTGAAAACAAATTCATCAGTAATTCCACGTGTAGTTACCAAAAACGTTCTTGTCTTCTGTTTTTGTATTCTGAGTTATCTTAGAGTGCTATGAATGCAATATAAAACCAATCCAAACTCAAAACCGTTGCACAAACTTTAGCTGGTAGATCAACCCTGTCAAGAATTCACAGAGGTGTGAAAACAAATTCATTATAACCCTCGAACTATCAAAAATTCTAATCACCGATATTTCAAAATATCGAAATAATTCAACATCAGCCGTCAACTTTAGACATACGTTTTCTCAAAAGTTCTCAAGCCTGAAGCGAAAGCAGTCGTACTACAAGGACTCCATTCACGATTCCCGAATAGAAAGACTAACGAACAGCTGACACGTACAAGAGCCATTTACATTCGAAAGCAACCCAACACAAGCACACAACAAGCACTTATTACAGTTAAAGCACGCAGGCCAGAATTGGCCAATTAGGGCTCGTATACATCGGCAGTACTGAGCGCCGCGCCGGACTAAACAAAAACTGGTGCAATTAGTGTTTTATTTTCCATACATTCCTCTCTCGTCACAAAAATTCGCACTCGGCCGAAACAAATCCAAGTGATTGTAGGAGTTATGGTTAAACCCACCATAACGACCAGTGTCACGTTCACGCTTTGCACGTGATTTCAACATTCCAAGTCTATTGTTTTACTTTCAATTAGCATCAAAGTTTAGCAAGATGTTTTCAGCAATCATTACGTTCAAATACACGCTTTATTAATGTATCTTATAGTGAAACTGATACATTACAGTTATTCTAATAATATTTTAAATTCCAAAGCGCCTTTGTTTGTTTGTTTCAATTTCACGCGTAAAAAATACTACCAATTGTACTAACATTTTACAAGGACATTCTTATGGTCCCTGGTAAGAATATAGGTCTAATTCTATTTAGAAAATTCATCCGAGCTACGCCCCACTGGTCTTTAAAGTAGAGAAAAATCCCATCTTAGTCTCTTAAATTGTGAAATATTAATTGAAAGAGCCTGTTAATTGTAATCAACAGTTCTGTGTATTGTTTAACATTGTTTTATAACAGCACAACCGTATGTTTACCTTATTTAACAACAATATTTAATTTGTTTACATTTATATTAACCCTTTGGGTGCCAAGGGCCGATATTATCGGCTCACTATATTTAACCAAAGCGTGCCGAGAGCCGATATTTTCGGCCCTTTACGTTTAACCGAAGTGTGCCGAGAGCCGATGTTTTCGGCCCATTACGTTTAACCGAAGTGTGCCGCGGGCCGATATTTTCGGCTTTGCGATTATATTATTTTTTTTAAATCATATAGTAAGCGAATCTTCATAACAGATACATCAAACGAAAGGGGAAGAGTTACTTAACAAATTGATATATAATTTGTTATAGTATAAGGTCCAGGACAGTATGTGTCAAGTGCACCCGGGGTTGCCACCTTGACTGTCTCCCCCGCCACGAGTGTAAATAGACTGAACGTTTATGTAACAATGTATATATTTTATATAGAGACATTTCTTTGCATAGTTTTTTATAGACTTAGTAACATTTTTCAATAGGCCTATGCTATAGACTATAGGCTCTAAAAAATAGTGAGTGATTGAAGATTGGACTTTTCTGCCTTTCAATAACTGAGGGTGAGTAAAAGCAAATAATATAAAAAAATAGGCTATTTGTCATGATTTTATTTTTTGTGAACATGCATTAGGGTCCTAACCAATGTTTTTCAACCATCTCAATGCTAGTTTAATAAATATAGTTTTGTTTAGAAAAGTCCTTACAATAACATGTCCTTACATTACATTGTCAATATTTTAGCATTTTAGTCCAAATGTAAAGTTTTATTAAAAATCTTATAAAACTTTTATTTCTCAATATTTCTTTTTGAACTTTTCTATATTGGTTCATAATTATACATACTAATGTAAAATTTAACATATGTTTACATAAATAGTAAAATAATATAAGTTTTCTAATTAAAAAAAATAAAAATAAAAACCTTTTTTTATTTTTTATTTTTTTTATAGTTTACTTATTTATATTTTTGTATATTATCATAAAACTTTGTTATTACATAACAGTATATTTCATAACCTACAAAACAAAACATAAATTGTCCATTTATCAGTATTAGGATAGGAGTTTTATACAATTTTTAGTCTAACATAAAAAATTAGCTGTTTTGTGCTTGGCACACTTGGCTGTTATAGGCCATTTACCACTGGCACTCAGGAAACACCCACAGCTCACATGCATGGCATTACTCAAAACGAATCTTGAATTTTGCTTGGCATCCAAAGGGTTAAGTAAGCTAGATAGTAACAAAACTTCTCATTTCAACCTTTTCGGTAACCGCTGTTGAGCATGTAATAAGAAAATATCCAGTAAGAGAATTAAAAATTTCAGTACTTTTAATTGATTATTTTTGGCAAATTTATAAAAGATAAGAGTTACTAACTTCTACTACAGATTGTAACTGTTATAAAACCCATCTTAGTTATCTTTTGACAGAAGTAAGCCGCTCAAATGTAGGTATATATATTTCCTTGATCGGAGAAATAAGGCAAAATCAACTATGTAAAAAAAAATACCAAGACCGAAGTAAATTAAAATGGCCATAGATAGGCCTATAGGCTTATAGGCAGAAGCCTATAGAACATACACACTAGTTCTAGATCGTGGCAATATGGCAAACTCAAAATTAGCATCAGAAATATAATTGACCCGAACCAGAAGTGCTCATACACGTGCAATGCCTACGAAATTGCGAAGCCGCGGGTAACAGCTAGTATTACACATTATTTTAATCATAAGTACACAGGTTCTGGACAGAATCTACTTTCATGTTAAAAGTTATGAGTGATCTGAGTGTAAAGCAAAGAGAAGCACTTTACATTTCGTGATACTTCCGTCGGTAACTTCGGGACACTCGTACTTCCGTCGGCAACTCCGGGACTGGCAAAGTTTTAACTGGTAACGTTTGCATTAATTTGGCAAAGTTGGAGTGGTCTATAACGTTAACACCGAACTGGCAAGGACTCACGCAAACCTCTGAAAATTGAAATTGACACGCTAACGCCAGTACAAGTCAGTTTACACTAAGTCTTTAACAATTTAAAAGTAATCATACACAACATAACAGAACACAAGATTGACAATCAAATTTACCCAGGTTATGAATTTTAGATTTTTATTTTATTTTCAATTTCTGATTTATAGCGTAAATAAAAAAAATCAAATAGCATGTGTTTTCCCCTCCCCCAAACATAGCAATTTGTCCTCTAAAGGTTATGAATTTTGGATTTTTATTTTATTTTCAATTTATGATTTATAGCTTAAATAAAAAAAAATCAATAAGCATGAGTTTCCCCCTCCCCCCAAACATAGCAATTTGTCCTCTAAGACGGCAGAATTCAACTACAATATCTAATCAAAAAGATCGACGGTAAAAGTAATAAATATTGTCATGATTAATAGTGTATAGATTCAGAGTTGATAGTTAGTTCTTTCTGTATATAAATAGGACTTAATATATCAAAATAAACTACAGAGAAGTTACTGTATATTTATTGTAACAACATTGTAAATATGAAATGTTGAATGAATGTTGGCGTGAATGGGCAAAAGATGTAAGTTTGAATGAGTATTGTTGTAGTATGGATGTGTATAGTAGGGATTTTAATTAATAATATAAACCTAACTTTTGCAATGCTATGTTTTATTGTCAAAATGCAGTAAAAGTATTATTATTTAATCTTGAAAAAGATATATGAGTGGCTGAGAGTTAGCGAAAGACTGGACACTTTCACTTTTGTCTCTTTCGGTCTGTCTCGAGAATGAGATGGACTTATAGATTTGAAATTTTTCATTTAGCTTCAATTCTTTATAGGCTACGATGATGGCACTCTGTGAGATTTGGTTGAGTATTAGAAAACAGTTTTCATACTTTAGGTTATGGGTCTTATGGTAACTAGAAAATCACTGATTCAATTTGTGGACAAACTGAGTTTATGACATTTAACACATGACATACTAACACGTGTAGCCTAACTATAGATTGAGTTGTAAATTGTAAATTTGGCACGTAGCCAGAACGAAGTCTGCTACCCAACACATGGTGTGGCGTACTCCCGTCTTGTCAATACCCTATAGGCAGTTTCCAACTAAAAATGTTCTAAAAATGTTCCATGATCTTCTGGGATTAAGGCCAGAAAAAAACTTTTTTATTCTTAATAAGATCACGGAAGAAGGGCCAGACCTTCGTCTGCCTAACCGTTATAAATTATATCCTTACTGAAGTATATTGTTGAAACCTGATTACGATATAACGTGTGATAAGAATGTTTATAAAATACTGCCCCCTTTTCGAAAAAACCTGAAAAAACGATACAGGCGATAATAGCGCCACAAAAGATACCCGATTACTCGGACCCTGTGTCAATTTTTGTGCGAAATCAACTAAGGAAACAAATGAAAAATTCCGCACGTATATAAGACATAAGTAACAAAAACACTTATATCTTCGATAACACGCGCAACATTTCTCAATTACGACTTTGCCTTACAGTGATTGAAAGTGTGCTCTGATAAATTTGATAAAACTACAAAAGAAAGATAACTGGATGTATATGTTGATTAATTTATCAGGTTCTATAAACTGATTTAGTCATGGAACCAAAGTGAAACATTATTTTCCAGCATTTTTTTATGTGCATTTGTATATCTTAATATTTATTTTAAACTATTTAAATAATTTTTAAAGTTTTAGATAGTCTTTTATAGGAATCGAACACTAAACTAAGCGAATTTTGATATTTTGGTACACGTTTCACGTTTTCCTGTAGCCTACTTTTAAATCTAGAGTATAGTACGTATCATCTTGCATCAAACATGAAGATATTTTTACCTAGCGGTTTGATACCGATGATTGATTTTTTTAAGGAGAAGCCGATCACCTTTTAGACCTTATTCTTTCCGTCCTTATGAGCCACTGGCCTGTGCGAGGATCTTATCAAACAGAATAAAGGGAATCGATACAGTACAAGGTTGATGGTACTGATAAAAAGTGCAAGGGTCACAGACAGGATTCGAACCTGCGCTGTCTCTACTCAGATCCAAAGTCCGACGACTTTAACCGCTCGGCCATCGCCACTCCCGCGTCAACTGCATACATTTCAGTGTAGTACGGTGGAAAACGCCCCTTCCACGACTACATCAGTAAATGGACTTTATGAACTCCATACCACAGTCAGCTAACATTCCAATTGATCCTGATATTCAACAAGCACCCTCCTTTCTATTGACAAATTCCAGAGATTGACCACTGTCAAGGCATAGCCTTCAAATTTAAGGAGATTCTGTCAGAAAAGAAACTGAAAAATAACTTGAAAACCACCCTTTCTCCTAAAACATTCCACACGACAATAGAATAGTGGGACCCATTACTTTAATCAATCCATCTACCGTCATGACCAGGAAAGCCACACTGCCTGGATTCGTGCCCTTAATTAATTGTGTACCTGACGGAATAATTAATCTTGAAAATTACCTTTCCACTCCTTGCAGACTTTTGACTACTTCTTTTATCGACCGAGAAGAGAAACTTTACCTTCGGGTGAAAAACATACAATAGTAAATAAAACAGTTTCCGAATTAGAGTATTTTTCTGGCTGTCTTTGTCGTGGACTTACTCCTTCACGAACTTATTGTAGGTTATGCATACGCAACCATTACATATCCTAAGGAGAGAAAATCTACGAGGCAAGATAATTATAGATTAATGCACTTTTACAATGAAATATGTATACAATTTTATGTTGACTATAAGGTTGGCAGACGTTCTCATATATGCAAGTTCTGGATATCACAGAAAGTAGGCTATTTTTAGTTAAGATTTTGTAAGATTAAACAAGTACTGGTTCTAAAAAAAACCTTGCACCTCTTACTTTAAAATAAATGGAAATTCGTTTTTGAATTATTTCCTAAGAACCCAGATATTTCAGTTTACGTGGTAGACAGAAAAGGGCAAGAGACGGCACCGCTTTTCTTTGGGGGGGGGGGGGGGGGGGGGGGGGGGAATTATTTGGATACATACGCAGCAGTACCATTACTGCTATATCAGTACTGTAGGTACTCAACTGAGAGGTACTGGATGTCGGGGATGTGGATCCCTCCTCAGTTAACGCGATGTTACGAGAAATAACACTTGCACCTGCCTACAACCTCTCCACAAACAGCAGATCAGCTACAGCTTATGTGTAAACACCGAGAGTTAAAGCTTACTCGATTCACTTTAGTCGACCTCAATTTTCTAACATTAGTACACAGGCTGATCTCTTAATAATACGTGAATACAATGAATTACAATGATAGATAGTGAAGAAGGGGAAATTTATAAGGGTATGGATTCATAAGTTGCCAGTAGTTGTTGCAATAGACGCGTTTCGCGAGGCACTACACACGATATGTATGATTGATAGACGCAGTGAGAATCCGGATTGTAAAAATTTAAAGGAATTTTCTTCTCTTTTTGAGGACGGAGCTGAAGAAAAGTGTGCGATCCAGAACCAGTGTTGGAGTAACCAATTTATTTTTCTTACTCAATTAAGATGGAGAAATCGGTTTAGGGTTTGTAAAATATTTGTTTATGTTAAATTTTTAGCCCATTTAAATAACTTATCCGTTAACAATACAAAAACCGTATAAAATTTGTTTTTATCGCTCTAAGGTCAAATTAAAGGCATTTAAAACGGGTAAAGATAAAATGTGAGATTTTTTACAATAGTTTCATGATTTTACGTCTTTTTTTATTCACGTATAACTTAAGGAAATTGTAGTTTTTAATTAAAATATAATTTAAGAAAAAGACGCGTTTTTATATTTTTTTTTTTTACAAATTTAAGTGTTTTATACATAAAAAAACATGCCAATATATAAGATTATAATTTATATACGTACAGCGAAAATTTCACATTATATCCACAGCAGTTTTATTTGGGCCTGGTTACAAAACGGTCTACTTTAAACACCTGTAATTTCAAGGGGAGTGAAAAAATTATATTGTTGGCTTTAAAAACTGATAAATGTTTACAGTTACAGTCTACAGTTAAGCGTCAGACATTTTACCCATCAAAAGAAGAGGGGGGAGGGTAGGACAATGGATGGCTATAGGAGATGAACGAATTGTTAAGAACTCTGGTACACACAATGCTGATCTCTCTATATTCAGGCCCCCTTTTAATTCACCCAACGCCAATTTAATTATACCCTACAACTATTTTAATTCAACCAACTTCCCATTTAATTCAATCAATCCTTTTTAATTTACCTAAATCACTTTTTAATTCACCATCGACGAATTAATTTAAAACGACCTACTGCCTGACCCCACAAAACCGCCGGAGCTCTAGTGGTTATCTTGTTCCATCTGAAAAGAATCCTACAAGAGCTTCGTGTAACCCTCTTGGTGATTCACTTGAGATCTGAGAAAGTACAGAACTCTCTGCCTGAGACAAACAATTTTGCGTCAAGTGATTGTGCAGGGAATGGAAGATCCAATGATGGGATCTCTGACTTAACTTAAAAAATTCAACCTAAATATAACTTTATAAACTTTCCGTTCAGTATCGCCGTGAGTTCCGTGAACGAACTTTTCATAACTATGAGTAATATCACGGATATCGCAGTGTTCATCACCAAAACACGAATTTATTCCTCAAGTCAATAAATCACGCACTCGTTGACATGTCTCACGGGCCAGATCTGTCTCTCGGTATTAAAATTACATTTTAAACGAGGGTGCATATTTATGTCTCTCAAGGATTTTAAATTCTTACTTCGCAAGTAATGTCAAGTGTCTTTATAAAATAAAGGAAAACCAGATCGTGCATAATTTTTCAAGCGTGTTAAGTTAAAATATTAAGGTTGATGATTTATTAAGCAAAATAAAATAAACAATAGCCATTTAAAACTTTTTAACTCTAACATTTAGCTGCAAAGACTCTCAACAGATGAACAACAGTTATTTAGTACAAGTTACAAGTACGTGTTATATAGCAGGTTTCGCTCAGAACTAAATGAGTAAGTCCCATGGAGGGATATGTACGATTACGATCGTCAAACTCAGCCTTGCCTATGTGCGGATAGAAAGATATCGTGAAATTTCAAGTCTATAGGACAATTTTTTCAGATAGAAAAGAACATGTGTCAGCCCCATGAGTGAAAGACTTCATTTACGATAGGCAAAATCCCATGTACGTACATGATTAATCATCGAACTTAATTTTGCCTATGTAGAAAAGCAGTTTCGCCTAAATTTAAAGTGTATAACTCAATCCACTTTCGCAATATATATATATATATATATATATCGAGGGGTTTCTGGTTAAAATCACCCAAGTCCATTTTTTTCTGAAATCATGATTTTGTAACCTATAGATGGTGGAATTCAAGATCTACAAGAGGTAAAACCAACCATGTCATTGTTAACAATAGTAAACGAATTATGGGCAAAATAAGTTTTACCCAAATGGTTTTTACTTCTATTCAGTAGAAGTAAAACCACCCAAGTTACTTTGGGTGATTTTACCTCTATCACTTTTGCTGTGGCTAGATGAGCCAGCTGTGTTTTTTTAACCTATAAGGCATGTGAGTGATTTTACTCTTGTGTATACATTGTGATTGTATCTGTATCACATTGCCTTTAGTAAAGTGCACTAGTAAGGATATTGATAATTAATAAAGTGCTTTAATTAATTGTGAAAATGAAACGTTCTAAATTGATTTGTTGAACTAGCTGAACGAAATGAAGTGTTGGAAATTAACAATCATAATGAACTAAGTGAAAGGAACCTAACCAAACATGATACAAATCTAACCAATCAGTTGTTTATAAACAGTGGTGAAACAACTAGGTTAAGTTCATCTTGTTCAATTCCAGGTAATAATTGTAGTTTACAATGTAGGCCTAAGGACCTGAAACCAATCTCTCTAGTTCCTTAGAATCTGGATTCTGACTTAGTATACGACTCAGATGCAGATCCAGAATACTTACCAAAAAACAACCGAATCCTATTGCTAAAGGACTGAGAAAATATTTAAAACTACAGAGTACCAGACCTGTACTAAAAAGAAAGCTTGACGATGAATCTAGGCCTACGCCTATGACTACTGGCAATATTGTTATTAGGCCGACCCAAATTGAAAATGATATTGCTTTACCAAATGTTTTATCTTGCCCAGAGGTTACATTACATGAAGCAAATGGTGATGTGGCTGATCCTGAAATAAATATCATTACTATCGCTGATACTCCTGAAACTGAACCATTAAAAAAGAAAACCAAGAAAAAGATGGAGCAAAACCTCACCCAGAAACCTGGAAAGTCAACGTAAATAAATCCAATAGAAAACTAGGCCTACCATATACAAAGCCAAAAAAAGGAAAAAGTATGCCACCTAAAATCCCTAAGCCCGTTGATTGCTCACAGTGTGTTTTCCAATGTACGTCCAAGTTCAGCGAAAATACCCGTAAGGAAAATTTGTGCAGAATTTTACATCAAGTTCATTCGAGCAACAAAAAAATTTAATTTTGTCCCTTGTTACAAAATCTGTAGTTGAAAGAAAAAGAAAACGAGATGATGACTCTAAAAAACCTGGCAAAATGTTCAGTTATTTCTATTTCTTTGTGAAAGAGGGTTGAAAAAGTTAGGGTATGTAAACAGTTTTTTTTTTTAAACCCTTTCAATTAGTAACGCTCCTCTGAAAACAGCATTTTCTATGCAATCTGAATTAACTGGTAATTTTAAAGGCTCTGATAACAGAGGTCGTTAAAGAACCTCCGAACAAGACTTCTCAAGATTGGATTAATAAAATCAAAGCTCATATTGAAAACTTTCACTACAATGGAGAGCCATTATTGTCGCAAAGAACCAGAGAAAAAAGGTACCTTGATTCATTGCTTTCCATTAATAAGATGTATGAACTTTTCAGTGAACTGTACAAAGATGAAGAAAACGTGCCAAAAGAGAATGTGTACAGAAAAGTGTTTTGTACAGAGTACAACCTTAGTTTTTTTCATTGTTCTAAAGACAGGTGTCTCATATGTCTGAAACTATGAGGAGTGCTACTGACGATGAAAAGAAACTGCTCCAAGCTTCATATGACGAACACATTATCAGGAAAAACGAAGCGAAACGACAGCAAAGATTATGACAAAAAAAGAGCAACTGAAGATCCAGCTTTCGTTACTGCGAGTTTTGACTTGCAAAAGGTTCTACAAATTCCTGTTTCAAATGCTGGTCCTGTGTACTATAGTAGAAAACTATGTGTATACAACCTAACAGTGTATGAAGCAGCACCACCTAACAAAGCCTATTGTTTTTGTTGGAGTGAAAAATAACGGTAAAGAGAGGTAGTTGTGAGATCGGAACTTGTCTTCTACAGTGGTTTAAAAACATTACCTGCACATGTTAAGGAAGTTTCTTTGTATTCTGATACATGTGGAGGTCCAAAAATAGGAATCAGTTTGTAGCAGCTCTATTTTTGTACATAGTAAAATATTTCCAATTTGATGTTATTGAGCACAAGTTTTTAGAGAGAAGGGGCATACGAAAATGGAAGTGGACTCAATGCACAGTGCAATAGAGCATGCACAACAAAATGTTTCTATAATGTGTATGAGAGATTGGTTAACACAGTTTTTTGCTATGGCAGATCTAACAGGCATACTCACAAAAGGAAGAAGCCAAAAAAGACGGGGATTTAACAAAAGAACTTCAGTTTAGCGACTTTATTGATTTAAAAGATCTAGCAAAAAAACACTATTGAAAATAGAACTACTGACTCAAATGGAAAAAAACTGTAAATTGGCTGAAAATAAAACGTTTACGATATGAAAAAGCGAAACCTGGAACTGTGCTATTCAGTTATAACTGTAAGGGGGACAGTTATCAAGAACTACGCGTGATGGAAAACAAACCAGGACGACCAGTAAAGCAGTGCGATCTTAAGAATCTCTATTATGGACAGCTTTCTATCTCAGAAGCAAAGAAGAAGGACTTGCTGAAGTTATGTAAGTCAAATGTCTTTCCTACAGAGCACCATTCTTGGATACAAAAGTTAAAGACATCTGGACACAAGAACACTGTGGACAAAACTCCAGAGCCAACCACCGAGGAGTACTTTTTTGAGGAAGATCAAGAAATTTCTTTATGCCTAAGATGTATACGGACTACCTACTACGCCATACCTGTTAATTGACATCAAATAGTAAACTTTTATTTATACAACTAGGTGTTTTTATTTTGTCTAAAATAAAGTTTAACTTAATCAGCTCCGTTGTCATTCTTGAGTAATGTGCTTAAACCCCCATTTTTCGTAGTGGTAAAACAACCCAAGTCACGTAAACAATTTTTCTTATTTTTTTTAAGCAGGTAAACAAAATAATATTTTGGTTAAAAACTAAATTACTTAAGGTAGTTTTTAGTTTGACTACTAGTTGCTTTGTTCCTTTTCTTATTAAACATCAACAGTGATTTTACAGGGAAATTCGAATGTTTGTTTTCGCTCTACTGAAAAATTTAAAAACTAGGACTTGGGTGATTTTACCAGGAACCCCTCGATATTGTAAATTACTGTACAATTAAAACAAAAGTGTTTTTAAAACATTGGCACTATATTTCGGTGAAAACCGTCTTCAGGTGCAAAAATTTTATAAGATATAAAAATATAAAAGAAAACCGTACAAACGAAAGTAAATAAAACAGTGAATAAATAATAATAATAATAAATACAGATGACATGAAGTAAACAATTTTTTCCATATGTTGATTTCAAATTTTAGATGCTTTTGGCTAAGTTATCTGATGTTGAGTCCATGTGGAATTTTGCTCTTTAAAAAACCAATTGGTGTGCTTGTTCTAATGTTCTGAGGTAAATTGGGTTTGAATTTGTATGTACTTGCCGAATAGGTTTGACCTGAATATGTATTTTCAAAAGTTTCATTGTGATTTATACCTTGAGTCACGACAGTTTTCTTTAAATCTTGGTGTTTATAATCAAATCGGTATCCTGTCATTCTTGTCCTCAAGGTATTTCTTGTTGAGCCAATATAATCTGCTGGACATTTTTTACATATATTTTTTATATATATGTCTTGGAAAATGACTTGGGGAAAAATACATTGACGATATTATGAACGCATTCTTAAGAAGAGGTTATCCACGAAAATTACTTAAAGATAAACTTAATATAAAAAGAAAACACTACATTCTAATTTGAAAACAGTGATCCAAAATTAATAGTTCAATACCATCCAGGGCTTCACAAAAATTAATAATATTCTTAAAATAGCATTTAATACCTTACAAAATTCTAGTTCAACTAATGATATCCAAGACATATATATATGTCTGAGTGAGAGTTTTCGCTAAAGCTCAGCCGATTTTCGTTAATGTACACGCACTATCATTGATTCATGGAACATGGTATCTCATGGACTTGAGATACTCAACCAAATACTGAAGAGGAATGTTGCCAGGCCACATGATTAAAATTTTCTAATGCTCAACCAATCATCACTGTCATATTGTTCAATGCCAACACAAACCAACAATCTTTTACAATCCTCCTCGAAACACATTTCATCAAACCAACTGACAGTTCTACGCTAAATTTACATAAATAGCAATAGAATACGTTGTATGAGATGACAAGTACAACTGAACTGTGTCCTTTGTGAATCATTTTTATTACACTATTAAATCTACACTGATGTAGACAAATTTGAACATGATAGCGTCTTATGTCCACCTGAAGAAGAGGTTAGATTTCAATCCTCAAAACGTAGTGTTATACCTTTTTATAACATATAACGATGGCAAATGTCAAAATTCCTATCATCCTTTCAAACTTTTGAAAAAGACTATCAAAATGTTCACAATGTAAGCTACTTCTACTGTCAGAGTTAAGCTAGGACCGTGTTCCATTACACGAACCCTAGCTATAACAGCAAGTAGTAACGTGCTAGATATGTAGTGAAGGCAATGCTTACAAAGTAGCTTGTGACCTTTACGATAGGTCTCCCCGTCTATCGTTATTGACATTTGATTTGATCATCAATGCACTTCAGCTGAAGGTTGGAAACCATTCCAAGAACAATGTATCTACATAATGAGATTTAAATCTAAATGTATTCAAATACAAATCATCAAAAGGAAACCACGAAACGGCTAAAAGCCTAGGAAATTTAGGTCACAATTTTGTGTTTCAAATGTCAAAGGGCTAAGTGATTACAGAGACAGTAGTGATAATTTATAATTTAACCTACACATTTTAGTTTTACAAGCATTTTCCACTGGGAGAATAATAAATGATGGCTAGCATAAAACTCATAATTTACACAACTACAACATCCAATACACCGCAGCTTGAAAATCACTGTACACTGTGCTCGCAGGGTCTTGTTACGGTCAGAGAGGTTGTAAACAGTTCAAACGTCGGCCAGTTGGTGCGTCGTGTGTGTGGGTGTATCGATTGTGAACGCTTGACACTGACAGTCACGCACAAACATCGCTACAAACTCTCAACCTCACGCTAACTACGTAACTGTACACTGTGCTCGCAGGGTCTTGTTACGGACAAAGAGGTTGTACACAGTTCGAATGTCGGCCAGTTGGTAGCGTTGTTGTGTGGGTGTATCGATTGTGAACGCTTGACACTGACAGTCACGCACAAACATCGCTACAACTCCTCAACCTCACGCTAACTACCTAACTGTACACTGTGCTCGCAGGGTCTTGTTACGGACAAAGAGGTTGTACACAGTTCGAATGTCGGCCAGTTGGTAGCGTTGTGTGTGGGTGTATCGATTGTGAACGCTTGACACTGACAGTCACGCACAAACATCGCTACAACCCCTCAACCTCACGCTAACTACGTAACTGTACACTGTGCTCGCAGGGTCTTGTTACGGACAAAGAGGTTGTACACAGTTCGAATATCGGCCAGTTGGTAGCGTCGTGTGTGGGTGTATCGATTGTGAACGCTTGACACTGACAGTCACGCACAAACATCGCTACAAACTCTCAACCTCACGCTAACTACCTAACTGTACACTGTGCTCGCAGGGTCTTGTTACGGACAAAGAGGTTGTACACAGTTCGAATGTCGGCCAGTTGGTAGCGTTGTGTGTGGGTGTATCGATTGTGAACGCTTGACACTGACAGTCACGCACAAACATCGCTACAACCCCTCAACCTCACGCTAACTACGTAACTGTACACTGTGCTCGCAGGGTCTTGTTACGGACAGAGAGGTTGTACACAGTTGGAATGTCGGCCAGATGGTAGCGTTGTTTCCATTTATTTAATCTTATTGGCTCTGCACGATAAATTTGTGTGTTGTGTTCTAAAGTATAAAATACAATGCGGTTAAATTACCTATTGTTAAGTATTAAATTTTACTTAACTCACTTTAATTTTCATTAATCTCTCACAAAAAAGAACGAAACGTACGAAAAAAAGTAACATATTATCAATTCGAGTTGACATTGGAATTAAGAAATGTTATATTTGTGGTGATCTAATTAATTTATTTGGAGCGTAGTAAAAACAACCAAGTACCCATTTAAATAGCAAAGACTAGTAAGTACGGTTACTATATTATAAGAAATCCAGCTCTAGGATCTAAGCACAATATCAGAGCGGTCCTGGATTCAGTGGAATGGCGGCTATATGCACTCCTCCCCCTCATTCCCAGAGCCATCTGCTTAAGCACCCTCCATTTCGCCGATAGGCTGGAGAGAGTGCTTAAGATGCATTCTACGCAAAATCACTTTACGGCGCCGAACTCTCGCAAATTAGGGAACTTTTCCACCGACTGGTCTTCAAACTCCTTTCTGGATTTATGTTTATTATCTCCTTCCACTTTGTTATTAGTTTAACATTACTAATACGTTATTATGAAGACTTAGTGTTAAAACACCCCATATAAAACATAAAGAAGTTCAGTTTCAATTTTTAGCGTAGTAAAAACAACCAAGTACCCATTTAAATAGCAAAGACTAGTAAGTACGGTTACTATAGTATAAGAAATCCAGCTCTAGGATCTAAGCACAATATCAGAGCGGTCCTGGATTCAGTGGAATGGCGGCTATATGCACTCCTCCCCCTCATTCCCAGAGCCATCTGCTTAAGCACCCTCCATTTCGCCGATAGGCTGGAGAGAGTGCTTAAGATGCATTCTACGCAAAATCACTTTACGGCGCCGAACTCTCGCAAATTAGGGAACTTTTCCACCGACTGGTCTTCAAACTCCTTTCTGGAATTATGTTTATTATCTCCTTCCACTTGATTATTAGTTTAACATTACTAATACGTTATTATGAAGACTTAGTGTTAAAACACCCCATATAAAACATAAAGAAGTTCAGTTTCAATTTTTACCATTTTATATTGTTTACAACAACGGACGATAAAATTTGGGGATTCCTAAATCTATGTCTCATCACTTTTCTTGGGGAAAAATGGTTTACTACGTATAATGTGATTGGTGGTAAAGAGTTTAAAATATCGTTATACATAAAATATATTTAAATTATATAAATATAAACTTAAAATTAATATTTTTAATCTTGTTTTATTGTATATTATCTGGGCTTGTAGTTTAACTTACTGTTTTCTTGTTAAAAATATTCAGTATGTATACATACTTTTGTATTTATTTATAATTGTTGCTATTTATTTAGAGTATTTATTATATAAAAAATTACATTTTAATTTCACACTTTATACCTATATTTTACCTCAATTACTTGTTACTACAACTTGTTACTGTGTTATTATTAATTCTTATGTATTTATTATTGTTATTTATTAAATGCTTTTTTGAACTGTTTAAGTAGTAAACATGAATCACCTGTTTACTATTCTAATTTAACACAATATGAATAGTTTTATATTAATGGATCTTCTTTTACTATTATTTTACATTAGGTTTACCGTGAAATAAATAAATTTAAGGTGTATTTGGTCATAACTGCATTATTAAAATCTAATTTGGTTTTAAATTTAACAGTTTAAGGAAATAAAATTTTGATAAAATACGGTAAAAATAGACCATTTTTTAAATGCGCTACATACAAAATCATTAAGAGTGGAAAAAAGAAGCATTTAATAAAAAATGTAATAATTCAGAATTGTGTTTATAACGTGTAATTTTTAAAATTGAAAACTTTACATTGGGCCATTCAGGGCTTAAAACCAGGCAGTCAATAGGATTTTCTCCTATAGTAATGTTTAAATGATGTGTAGTAGTTAATATAACTCTCGCATTTTTGGCGCTGTTGAATAACGTTAAACCTACATTTTTTTTATCAGACTGCAAGAAGAAAAAGGCGCAATATACGGTTTGACCTTGGAAGCCCGATTTGACCTTGATTCAACGAGAGACGCAAGTTCTTCTTTATTCACTTACAAGTGCTTCCCTTAATGAGACCTTACCTCAAGAAGCTTTATTTCAGTGTTAATTGAACTTTCATTGGTAAAAAGAGAGTTACAAACTGGGCTTTAAACTCGTTCACCGGGTTAACGATCCACTAAAGTCCACTTTATTGAACATTTCACTTTTCAACTCTAACTCAATGCGTCCATCGTGCGGACGTTTTGTGACAGCCTAGAAAGCAGACAGGTTGAAAAGATTCAACAGTTGTTGACAAACCTTGACTACGAATAAAGAAGGTCGGTACCAACATTAACCCAAAACCGGAATCTATGGCCCGTTTATCTAAAACAGTCAGACGCTGGATATCAATATTGTTTAGACTCCGTCGCCAGGCAACGGCCCCGGCCAATCAAAGTTGGGGCCTGGTTTTCGTCGTTTACTGTTCTTCAAGCCATGGGAGTTACGTTCATCTTCATCGTGGAAGATGGAATTTTGCTCAAGACAAAGAACACAAATTAATATCATACTTAATAACAACCACGATTATTCATCAGAACGACAGCACAACAAATAATTAGTTCCATTCCAGTTTACAAATATATGGCATTTATTCACAATATGTAACAAAACTAAGAAATTATCAAGCTTATAAAATTCTTTTGTCGTTTCAAGAAAATTTTATTTTATGTACCAATTCATGGGTAAGTTAATTAAAATTAATTCCGTTATTGGTATTAAATAGTAAATAAATTCATGTTTTTTTAAATATTTCATACACGTGCATAATTAATAGTTACGTTTACAAAGTCTTCCTTTCTCATTACACAGTTTGGTGAAGGAAAACACCCTAGACTATCTGATATGCAATACGTGTAAATTACCAGTCCTATTACAACGAGTGACGTCATACTCAGCAACAATTTTACGTTGACGCCATATATAGTAATAAATTAAAAACTCATAAGATAGGAAATTTAAAACACAAAAGACCGTGTTGGAAGGATGCTATTAACAGTTAGAGAACAATCATTGTGTTCGGAATTAACAAATCTTAAAGAAAATATATCTAGAATACTGCACGTAATCTATTAATAATAATACTGTTACTGAAATAATACTGTTAAACAGTCTTAAGCATCACAACAGTTTTAAAGTGATCCGAATACAATTTTGTTGTAATGATGACAATCAATATGGAGGAGTTATTTTGATTTTACGTTGTTGCTTGGGGATGACTGCCACATACTATTCACACTGGTACCTTACACTACAACGATCACGATTTAAAAGTGTGGAATATGCCGCCAGATGCACAGATCATAGCGGTAAGTATCAAAACCACTTTTGTCTGCTGCGCCACCAC
Source organism: Homalodisca vitripennis (assembly GCF_021130785.1). Taxonomy (NCBI): domain Eukaryota; kingdom Metazoa; phylum Arthropoda; class Insecta; order Hemiptera; family Cicadellidae; genus Homalodisca; species Homalodisca vitripennis. The sequence continues at coordinate 101,545,794 of NC_060214.1, forward strand.
GATCCACGACCACGACACATCGCGATCACCGTCACGACACTGAACCGACAACACAACGCCTTCTTGTGTTCGTGTAGCTCTGTACGACACGTACACGACCTCTGCCAATGTAAACACGAACACTACACGGCGTGTATTGACCCACTGACACGATCACAACAAGCACATGTAATGCCGGCCCACGGCTCGGCTGTTTCCGGCGCCGTTCGGCTCTAGTCGGCAAAACCCGCCTCGCACCGCTGTACCCAAATTGCATCCTTGCCCCTTAGCTCTTTAATATAATATAAATCGTCAATAATATCATGTATTGACATTTATTCACCAATTAACTTTAACATATTAACATTAATGGAGACTTTTGTACAATCGCAATTTTTATTTACCAATCCTGCATAAAAAACCTGTATGTGACTACTAAAATTGAAAATAAATTTCAGAGCATACTTCTTATAGGGAGAAATATGTCTGAATCGATAACCCTTATACATTTATTATATACCAAATGTTAATATATATATATATATATATATATATATATATATATATATATAAAGTTATTGATAGGAATAAAACATTTAATCACACAGATTGTTGCGAAACATATTTGAACTCTATATTTTCTCTGAACCCCTCATAAGGTTATGTGTGTCTGGTTCTGAAAGACGTAAATATGTAATGCTGATGGTTCAAGGAATTCAAGGGGTGGTGGCGGAGGGGGTTAAAGAAATGCTGTTTCTCTGACGTGACGTCAGTCTGTTGTTTTGTTCCGTTTCCGCCTTTTACATTTCTCGTTTGACGATAAAGACTTTGGATTCTATTGGATTTAACCAGGTATACATGGATAAACATTAATAGAACACTGAATAAATCTGTCAACAAATCACCATAAAAGTAAGTTACAAGAAAATCAAAAATGATTTATGTATATCTTGCGTGATTACGTTTGAGGGGGATATCCTAAACTGGAAGAAAATATATTAAAATATTTTACGTACGTAGGATTAATATTTATCTCACTCACAAAGTGGTTATAATAAAACTAGAGTTTAAGTATAAATATTATGAAAAATTGATTAAATTATCCGTGTCCGAATTCGAATTCCAAAAGAAAGTCGTTAAATCTCGTAGGTGAACATCAATAGTTGATTTAGGGGGCTGTCCTTGGACCTACGAACCTACGTATTCTCTACTAACGACATGCCGGTTGCCCCCAGGGTCGACTCTACGCAGAAGACGCGCTGTTCTGTGTCTGACTCTTCGTATCCGACAAATTTGTAATTTTATATGCACCTACAGTATATGCAGATCTTACAGAACCCCGGCTACAAAAGTGGAGGATAAAGATTAAAAAGCCAAGTGAGAGGGTTCCTGCACGAAAACAGTGAGAACCTGTGCTCAGAGAAATGGAGAGGGTTTTCTTCGATAGACTAAAAAGTTCAAGCATACTGAGATCATTCAAAGACGGCCACGCACACCTCCACTGCACCATCCGTCCTCCCCTTTTTATTACAACATCAAGATGATGTTGTACAAGGCTACCACAGTCCCCATCACATCACGCTGATGTTGTACAAGGCTGCCACAGTCCCCATCACATCACGCTGATGATGTTGTACAAGGCTGCCACAGTCCCCACAACATCAAGCTGACGTTGTACGAGGCTACCACAACCCCCACAACAGCAATCTGATGTTGTACAAGGTTACCACAATCCCCACAACACCAAGCTGATGTTTTACAAGGCTACTACAATCCCCACAACACCAAGCTGACGTTGTACAAGGCTACCACAATCCCCACAACACCAAGCAGATGTTGTACAAGGCTACCACAATCCCCACAACACCAAGCTGATGTTGTACAAGGCTACCACAATCCCCACAACACCAAGCTGATGTTGTACAAGGCTATCACAATCCCTACAACATCAAGCTGACATTGTACAAGGCTACCACAATCACCACAACATCAAGCTGACGTTGTACAAGGCTACCACAATCACCACAACATCAAGCTGTCGTTGTACAAGGCTACCACCATTTCCACAACACCAAGCTGATGTTGTACAAGGCTATCACACAATTCAGATCCTGACCTAAGTTGTTCCTGCCTGGAACCTCGCGACCAATTCAACGACCAAAAAGAAATTGGCATCATTACAAAATAAGACACCCCGACACAACACAAGCTCCACAAGGTTTTTCAGGAATGGAATGAAGTAACTCACAACTCCACTGGACTTACCATCCACGAATACGTCCGGCTCAGGACTAGACGCCTGTCAACAACCAGCGAAGAATTCAGAGACAAAACACACCAGGCTTGGCCTATCCGGGAGTTCCCCACAACAGAAGATGCCTGCACCGTATACACCGTAAAATACTGATTTCGAGGTAAGATTATCACTCCAACTTCCCATTCTAAACATACATTTCCCAAACTCTCGCCAAAACCCAAATTCACTTAATTCTAACGTTTTCGGATGCACATTGAAGTGGAAGTGTCGTGTATATTAATAATATAAATCTGCATATTTGATATGTTATTATAATCATAATATAAATATAATATTCGTACTGACTTTAAACGACGTGTTGAAATATTCAAGGCGTAAACGGTAAATGTCTAAAGTATCTCTGTTCGTATATACATTTGTGTTTGTGACACGATGTGTATGTTGTTTCGAATAAAAGGTAGCTGTTCTCCATGTTCAAACATTTACACTGAGCAACGTTCTTCGGGGACTAAAACTCTCGTTTAACAACAGCATTTCAAATTTTCCCTCTTCTAATTTGCGATCATAAGGAGTCTTGACTGATTGTACATGAAGAATGATCAAATCGAATACAGACGCATCGCCTGATCTGCGACACCCACGCACACTTGCCCGTAACTCACCGACGACACGTGATATTGTAGCCGCAGACTTGATATCAATATCACCCCCTCCCCCTCACAACCCCCCCCCCCCGGCACGCGTGGCAGGCTCCCACGTGTCGTGAACGACCAGGTACGGGCCCCCGCACTTTCTCACGCCCGGCGCCGGCTTGCTCGGTTATTTCCGTTTTGATTCGATTTACTTTTATCTGGGACAACAAAACAACACGGATTCTATCTCATGTCGTACCTTGAATTTATCATAAAAATCCCTAACTCAAAAATAATACACCTAATCAGTAAATGTCGTTACAGTATCACAATTATTGTTTTAAAATAGTATTTAACAATTACATAAATTACGCTAATAGATATAAACACGGGATAATTTCTAATGTTTAGACATTTTGATAATTTTATGTTGCTTGAAATTTGAAAACTCTTTCTTTTTATTAATATCGGATGGCTACTACATGCGTAATCGTAATTTGGGCCCAAACCTTTTCATGAATTACTTATTTCACTGCCGGAGCTTACAACAAGCTGAAAGTTTGTACGATGTGCCACTGGAGAGCCATAGATGTACGAAGGATACATTTAATTGAATACTCGCAATAATTGTAGAAAATCTTGTCGACAACAAGTATTATCTGAAAATCAATGACAAACTTTTAAACGCACAAAAGACACATTGAATGGAAACCTAAATGAGACTGCCCGGGCCGATTACTGGGCGATAAGATGTCTAGCAAATTGGGGAAGAGTTTCCCAATATATGCCCAAGATGATAATTTTTTTTTTCAAAATGGTAGACATGGCATGTTTTCATGCCGGATAATTTCAAACATCGACGGAATGTGGAGACGGGAATGCCATAGCTGCAGGTGTTGCACGGTGGCTAGAATATCATCCTGCTATTCGTATTTGTATAATTGAAAAAAAAAAAAACATGTTGGAATTCAAGGTCAAATTCTCCATTTCATTAAATTTTTCATTTTCTAATTAATTCCAGATGTTCTATCGCCCCTATTTTTGCTTTGACTCTTCGAAACGATCTGTTTGATTTCAGCCAACGTTGGACTCTAAAACCGAGAAACTATGATCACCTTAAAAACTACATATCAGCGTATAAAGCAAGAAGCCCGTAGTGGTTGTTTAGGACAGAAAAGATAAGAATGTTCACGTAGCATCAAGATGTACTGGAATGGCACTGACCTGGAATATTGGTGACAGGGGAGGCGAGGGGTGGCGGCCGGAACTGGGAAGGGGTGGTAGTTTGGCCGGCCGTGGGGAACGGTGGTCCTCCTTCCGGCCCTGCGGACACAAACAGGCGTACATCAGGAAATATAATTAAATACATTACACTTTCTACATTATACATTGTGAAAACACAATATATTAACTTAAATGATAACATATAGTTAATTTCTCTACTATACAATAAATAAATTAGTAAGTGAGGAAGTGAGTATAAATTTCCTTAAAAGAGACAATTATTTAAAACTACTGGTCAAAATCATTATTGCAAGTACTAAACATTATCGGGAGCCAAATTAACTTCAGCGACTTTTTAAGCCGGTGCAAGACATTTCAATACCTATATCTTGTCTGAAACTTTTAACTTGTAAATGTTACGTTAAAGTTATTTTGCACACTTAAACATGGAAAATTCAAATACCAACCCTTTAAAACATACTTTATTCAATACAAAGTAGGAATAAACCACACACGCGTGCATTCTGTATTCAATCATGATTCAATCTGTGGCAATCATACAGAAAGGAAATTTACATTCCCCGGCAGACGAAAGATAAATTGTGGCAGCCTTTTGAGTGATGACGCTCAGCCAAACCCATATTTCGGCATGCACCACCATAGAACTAATTCTTCTCTATGCAGAAATTAAGTTTCATGCAAAATTTAACGTTTACAGATAAAATCTTTCTCGAAATATCTATGTATAGTTAGTATGCATGTGTTCTATGACATAAGTTAATACGCCATATGATAGTACTCAGCTTGTCTAAACATTTATTTAATCTCTCATTTTGTCGCTGCCATAATGATTACCCATAACACCAATGTGCGATAAAAGCTGTCCACTAAGGCTATCAGCCAAACCTAATGGAATACTATCACCGTTGCCTTTAGGAAAGAAATAAAGCTAAATAAAGATATGGAGCAAAATGCAAATTGTCAAATCAGGCCAGTTTGTTCTCGAGATATCGTGCGGACGGACAGGCAAAAATGAAAATTTCCATTCCCTCGAGGAATGGAACCACATCTTACTCCATCAACCACGTGCGAATCACTCGATGTTGCCTATACAGAAATGTACCTACAGTCACAATATCAAGTACCTATATAGGTTTAGAGACGTATCCGGACAGGTAGACAGATAGAAAAATGAAATTTTCCAGCTCCTCGAGATATAGGTTTCGCAGACGCTCAGCCAATCAGATATCCTTACACTCGATGTTGCCAATACAGAAATGTAACTTCTATCAAAATATAAAATATATGGGTTCCTTTTAGAGATGTATGCGGACAGGCAAAAAGACATACAAATGAAATTTTCCAGCTCCTCGAGATATAGGCTTCGCAGACGCTCAGCCAATCAGATATCCTTACACTCGATGTTGCCAATACAGAAATGTAACTTCTGTCAAAATATAAAATATATGGGTTCCTTTTAGAGATGTATGCGGACAGGCAGAAAGACATACAAATGAAATTTTCCAGCTCCTCGAGATATAGGCTTCGCAGACGCTCAGCCAATCAGATATCCTTACACTCGATGTTGCCAATACAGAAATGTAACTTCTGTCAAAATATAAAATATATGGGTTCCTTTTAGAGATGTATGCGGACAGGCAGAAAGACATACAAATGAAATTTTCCAGCTCCTCGAGATATAGGCTTCGCAGACGCTCAGCCAATCAGATATCCTTACACTCGATGTTGCCAATACAGAAATGTAACTTCTGTCAAAATGTCAAGAACCAATATAGGTTCGTTTCAGAGATGTGTGCGGACAGACAGACATACAATCAAATGAAATGTTCCACCCCCTCGATATATAGACTTTGCTAACGCTCAGCCAATTTGAGTTTACAGCACGGCCTTTAAAACATAAAACATTCACAGAGCACAATTACAATATCACGTTAGGAGTCTAACAATCCGATTCGCTAGCAGCAAAAATGCATAGCGCAAACAGACGGTCGGCGCTCGACTTGGTGAATCGGGTTGGCTTTGTATTCCGCATCCCTTTGATGCGGTAACCTGCGCCGAAGTCCGTTCAACCATGGTTGGCCGCTGACCAAAGGCCTAATATCAAACTTTATATTGTCCAACCCGTGGTTGTAGAGCTATTACTTTTGTTACCCGAGAGAGATGGATGACGGTGGTTTTGCGTTCCAACGTATAATTTTGGTTAGTTGAAAACCAAAAACAAAAATCAATATCTTCCCGACATTTGCCATCGTTCAGTGAAACAAAAATCAGTGACACTACGTTTCGAGATCTGCAATACGATCTCTTCTTCAGGTAAATAACTAACCTAATAAATAATTACAAACTAGGTTAAAATAAACAAATCATACCAGATCGTTGTGGCAAGCCTAAGTCAGGAATCACAACCACCACGATGTGTGTATCACTGTGTGTAGAGTGTATCACTAACTCTAAAACATGTACTCAATAAAAAACTATACACAGCACTAATCATTAAAACTGAACTACAGAATACAGGCCATAATACGTCTGCATTCGTCTACCAACCACCTACGACTGAAGAATTGTATGAACGCCCTTTCTTCAGTTATTTACCTGAAGAAGAAATCAGATTGCAGATCTCGAAACGTAGTGTCACTGATTTTTGTTTCACTGAACGATGGCAAATATCCGGAAAATCGCGTTTCCTTCGCAATCCTTCCATCGTCAAAATTAAACTTCAAACAAAGGAAAATCAATAATTGTTAGAGATCTTGCAACGCAGAGTATAACGTTTATTTTACTACTACCAAAAGTGAGCTGACATATAAAAAAATCTTATTTTGAAATTTGACAAAATATGTTTTTATACCATTAAACACAAAATAGTTTAGTTATTAGACACGGGCGTAACCCCTAATGAGCAACAGTGTAATGAAGGCACTGTAATAGTTTTGAGCAAGGCTCTTGGGAGGAAGTCTGCCATGTTTGATAAAAATATGCTACTAGCCAATTTCTTGAAAATTAAATAGACAACTAACTGCATTGTACGGCTTGGGTGACATTAGTGCTTACCGTTTTCAGACTACGTATAACTAGTATTATACTTCTCAATTTTCCTTCCAAAGACGTTTGCATTTGTGGAAAACCACGATGTCAATTACATAAACTCAATACTCTTCATAAATGTTGGATATCGATGCTTGAAACATAGGTTTTAAATTGAAAACCTTGGCTAACAATGTAATGGACCATGTAATAGTCATGATCATATCCATAATTTAATAAAGAAAATCCATAAGGAAACTTCTATTTCCCCGGTAAACAAAAGAGAAATTGTGTTAGTTCACTGAATAATACGCTCATTTTCCATGGCTGGACAAACATGGTTGGACAAACAACATCATAGAACTTGTTCTTGTCTATGTGGAAATGAAAGTATCATGCAAATCTTTTTCGAGTTATTTTGCCACATGATACATTCACATTTTTGTTTATTAATTTGGATTTTATACAACTATTTAAATAACAAAAGTTTACAAAGCAAGTCATCATAAAATTGTGTAGTGTGTCCTGGGATAATTAGGCTACATCTGTTAATATGTCACAGATTAGAATATCTTATGGGCGTATTGATTTTCTTTACAAATTTATTTTTTTCTGCTATTTTCACGTTGCCATCAAGGTTACCCATAAGATCAATATAAAAAATATATGCCAATGGCATTTTTTTCTCCTTAACGCAATTTTGCAACGTAGCATGTTGTTATTTATTAATTTATTTTGTAAAAAATAGTGTATTATTAAAGATATTTATTTTTTTATATTGTTATGCTATTGCTTAATTTTTTAACTGTTGTTATGTTATTGTTATCAAATTATTTATTATTAAGATAAAAATTTTCTAATTATTTACTACTGTTATTGCTATTCAAATTATTTATTTTATATCGCTATTATTATATTATTTATTATTATATTGTTGTTATATAATATTTATTTTTAATACGTTGCTGATATGTTATTATTATTACGTCATCTATATTTAAATTACTATTATTACTATGCTATTAATTTAAATTATCCTGGTACTATAATCATAATTATTTTTAACTTCTTTACTATTTATTATTCTATTCAGCTTTTTCTACCAATTTGTGCAAGCTTTGTATGTAATGGGTTTACCGTGAATAAATAAATAAATAAATGCTTAGTCCTGTGAAGTGACATGGACCATCATCGAATGCACTGTGCCTTATATAGATATGAAGCTCCAAGCACAATTTAAAGTGTACTGATGATTTAGTTTTCCATATTTTATGCGGACAGACAAGTAGAAATGGAATTCTTAGAGCCCCTCGAGTTATAGGCTTCGCTAACGCTCAGCAATTTTGATATGCCTCTGACAACCCCCAAGTTTTAACCTGGATAAGTCATTAGTCAAAGAGGTAACAAGCATATTGGACCAAAAAGGGGTTTTAACGTTAAAGACATTCCTACACAATTAATAAGAATATGCTTTATTGCTCATACGAGTGCCCGTATTACGTAGAAGGCAACCTGTTCTACAGATACGACTTGACTGTACAACACTTGTGTACCTTGTCCTCTCGTATAGATAGCTAGCTACCTCTCTACGGTACTCCACTCAGTTTATTGGTAACACGATCGCACCAGTAGTGGCGCCTTGCCTCAGTTCGAGAAAGGTTAGTAACAATTCGTTAGTAACAATATGTTTCATTAATATATAGCATTAAAATCGGTAAATAAAGCTAGTTGAACTAAAATAAACCGATGATATACTTCTCAATGGATATTGCTGGACATGACTCGTTTGTTTAATAATTGTGTGAAGAACACAATTGCTTAATTAAGCTAGAAGGCAGGGCGTTGTATGTAAAACTTCAAATCGCATTTCGTTCACAACATGTCCTGTAGACAGATAGACAAACACAAAATTATACAACAACAATATTTTTAGATCCCGGCGGTAAACATTCAGCTAACTGAGTGATAAAACTTCAATGACGTTCAAGTACATAAACCGTCTATAACTCATTCTTGTCTATATAGAAATAAAGTTTCTTGCAAATTTTAGGGTCGTGAGATGAATTC